>NW_028277125.1:60493541-60816250 GCF_059951505.1 Python bivittatus | reverse complement strand
GCTGCCCAATAAAGCAGGGTCCTGTTCTCCAGGCAGTCTTCTTCACCTGCTTCTGTGGATCAGGCACTGCAGGTTTTGGGGGGTGGGAGGAGCGTTAGGGGCTTCCCAATAAAGCAGGAGAAAAAAGCCTCCCACATTTTTTTAGGAAGTCCTCACAGCCACCATTTAAAAACACATGGCTAAACCCAAAGCTCATGTCCGCCCCAATGATTGTGATGTCCTCCACAGTGATTGTGATAGAGAGAGTGATTGTTGTTGGCTGTTTTCCAGCAATTTTCCCCCCTTAATTTTGTCCCACATTAAAGCTGTAGGGACAGCATCACTTGCCAGACTAGTTATCAAGGTAGAAATAGGCTGTCAGGAAAGAGCAAATGATGTCAACATATTTTTGTGCTACCTCACAGACTGGAGAAAAAGCTACTTTAAAGCTTAAATGTAGATAAAAGACAGGGCCTGATATTACCTCCCACTCCACCTCCTCAATATATGAAAGTTTTTCCAGAAATCTTTGCAAATGAAATACAAGCTTTGAAAGAGTTGAACAGATTACTCTGTGGATTTGTATCAGTCAATATCAATAGAAAAGATAACTTCCGAATGTCACAGAAGATTGCCTATATCTATGATTGCTAGATATTCAATCTGTGTTTTTTTTAATTTACATTTAGAATGAAATTCTAAATAAAATTCATGTTACTAACTTGTGTTAAGAAGTACTCAAAAACCATGAAGTGTTTTATTTTTACAAAATTCTTCAGGAAAACCTCTGTCAGGTTAAGGTGACAAAATCATTCAGTTTATGCTACTCCAGAAGCAGGCAGAAGGAAGAAGCATGATGAGGCTATAATGAGAAGCTAAAAGACTGGCATGAAAAAGATGGGACAGGCAGGAGACTGTAAAGAGTAATGGCAGCTTGTTTGTAACTTTCATTTTTAGGTGGGGATGATTGACACATGGATGGGTTGGAAAAAGGTAACCTTCCTGATCTTTCACTCATGGGTCATATAGAAAAAACTTGGAGAAAATGCTCTCAACATGTAGATGTCAGCATGAGTGACAGATGCATGTGAGGTGAATTGCATTTGCTTGCTTTTTTACATGCATCACTTCACAGAAATGATGGCTGCCATTTGAACAAAAAGACATCCTTCTTGGCCAGGGTCAAGAAGCTGACAATACCCACCCATTAATAGAAAACACTGTCATTTAAAATAAAATGCTGTGGGTAGAACTTCAAAAATATATTTATTAGCCAACAGAGATTCATCTGAGTTTATGAATGTGAATTACTGTATACTGTTCCAAGATTAATGTACAGCGCAGCGTGTGGTCCAATTTTCATCTGTAACAATATCTATAGAATGCCATATGGCTGACAGCATGTTCAACACATGTCATGGCTCCTTCACTTCCTAGCTCTATATATCTTATTTGCTTCTAATTATCTTGTTTGGAGGAGAGGAAAGGAATGAAGCCAATGAAATAATAAGATCAAAAGCAAGCAATGTAGTCTGTCTGAGGGCTTAATTGTGGCTTTTTCTGGTGTAGTAAAGACAACCTCCTTCATTATTTAGTAACTACCTCCTTCTGACAGGTGATCGCAATCGGAACATCTCACACATGTTCCCCATTTTCTGCAGTTTTAATCTAGGTCATCATTTCCCAGTGGCTGAAAAACATCTGCTTGGCATCATATCTGCCAGAGATTTCAGGAGGGGATTCTGGAGTTTTGCACACTCAGCAGAAAAAATAATTGTGACAAGAAACAATAGTGAAAAGTGTTCCATGGAAGTCACCAGATGTATACCATTGACTTTAAAAAATACATTCCTTTCCTGTGATATGTACACTGTATAACATTCATTGCTCTTGTCAGCAGCTGATTGAACTGACTACGTACAAATGTTCATCTGAATTAGCTTGTCTGTTTCTTTCAATATATATAACATAGGCTCAGGGAATTGTATACATATGCCTACAACTGTAGGTTCCAAATAAAGAGTGGGTCATTTCATCATTAAAAAATGTACAATTGATGGCTTCAATAACCACATTTCCCATTTGTCTGTTGTACCCTCTCATTTCTTCACCTCTCATATCCGATCATCATGGGTAAGAATGCACTATTCCCTTAATTCAAATGTCTGTGGAAAATGTATGATGAGATGGAGAGAGAGAAACAGAGAAAACACAAGTTGTTCAAATATTGGGCTGTGAGGAGAGTAATGTACAAATGAAGCCACTAACCCAAGTTGAGAGAAGTCACAATCTCTCACATAGGGGCAAAGTGCGTCAGAATTTAATAAGCATCTTAACAAGATTTTTTCACGTTAATATCTCATTTTTACCATGCCATATTCATACCATACCATATTCATAATTGTGAAAATATTTTTTAAAGATTGTAATATTCAGTCTGTATTATAGTATTAAAAAGACACACCAATATATAATGTGAGAAAATACTTGTTAAAAAACATCAGGCACATTTTGGAAAAAAAATAATATTACTGTTGGCTTCCTAGTGCTTAATCTTTCTCATGAATGAAATATAATCAATATATTTCAGTCATGGAACAACAGGACTTGAAACCCATCTCTTATTACCCTACACTTGATGAAACTCAACTAAATTGTCCTCTACTTTCCTTGAAAATAATTGCCTTTGAATCAATAGCAGATGATTATTAATTTGCATTGGCTCATTTATACATTCAGGCCACTTAATACTATAGGCAATGACTAATGAATATTCATAGGAAAATGAGCCTAACTTAGATGTGGCTGCTAATAATATTTTCCAACAGGTTCCTTTATTCAGTAAATCTTTAATGTAATATATTTTTCAATTGTGAGGGAAAATACTAACTTCACACAAACCCTCTGTTTTATGCATCTTTATTTAGCTTTACTGTTGTTCATTTTAAGCTTTATACTGCCGTTAACTAAAAGAATTTTATTAGGACACACAATTCTTTCTCTGAACCCCAAATTCTTTAGAAGAGGAGCAAACTGCTTGACCCCCATTTCTACCAGGGCCATCCATAACAGGGAGGCCAAAATGGTGGCTGCAACCGTAGAACCAAGTCCCACCCCTTTGTAGAAGCATACAACACTGATGCGAAGGGGAGGGGCTTCAATCCCTAGTTGCATCTACCATTTTGCAGACAGTTGTGGACACCTCTGATTTTCACCCCCAAATCCAACACATTTTTAAATGATTTCACAGTAACGGTCCCTTTGAAATTAATTGGTAATTGTCTTCATTTTTGTTGATCTGGAAATGCTGGGAATGCTATAGGCTAATCAAATCCACCCTCTTTTCTACCAGTATATTTAATGTCCTACCACCCGAGCTAACACAAAGTATGAAATAAAAATCCTCTCATGTCCACTCCCACACAAAAAGGAAATAAGATAAATTCTTAGTACCTTATCTTTTCAGTACATATATTTGTATGCATTAGTTGGGTCAACTGTTAAAAAACGGAGAGGTTATTACGATGGGAAGCTATGCAAAGGATGGTCAAGATGCTTTTTCCAATACATTAAATGTGATATGGTTGCATATTGCAATGGTGGCTGGATTGGGGGAGAGAAAGCTGGAAACATACAGGAAAAGATTCCTGGGCCCAGGTTCTGAGAAGCAGATTTTTCATCATAGCCACAGCAATTCAAAGAAAAGGGTCCAGCTTACTGTAATTAAGTACAACACAGAGCAGAGTGTAAAATAATTGAACTCAGCTTCCTAAAACAATACTGTGAAATCAATCAGATCTGCAGCTGATCTGAAAGTGTTATAAAACATAGATAAGGAACAGCAAGTTATTTGCACAACAGAAAAATGATGATGTGCCACCAAGTCATTTTCAACTCCTAGCGACCACATAGATTTTGTCCATGATGATCTATCCCTAACCTGGGCCTTCAGCTCTTCCAACAGTGCACTTATCGCCATGGTAACAGAGTCCATCCACCTTGCTGTTGGTCATCGTCTTCTCTTTCCTTTTACTTTTCCAAGCATTACAGCCTTTTTCAGACAGCTAGGTCTTTGCATGTGTCTGAAGTAGGATAATTTGAACCTGGTAATTTGTGCTTCGAGTGAGAACTCTAGTTCACATATTTTGCAATGAAACCCATTTCTCTACAAAAGATTTTCTTTCAATTTTTTTCCTTAACAAATTAAATTTTTACATCAGAATAAGTTTGCCATTCCAAAATGACTTTGTTCAGCCAGACAGAAATAAAAAGTGTACAATAGTGCAAAAACTCATCAGGAATTGCTTGTTCCACAGAGATTATACAAATATAAAGCTGCAAAAGTTCAGCAATCCATGGGCTAATAATTGCAGGAATTACACAAACCTATCTTTGGTCTGAGGTATGTACAGTGGAATATCAGCATAGATATAGTGGAGAGAAATAGTAAATGACAATAGCCTGGGTGGTCTATGCTTGGAAGACAGTACTCTCACAATATGACAAGATATAGCATATTCTACTTAGAATCAGCTCCACATTTTACTTTCAAGGAGGAGATTGTGAGAAGAGAATTTAATCCAGTGACATGATAAAAGCCATTGTTGTCTTCTTGGAAAATCCAAATATAGAAGCATCATACAGACAAACATCAATATTAACAATAACACGGCTATGGTATTTCAAAGGTGCCAAATTCTTGATTTTTTCATAAACTAAACTTTCTCAACCATATGAAAAAAACACATCTGCATCTCCTCAAAGCTCCTATTGCTTCTCGGTTGTTCTCTTGTCTATAGAACCGGGACTCAGCTTTTGAATTTTGTGGGCTTTTAGACAAGAGATCTGTCCAATTCCATTTTGTTCCAAAACCAGTAAAAAATGAGCAAGTGAATGGGGAGACCAAACAGGAGATTGGCAGTGGAGAGAGAAGAGAGAAGACTAACTGGAGTAGCTCTGTGTTCTGAGAGATTGTGTGCTCAGAAATTACAAGAAGATCAGGTTGGTTTGGCATGATTTATGCTTTATAAACCTATGCTGGCTCCTTCTAAGCAATGCATTCTTTTCTAAATGTTCACAGACTGACTGTTTAATATATTTCAGAGTTTCACCCAGTATCAACATCAAGCTGACTGGCCTGTAGCTACACACATCCTCTTTCCTCCCCTTTGTAAAAGTAGAAACAACATCCCAGGAAAATAAGAGTCTTAGTGTGCTTAGAGGGTGCTGACTGCATGCTCCCTTAGAACTTTTTTATGGCTCAAGTGCATACTTTTCTGGGATCACAAAATTACCCTGCAAGCCCAGAAAAAGGCACAAATCTTTAAGGGGGTGCTGACAGATAGAGCAAGCATGCCCATTCCTCCTCCAAAGCATATTTTCTGCTTTGAATCCAAATAATTGCACATCTCTAGCAGATTCCAACAAAAGGAGGTGTTTTTGTTGTTTGTTTAAAAAATACCCTTCCTAATAGTAAAAGGGGTTTGACAGTAGGATCTTGAGGAGTAGCAGGCTCCCCTTCATTGGATTTATTTAAGGACAGACAGCCATTTGTCTGGGATGCTTTAGATTGGACTCCTATGCTAAGTAGTTTGTGGGACCAAATAGCCTAAATGGCAATTCCATCTCTACGATTCTCAGAGAAAAAGAAGGAATCAAAGCATTCTATTGGTGATGTTGTGATAAGTAAAAATGAAAACAAATAGACAGGATTCTGCAGTCATTACTTGCAATGCTTGTGACATGTTTGTGTTCCTGTCAGAAAACAATCTGACATATAACTGCAACAAGTGCAAACTCATAGCAGGCCTTGAGGAAAAGTAATACAAAGGAGAAAGGCTTTGTCATTCTTCTCCTTTGCTTTACAATCAGAAGCAAGAATCATAGAAGGTACTCTATAGCATCACAAACTCAGAAATAGTTTTCATGTCCTAGCAGAAGAAATAAGGGCTTCCAGGAGTAGGAAACTCAATGCCACAGAACAAGAAACAGGGTGAGGCAATGAAAGTCAACTCTGGAAAAAGATAAAAAGAGTCCTGGTACCTGGAGGCTTTCTACAATGAGGAATTGAAACATATATATGTCAGTTGGGCTCATTGGCTTATGACTCTGTTATATGATGGAAGCACTTCATCTGATGCATTCAGAATAAGAAGTCAGGGCTACTATGGAGAGTTGGCAGATGCCATTTTAAAAATTAATATTAAAATCCAACAGAGTATTAGAGCAACTAGCCAGCTACTATTCAGGCATTAAATAGCAGCTGGTGACGAGCAACTTTCAGGGTATTAATTGACATTACATATTGCACATCCACAATATTAGCCAATAGTTAACATCTTCTTTGGCTATGGTATTTGAGTCAATGACTGTTGATCTCCTCCAGGCACTCTTAGATGATACTGATTTTCCCGATCAATTGCAGTTCAGCCTCAAGTCCTGGTTTTGGAATAAAAACTGCCTTGGTTATGCTGTGGAACTTCCCTTACCAAGAGAGAGAGAGAGCAGCGCAACCCTGTTGGTTCTCTTGAACCTCTCAGTGGCTTTAAATAACCTTGATCGTAATATATTTGTGGATAAGCTCTTTGAGTCGTGATGTGAGGATACTATAATACAGTGATTCCATTTGTGTATGGATGGTTGATTCTAGAAGAAGGTGCTGTGGGAATTGCTGGTTTCCTCCATAGTAGATCATCTAACAGATTCTTCAGGGTACATGTTGTCTCCTGTGCTTTTTAATATCTACATGAAACCACTGGGAGAAACTGACATTCAGCTATCTCTTTCTCTCTCTTCTTTACAGCTAATACAGGTTTAGCAGTTGATGTTTTGAAACAGTGCAGGAGTAGGCTAATAGACTGAATAAAGGCTAATAAGTGGCATCTCACCCTGATAAGACAGAAATTATTGGTTGTGGATGGTTCAACAGCTCAGTTTAAGCGGTATCCATTGTGTCTGAAGGGATTAAAACCCCTCTAAAGGATCCCCTGCACAGTATGGGGTTACTTCTGAATCCATCTCTATTGCAGAAGATTCAGGGATGCAGGCTTTTATTATCTTAGGCTGATTTATCACCTGTGATTTTACCTTGGCAGAGATAGTCTTGCCATCATTACTCATGATCTGGTAACTTCTTGGTTGGATTACAGTATTGCAATGCATCGCACGTGGGCCTGCCTTTGAAATTTATTTAGAAACTTCAATTAGCTCAAAGCAGAGAAGCCAGACCTGGTATGGCCAATGCAATCATATTATGCCATCTGCATTGGCTGCCAGTACAGTTCTGGGCCCAGTTCAAACTGCTGTTATTAACCTATAAAACCTTAAACAGCTTTGGAAGAAGCGCTAAAGACCTTTTTACTTCCATAGGCCTTTATAATTGCTGGCTAGGGTTCGAATGATCTGCTCTTCTATCATGATTACTGTTACTGTAGTTCTTGTTGCTTTGGGAAATTCTGCTGGTTTGTTTATGCTGTTTTATTATTTATGTAGTTTAATATCCTATTTTAGATATTTTATTCTATATTGTATTGTATTTTCATGTGCATTTACGGTGTCCAGAGATTTGCTGCTTATGGATGGTTTTAAAAATAAAATAAATAAAATAAAATATACACTGGAACAGCTCATATATATGTAGTATATTTCCAAACAGTGCTGTGGCATAATTCCTGTTGAAAGTTTGGGTTGCTCTTCAGAATGTTAAGTTCTGTAGGTTGATGGAGAGTCTACCTAAAAGACCTATGACATGTTCGACTTATTACTGCTGCATTTTTTTCTTTTGTAAGGAAACATAGGAATACTTTCTCTGTCAGCAAAAATAAGTTCTGAATCAACCACAGACTATTTGAAGTTGGAATCTGTCTGGGTGACAGATGCTGGAGATTTTGGCCATACTTGTGCTGATATATACACCTATGTACTCAGCCCTGCTTGCCTAATGGATTGGATAACCTGTTTGTTTAGCCAAACAAAATTTGCTTTATCTTCTTACAGAATCCATGCCAATTTAATGCGTTTCTTTCATTCATATGCTCTGCACTTGCTGTTTTCCATTCTACATAAAGAGTTCGCAGGTGTCTCTAAGTATAGAGAGGAATGCGGCGTATGGCTCTTCTGCTGGCTTCCCACACAAAAACATGCACATGCGTTGTGAAAGAAGATGCCAGTATAAAGCCATCATTACTGGCTCCTTTTACCCTTGTAAGATACTGACCAGCTTGTCAATAGGCACCATGCCATCCTAATCGATGCGGCAGGAATCAGCTAGCCAAGAGACCATCCATGGATATTAATGAGTTTGTTAAAACAAATGATTTCCAGCCTGGCAGATTGGAACAGCTATCTATCATCAGCTCATAATTTTATGGTTATATAGATGTGATAGATGTAATCCATCTCTCATTAGGTAGCCTGGCAATAATACACTATCAAGTTAAAAATATATAGCTTTTTATTTATTAAAATATTTTAAATCTGCCTTTCATCTTAAAATACCTGGGGTCCATTAATTTCATTTATAAAACAATAAACAAACAAGCAAACAGTAAAAACCAAGATATACCACAATATGATAAAATATAAAATGATGTTAGTATTAGAAATAACAACTGTTTTAAAAAATCATAGTTCCCAGACTAAGATTTAAATGTTTATTGTAAACTATTGTAAACCACTCAAGAGTCTTCAGTAGTTTAATAAATAGATTGAACCTTTTGACTGTACACTTTTAATTCTGTGTTGTACTTCTCCACTCAAAATTTGCATATAAAATTCATATATTCAGGAAAGCTGTATTTAAAATTTTGTACTCGGTAACAATGATGCAAAAATGAGTACAAGAGGAAAACATTAATAAAGCATGTATGTGAGGAAAATATGCATACAAAAAGTAAATGTGATTTTGTTTGTTTGTTTAATACTTAGAATAATGAGGAGGTTGGATGGAATAAAATCATCATCATATGCATGTGAAACTGTTATGGATAAGATAGAGAATAAACTGCCAACTGTGTGTCAATAATCTAGAGGTAGATGCAGCCAGAGAAGAGGCAAATTTTCTGCTTAATTCCCACCCAATGACTTTTTCTGGGGGAAAAAAAAACAGCCTAGAAGAATACCCAAGAAGTACATTATAAGTTTTCATTTTAGTTTATCTCAGCTTTAAAACAGATGTGCAGAAGGATTATTCTTGGTGCTAACTCGAGACCTTTAAAAAAGCAAAACAAAACAACTAAACTAAACTAAACTAAACTAAACTAAACTAAACTAAACTAAACTAAACTAAACTAAACTAAACTAAAGCAAAATAAAGAAGCCACTTCTGTAATAGCCATAATCCACATGAAAGGTGGCAGAGTATGAAAGAAAATTGGTGTACCGTATTTTTCCATTAATAAGATGCCCCCATGTATAAGACGACCCCCACTTTTCCAACCCAAAATTAAGAAATCAATATTTTAAAGATAAAGCAGAACACATTTTTATTTAGTAATTAGGTAACATTTACCTACACTCAGTGGGAGGAGGTCCAAACTGTCTCTCTGCAGCTCTATTTCCATGCTCTTTTGCATAACTGATTACATTCAGTCTAAATTTTGCAGAGTAAGACATTTGCTTATTTATTTTTTTATTTTCTGACATCTTTATGGGCTCAGAATGCTCTGACATTACCGGTTCCTGTCGCACCTGTCGCCTACACGCTCTCCACCTCCAACGAGATGTGTTCCAATTGGTTTGTTCAGCATCAGCTGATGTCAGTTACATAAGGCTCGTGATTGGAGGAAGCCTGTTTGCAGAGACAAAGTATGGGCAGTTTCGCAACCGCGCAGTTCTCTCCTCAGCTTACTTCCTTGCATAAGACGCCCTTCAATTTTTAGTGTAACGATTTTAGAAAAAAGTACCGTCTTATAGACGGAAAAATACGGTACAGTGGTACCTCGGGATACGAACTTAATCCGTTCCGTGACTCTGGTTGCAACTCGAGTTGGTCTCAAGTCGAGGTAAAGTTTCCCATAGGGTTCAATGTAAATCTGGTTAATCCGTTCCGCCCTCCGAATTTGGTCGCAACCCGAGGCGAATTTCCCCAAAGGGTTCAATGTAAATCCGGTTAATCCGTTCCGCCCTCCACCCGAATTTGGTCGCAACCCGAGGCAATTTCCTCTTCAGAGCCTGACTCCCGCCAAGCCTGCTCTGCATTTTCTTTGGAGCCATGCTAACACGCACACCAAAAACCTTCACAAAACACCGCAAAACACACCACGAGCCTCACCGAACATCTCCTTGCTACTGCGACCTCGCCCACAGGAAGCCGCGACTGCGTGACAGCAGGGAAAATGGCCGCGGATCCGGTTCGTAAGTAGAGGCAAGTTCATAACCCGAGGTAAAATTTTCCTGCCGAAGCTGGTCGTAACCCGAAATGTTCGTTAGTAGAGGCGTTCGTATCCCGAGGTACCACTGTACTTTAATGTTTGGCTGACTATGCCTAGCCCAAACTCCATATTTCTAAAGCTTAGGAAATCCTGATCTTTACTATGTGCCTATGTGGCAGCCTCAGGCCGTCCTTCTCAGTCCTTGCTAATTTCCCTCCTGTTTTTCTTAGTACAGTGGCTAAAATACTGCTCTATTTCCAGGTAGAGGTCCTGGCACCAGAAGGCCTGCTTAGCTAGGATAGTCTTAGGGGCTAGCATATCAACTGCAGAAGTAGTGTTAACCGTGTGGCCTTCTCTCATTTGGATTCGGATGTTACTCTTCTTTCCTTACCTATCCACTTTGTCAACCCTCACCTAAATTCTGATAGAAATAAATCTGCTTTCTTTCTGTATATGTGTTTTTAATCTCATAGGAAGAACAAAAGTTATAATTACGCTGTCACACTTTTTCTCCTCTTTTGCTAGGCATGTTCCAGGAAATGGAAGCTCCCACCTCTTTTGCTTTGGAAAACAAGGTCAAAACATATCTCTTATAAATCACATGGTTTTCCCTTCTGTGTAAGATTTTTATTTCACAATGGAGAATGCAAAGGGCCCAGTTCAGATTATCTACATATTTGTTTGCTTGATGTTTTTCCTGCCTTATTTTGTTCAAGAGCCCAAGGTGGCATACACAACACTCCTAACTCCTATTTTTCTCCACAACAACGAAGTTGGGCTGAGAGAAAATGATGGCCTCAAAGTCACCTAGTGAACTTCTGTGATTGAAGATGGAGTTGAAATTGTGTCTTCTATGTGCTAGTTTAGCACCTTAATCACTCTATGTACAACTCTATGTAGGTAGCACAGGGTTTAAGGGGCTTTATTTTTTGTCCCCCGCAATCCCAATCTTTATGCTTTCAGGGATTATTTTTTCCCTGTTTTCTATTTATTTCTCTACCATGGCAACCCTGATCTCCTTAAATAAATGCAGTGTTACTTTTTATAGTAATCCATGTATCGTTTTCAAATCTCTTTACTGGAGTCAGTGACCAGAACTATGTATGTTTTTATAAGGCAGTTAGAATATCTTTAATATATTGTGTAAATAAAGTAATAGAATATTAGACAAAATCCAAAAGCCACAAAACTAATGTACTAAGTTATTAGAAGTATTGAATGAATGCCTATGAAACTGTTAAAGTACAGTGGCGCTAACATTTATTTATTAATTAATTTATTTATTTATTTAGCTGCCCATCTCACATTTGTGACTCTGGGTGGCTTAAAATTAAAACATAAGCAATGCCCCCCCCCCCATAAAACAACTGTAGAAACAATACAAAATGTTAAAACAATTTAAAAACATACAATACAGTCACTGGGAAACTAAATATTTCATTTTTAATTCAATAAAAGTTCAATAATTGTAAACTATTTAGGAAATAATGCTAAGCAGATGTGCAGGAATAAATGAATATATATTTGTTTCTTGTCCCTGATCGTTGCTTAACTTCATAAAGCCTAAAATGACAATTTTAAAATTCTACCCTATAACTGTCAGATTCAGCCAAAGTGGCACGGCTAGGGACTTGCCCAGCTGCACTTAGTCAGTTTCACCACCCAGCGCTAGCAAAGGAAAGGGGAAGTGGGAAACCACGAACTGATTAATGTGCCAGCTGGCGCTGCTTAACTAAACCACAAGCGGATACTTTGTGTCAGCGCCAATTTGCCTCGGGCGCTGTAGACAAAGGGGAGAGCAGCCGATTAGAGGTAAAGTAATCAGTGCGTGATTGGGAACTCCCGGCTTTGCGCGCAACAGAAAGACCCAACGAATACAACAACAATGCCATCGATAGAAAGCAATCAAGAACACAAAAGAAGTGGACTGAATCTGCCATTTGAGTGAAGGGGGGATTACTGCGGGTAATCTGTAACCAAGCAACAGGGGCTAAGCGCAGGAATGGGGAACTATAAATTGTACTGTAAAATGTGCCAAGCCAATCCTGGCTTTGTCTGTACTTACTTACATTACGCTTGAGTAAACTTCTTTGCTGAACACACGTGTCACGAGAGTTTCTCTGAGACGAATGGGGTAAACCTTACAATAACATCCATAAGATACTAAACAGTGGGCATTATCTCTTGGTGGACAGCAATGGCAGTTAAGCAAAATTTACTTACTCTCTTGGAGGTAATCTATGTATAGAAAGTGTGGTGTCTTCCCTCTGTTTTGAACTCCAACATTCTCTTGATATTAGTGATGCTAATTGATGCTTGTGAGAATAGAAGTTCAGAGTATCATAAAACCTTCAAATTGCCTGCTCTACTAATTATTTATGTATTTTTAATATTTTTATGTAAATGCCCACCTCACAGCAATGATTCTTTATAATAGGTATCCTTATAGTTTGAGGATCACCATGTGGTAATTTCTCTTAATATTTATTTCTAAAAGGCTACTATAATCCATAATCATGACACAGGGAAAGGAAGACAAAATGGGACCCATTTGGAGGGCTTTCTTCACTATTGATGTAAAGTGCTATCTAGAAAACTGCTATCCCCATGGCTGATCCCCATCCTCCATCTATTGCCTCTCTTTTAGGTTGCCACTAAATGGTGGTATCCTAATTTCATGTGTGCAAAGTATTAGAATGTTACTAGCCGATGGAAGAATATCCACCAATCATGGAAGGACAAGTGGAGGACAGCCTTGGGGAGATAATAATTTTGACACATGAGTCAACCTCAATAAGTCAGCTCATCAGCTCTGCAAATCTATTCAGCAGGTTTGTGCAGGTGACAAATTTTGAAAGATGCTAGTCTTTTATTCTCCCACTTTCACTCTCAGGACAGCATGGCTTTAGTATTCTTTCAAAACTTGCAAGCCTGCTGAGTAGATTTGTAGCGTGGAGTTTTGAAAGAGCACTAAACCCATGTTTGTAAAATAGGAGAGCATAGCTCTTTCAAAACTGAATGCCTCCACAAACCATTTTGTTCAGAGTTTTGAAAGAGCCACACGTTTTTCTGAATGTAAAGCACCACCAGACATGAGAGTGAACATAATGGAAATTCTATCTTTATTGTATTTCAGGAAAGGCTAGCCATAACAGACTTTTGAGAGTTTTTGAGCAAACAGGTATGGTTTTGACATATAATTTATATCTCATATGTTTCATACTCTCTTGCCTTGCTTTCCACTTTGAAAAGGAGAGTTGGATTTTCCTTTATTTCCAGCTATCATAGTGTCAAGGAAGTTTGTTGTTGCTTGTTTATATTACCTGAATTCTGCTCTTCCATTAAGATAAGTCCATTAAGAAAAGTTAGATTAAACTTTTCAAGCAACTGACTGAACATTAATGGAGTTTCCTTCTCCTTCCTCATCCTCCCCCATCCTCAATGAAGGTTCTTGAACAACCTCCCATCCCTTGCAACTCATCTGCAGAACTAAGGTGAACCCTAGTGTCCACAATCCTTTAAAACAGTTAAAAGGCAACCAGATGGTTGTTTACTTAGAAGGATGCCATACTGAATTGTATGGGATTTTCTCCTAGCAATTGTATGACATGAGGTCTTATATGCCAGCCTTATATATTCTGACAACAAATTCATATAGTTAAAACCATAGTCTTCACATGCAACTACAGATAGTCCTCAGCTAATGATGGTCCTCAACTTATGGAATTTCCATCACTAAATGTAACAACTTAACAACCGCATCACAACATTCTAATACTTTGCACACCCGATTTTACGAACTTTTTTGCTGTGGTTGTTAAGCAAATCACACAGTCGTTAAGTGAATCTGTTCTGAAGGACGGCAGGGAGGGTTGAGGTCTGTGCCAAAAGTTTATTAAAACTGTATAATTATAAATATCCTGGCACGCTGACCCCTGTACTGAAAGTTTTCAGAGCAAAAATAGTCCCAATGCTGACTTATAGAACATATGGAAGTGTGGGGCCTTGCAAAACCGGCCGCTTTTGATCACGTCCAGACACATTTTTTAAGGAACATATTGGGAATAGATAAGAATACGTCAGCCCCCACGATCAGAGCGGAAACAGGTACACATTCTATACAGAGCCAGTCAGTAATAAAGGTCTTTTCTTATTGGCAGAGAGTCCAATTAATGGACTATGATAGGCTTCCCAAATTATGCCTGATGGAACAAGCAAGTATGGACCTCTCCATATCCTGGTTAAAACACTTTACTAAAGTTATTTCATAATATGGGGTTTCTACACAACAGGTACTCACAAATTTTTCATAGGCAAAGGATATTTTTAGACAGCGAGCCCTGAATATCAGTGCCCAATTGGACATGGGGGAATTGGCCAAAAATGGGTCATTAAAATGGTTGTCGAAAAACAAAATTACCTTTAATTCCGAAAAATATCTATCGATGAGTTTAAATCAAAACCTGAGAAGGGCCTACACTAGAGCTAGGTTCAAATTACTGGACTCCATGGTCAAATATGGTCGTTTCCATCATGTGCCTTATGATGAGAGGCTATGTCTCTGTGGGGGCCCAGCTATAGAAGATATTGGCCATGTTTTGTTCGACTGCAAACTTTATGACTCACTCAGGCATAATCATCTGTCTCCTCTATTGAAAAGAACAGTCCATTGGGACTCCAAATACAGATTATCCTATTTTCTCTCAGGCACAAATATCTTTATTGTGAGTAGGACTGCCAAGTTTGTGGACAAGGCAGCTCAGTTGAGAGCCCGATATATAGAACAGATTGGAGTATCATGTAGGGGGGACGGTCTCACATGAATCTGGCTTATGATTTTAGTGATACATAATTATTTTATAGTAGTATTAAACTCGGTACTATCCCATTTTACTATTATATATTTTAATCTATTATGGATTTTGTGTATTAGATATTTGTTTTGCTTTTACTGATGTTTCTCCTCCTGGCTGATGTGGTTGCAAGACTAATCAATAAAGCTGATTGATTGATTGATTGATTGATTGATTGATAAGTGAATCTGGTTTCCCCCATTGACTGCTTGTCAGAAGCCCCTTGAGAAGGTCTCAAATGATGATCACATGACCCCAGGATGCTGCAACCATTGTAAATATATACGGTTGCCAAGTGCCTGAATTTTGATCACATGACTGCAGGGATGCTGCAATAGTCATAAGTGTGAGGACCAGTTATAAGTCACTTTTTTCTGTGCTGTCATAACTTCAAAGGGTCATTAAATGGTTGATTGTAAGTCGAGAGCTACCCATACAGCCTTTTTCAGCTAATGTGAGCATGTCAGTTGGAGGTTATGGGATTGTAATCCAACCTATCTGGAGAGTACTGTGTTAGAAAAGACTAATTAGGAAGCATTAGAAGTTTAAGTGGTTTTTTTTAAAATCTACTTCCTTTGTAAATTAGTAGTAAGCCTGAGATAATTTATAAATATTCTAATCATAAATAAATTAATCTGTTCTATTGATGTTATAGAGCTGTATTATGTTATTGGCTCATTTGGGTTATTTTCAGTCAGGTATACAGTATATATAAGTATTTAATAAAATTATTGTACAGAAAGTTTCATTCAGAGCTGAGAATTTTAGAATGTTGTAAAATTTAAACTCACAAGTTTTGAAGCTTGGCTTCTCCTATCATGAGACTTATTTTAAAATAATGAGTTTCTAAAATGGGCTAATTTTTTTTTTAAAAGATCTGTACATGAAGAACTCATATTTGTAAGATTTATGAAAGAAGTTTTAAGAAAATGAAAGAAGATATGTTCAAGTATTTCAAGAACACTTGCATCCCTCTCCCCCAAAGACACATTTCAATTTTCCCATTTCCAATTTGAGAATTATGAAAAGTTTATGATTCTGACTATTAACTTCTTCACTAAGACCGAAGCTCTGTTTCTTGAATCCATATTCTTAGTTGGCTTCATTAATTCAAAATTTTCCCATTGTTATAATATTATTTTTCAGGTTTTGAAAATATACTTCTATTTGTTTTCCCCATTGTCTCACATTTTTCTTCACACATGATGAGGAACTCCAACTCTGTCTGAAACATCCCTGCAGAGAATTAAGTGGAACAAATTCAGATAAGTGATATGATTCCCAAAAGACACATCTCTAACATCAGCAACTCTAATTCTGCATTAAGGAAAACAGTCCATAATGGAAGTTATACAAGAGGGAGTGATGTGATCAGTGCATGTCCTACTGAAATTCTTGCTCTTATAGGTTCTTATGATTATATTGCTTTTAAGTATATAAAAAAATAATCTGCTCTGCTGTGAAACAGGCAGAAAAGGAAGGAAAGCATGCTGTCTCATCTCTTGTACTGCTCTCTCAGAACTTCAGTAATTGTATTTATATTTATAACTTCCATAATTTACTGTGTGCCCTAGAGCTTTAAGAAGATCTGCTATTACTGTCTACCTGCAACATGAGGTAAAAATTGCCTCTTTTCCTAAAAAAAGTGGTCCAGATAAAAGAGTTTTTGCATTCAGTTGTTAGTTCATCCCATCACACACCCCAGTGTTGTGGTATTAATATTCATCAGAGAATTAAGGTGACATGATTGAAAGCAACAGATTTCATTGCCAACTTCTCTTAATCTAACATCTTATCAGTTGATATCAGGAGTGAGCAACTCATTGATACACAGTTCCACTTAGCTCCCCAGCATTCTAAGATTATGCCACCAAAATTTGGTGCGATTTAATTTTTTTTTACGAATGTGAATGGCTTTGAGAGGACTTTTAGAATGATTTCAATCCAATCTTGAGGAGTTTGAAAGTAGAATAAGAGCAGAAAGTTTCTGGGAGGCAAACCACTCCCATTCCTTCACTTAGAGCCACCCATCCCAATCCTTCTAAAAAAACCACCAAAAAGTACAGAAAAATGGAAAAGGGCTACCCCCCCCCCCCCGCAACTTCTAATAATTTTGCTTTATTCCTAGATGGTCTCCTGTGGCTCTCTAAAATATTGGGAGCCTCAATAGGACCTCAAACCTCTAGTGCAATGTTTTTCAACCTTAACAACTTTAAGATCTGTGGACGTCAACTTCCAGAATTCTGGCTGGGGAATTCTGGGAGTTGAAGTCCACACATTTTTAAGTTGCCAAGGTTGAGAAACACTGCTCTAGTGCATATCATTAAATTATCCTGCAAAAGATTCCTGCATAAATGACATTTGCCTTAATTACATTCTCTTTATAGTGTCATTGCTATATAGCATATAGCCATAGTTACTGCCCTTAAAGTTCCCAGGACACCACAGAAGATGTTAGCGGCAGTGAGGTGTCATAATTCATATAGTTAAGAAGACATGTACCTGTATGTAGGGAGGGGAGTTGTGATCATTATTGCACTGTGAATTAAGCCTAATATATATATTTTTCACCTTCTTCACCTATCCTGAGTGTCAGACTGAAATGAGTTGAGTGGATGGTGGTAATTTATTAGTACGGCTAAGCTACTAGTTGAGTCAGGAGCTGGGAATCAGAAATACATACACAGTGCAAAATAGTGCTCAAAGATTAAGAATATCTCTGTTGTCTTTAGAATACTTCCAGGCTGGGTGGCATTTATAGTAAGCCTGATTGGTTACCTTAAAACTTTATTATGGCCTTTGGGCCAGAAAACACAACAATAAAATACATAGACCTAATAATAAATTTACATTATTATGTACATTATTATACTAACTGTAGTACAAATAGCAATGGCAATCACCAACATTTCTGCTAAACTTCAACCGTAGGTAGAACAAATGATAGAACAAAATCGGGCAACCTGGAAAGTTTGTCAGTGTCCTGGTCAGATGACAGGTAGATATTGTGCTCTCTACCAGGGTAGTTCTTTAAAATGGAATAAATACAGTGGTACCTCAGGTTACAAACTTAATCCGTTCCGTGACTCTGGTCGCATCTCGAATTGGTTGCAACCCGAGGTAAATTTCCCCATAAGGTTCAATGTAAATACGGTTAATCCGCCCTCCGAATTTGGTCGCAACCCGAGGCAAATTTCCCCCATAAGGTTCAATGTAAATACGGTTAAACAGTTCTGAAACATATGCATTTTATTTTTAAACCACAAAAACATGGAAAAAAGTACAGTACAGCACAGTATGAAGAGGGAGAATGGGGTGGGGAGGCAGTTATTGTTTGGAGGGAGAGTCCCCCTCCAAAAGGACATCGGGGAGATCTCCTTCAGGGGTTTTCTTTCTTCTGTGCCTCTTAGCTGCAGGCTCAGTTTTGGGAAAAAACCTGTCTAAAGTCAGTTGTTTTTTCCTGTGCTGCATAACTCTCTGGAAATGAGAGAACACGTTATCGTTCATCATCATTATTCTTGCCAAGCCTGCTCTGCATTTTCTTTGGAGCCATGCTGACAAGCACACCAAAAACCTTCCGAAATGCCACAAAACACACCACAAGCCTCACCGAACGTGTCCTTGCTACCGCGATCTTGCCCACAGGAAGCCGCGACCGCTTGGCAGCAGGGAAAATGGCCGCGGATCCGGTTCATAACTCGAGGCGGAGTTCGCAACCCGAGGTAAATTTTTGGGGCCGGAGCTGGTCATAACCTGAAAAATTCGTTAACAGAGGTGTTCGCAACCCGAGGTACCACTGTATATATCTTCCTTGATTCCCTATTGAGAGAGCAACAAAGAAGCATATGGTTTAGGGATTCCACAGAGCCATCTCCACGTGGACATAAGCACTGCTGAAAAGGGATGTTTTTATACCGCCCTCACAGAACTGCAGAGGGTAATGCATCTAACCTGGCCAAGGTAGAAGCCTAACAAAATTTCAGAATTAGAATTGAAGAGAGATAAGATGATGGCACAGGCCCATTTGAGAAGAATCCATACACTGTAGGGTTGGATACTAGGCTTAAACTGGCTGAGATTAGTCTAGAACAGGGATAGGCAACCTAGCACGTAGATGCCTGTGAATGCATCCTTCCTGCCCACTAGATTTCCAGCTCAATATGATTTTAATTTTTAAAATATTATTTTTATTAAAAAAAAAACACCAAGAACTATTCCTTTTTAAAAACTGAAAACTATAGCATCAGTCCCCAGCATAACTGTTATTTAAAAGAAGATCCTTGGCTCCCAAATAGTCCCCATATGACTGGCTGTCAACCAGAGATTTGTTTGGAAATATGACTGCCTATGTAGAAAAAGGACAAAGAAGCTGAATTGGCAGAGAGCATCATGGAAAATTGGAATAGGCAGCGAGACGGAGCCTCACCTCCTGATTAATGAGTCTTTGTGATTAGCAATACCACCAAGGCAGTCATTTTGTGAACAGACAAGCCCAGTGAGTTAGATTGGTCTATATCTCTTTGCTGTATTCTAGTGGCCAGGCAGAGCGTTGCAGCCGTAGACAAGCTTTTTTGCCTTTGAAAGCGTCTATGCCATTGGTTCTCAACGGGGGCGATACCGCCCCCCGGGGGGCGGTGGGAGGATGCTGAGGGGCGCTGGGCATGTTTTGGGCAGTAGGGGGGGCGGTGGGCATGTTTTGGCATTCGAACTTAATTTTAAAACTCCCCCAAAAATTTATTAAATCGATTATCCGGTTTACACCATTTGTACCAGCAATAAAACGAACTTACGCGACGGCTGCCCTCGCGCACTTCTAAGAATGGTGAGACGAATTTGTATTCTAGGTAGGATGACCTTGAAGAACTCGACACTACGATTCTTCTCCGATCCCAACCAGCACAGCGCGTGCGTCAGCTGTTTTCCCGCGCGATTAATCGCAGCGCAAGCGTTGAGCGTCCTTTCAATATGAATGTTTGATTTGACCCGTGTTTCTTGAGTTGCTTTTCGTTCGCTTCATTTCTGTTTTTTCCCCTCAGTTTCGATTTTTAATTGCCTTCCCTTCCTCCTACCTTGTCAAGCGAGGATTCAGTGCTGTGACTGATCTAATTACAAAAAAGAGAAGTCGACTCCAAATCGTGGAAAGAGGGGACTTGCGCCTTCATCTCTCTAACAATATTGAACCGAACGTTCAGAAACTGGCTCTGAACCATCAAGCACAACCATCCCACTGACATAATCAAGCATATTTCATTGATATTACTCTTTTAGCGTATTTTTTTGCTGTTTTTTTAAAATTATCTAATTAAGAATAAAGAATTTTTAAACATTAAAAAAGCATTTGCAAAAAAAATAAAATAAATAAAAAAAATTTTTAAAAAGAGCATCAAAAAAATAAACGTATTTACAGCATTTTGAAATAAATGTATTTACATAAAAGAGCATTTAAGCATTTTTTTTGCATTAGTCATTTTAATTTTAATAAAAGGAATGCAATTACCTTCCAGGGCAAATCGAACAAATTTGGTGTGTAAGTCTACTGAAAAAAATTACTTAAAATTTTTGCCTTTTATAATTCAGTAACTCCCCCCCCCCCCCAAATTACAGGATTTTCACAAAGGGTGGCGTTGAAAAATTTTCTGCTCCTTAGTGGGGCGGCAGCTTCAAAAAGGTTGAGAATCACTGATCTATGCCATCCCAAGATTCAAAACAAGCCCCTTGATTAAGAAATATTGCTTATCTCTGCTCTAGAGACTGGGGTTGATAGACTGGCAGCTCATGTGAGGGAGCCATTAGGATTTCATTTTTAAATTTGGTCCATGTCCATTCATTTTTTTATGTATTTAGCTGTAAGTCTGTTCCATCCTGTTTCCATATTCGTATCTGGATTTTTTTTAAAAAAAGTAAAATATCTTGAAAATAAATAGAAGGTACTTACCATTTTAGGGGCTGGCCTAAGAGGGCTGCTTTGCCCCCAGTGAAATGGGCTGCAAATAGCTTAGAATTATGACATCATGATGAGCTACTCTGTCTTCATTTCTGCACAGTGGTCCTTTGGAGAGACAAGGTAACATATGTCACTGTACTGAGTGGTATTTATGGGCCCATTTTCCATATGTACAGAAGAGCTCTGCTTTCTTACCAGCTGGAGCAGCTACTACCTATTTAAAACTATTTTTAAATTCATTCTTTTCACCACTTGTATACTGTTTTAGTGTGGGTTTGTAAAATATTTTTCAGTATAGAATTATAATTCTCATCCCCTCCATTAGCATGGGAAGTACAAACCAAGTGACTTTAATTTGAAAGATGGACTCAGTGAATTCATCAACCATCTCTTGCAGCAACCAGAGCTCCATGGGTTCCCTGATTTCGCTTTCTTATTTCCTGACAGTTATAAACCAGAGACCTCAATTTTTCCCCCATAAATGAGCAATGGATTGAAGGCAATATCAAGTTCAGAAACAAGAAAACAATGTTGTTGTTTTTTTAAAAGAGAGAAGATGGATTAAATGAAACAAATTCGGATAAGCAATGCTATTCCCAAAAGACATGTTTCTGAGACACGCTGCTTTCTGAAAATATTTCCATATATTGAAACATCTGATTAACTATGACAAGTCATTCTCCTCCTGGAAACACAATGATGCTGGAAAAAAAGGTGCCTCATGTAGAGAGAAAAATAACATAAATGCAATATTGAAAAGTATACCCAAGTGCATGGTAAATGAGTAAGAAAAATATAAGGATGATTTGTACCATTTCTTGCATTATAGCACAATGCTGAACACTTTTGTGTAATAATAATAATAATAAAAACTTTATGATTCCTTAATATACAAGCATTCCATGTTACTTATCCATCCAACTTGTTTTTTAAGTGCCTTCTGTGCTGTTACTATTCCTTCCACTTTATCTCCTTAAGATTTCCCTTTCTATTTGATCAAGGGGTCTGGTCCCCTTGATGTCTTGTGTCAGCAGTCAGATCGTTTTGTTTAATTCATCTGTCTTGTCCAGACCGGTTCCTAATCCAGCAGAACTGCTTCTCCCAAAACACACATCACATTCCAGTTTACGCCTGTTTTGGGGGTATATTAGCAGCAAGATGCTTTGAGTGAAAGCAGCTTGGCACCCAAGCCTTCAGAACTAGTGCAGCCAGAGCTGCATTTGCACAGGGTTTGCTAGCAAGCTACATCAAGATCATGGAAAGGGGAGGTCCAGGATATATAAATCACACTTAATCACTCATTCATCAATGGTATGTTTCTCTCCCTAGCAGTATTACATCCTGCTTTGCCTGTTTGCAGATTTGTAGCCATGGTCATAGCATTACCCACTGGTTTCATAAACATACAAGCAAATTACTGTGGACACTGCATCTTGGTCTTGAAAACAAGCTCCAGGGCACATTGCTAAATGGGCATGGCATGCTATGGGGTGAAATGTGTGTTTGGCAACTGGCCTTGCTTAATAACTCCCTGATGCACTAGGCATTCAGTTGCAGAACACAATCTTCGTGAATGAAAAATCAATATATTAGTGTCATGGCTGCATTTGATCTAGAATACAAGATGCCTTCTCAATTCTGCACATCATATGACTTGCTTGCCAGAGTGTCTGGAGATTCAGTAGAAATTCCAAGAGAGTGGCAAGGTATACAAGATAGAAAATCAATCTGTAACACAATATATTCTGGCTGGCAGGGACATGCTTTAAGGAAAAGACCATCTTCAGGAATCTCTCAGACTGTGGGCAAGAGCTATGGCTATAGGATATCCAGGGAGCCTCATTATGTTGGCTGAAGTAGCAGAAGGTTTGGTAATGGGCTGGGCTATGCAAATAGCCCACCTCTTATGACATTTGGAGCACTGGACTGGATCCATGGCAAGGATAAGCAGATGGGAAGTATTTGTAACCATGGAATGCATGGAAGTGTGCATTATCCCTAGTAGATTTGCGGCCAACAGAATGACTGGCAATGCACAGAATTTGGATCTGAACTCAATGCTGCCTAAAACATTTACACTACAGTAAAGATATGGCCAATATATGCCCACTCTTTTTCTGAAACAGGTTGTCTTACTCTCATATTGTCCATCTCTCATTTAATGCTGCATTTATTGCTGCTAGACAGATATAGCCCTGTTTTGTACAGTGAGTGTTTCATAATTTTCTGGTAATGCTATATGAGTTTTCTTCAAACCAATATCCTATAGATGTCCTTAGGCTGCAATTTCAAAACTTCCTAGCCATTCAGCTTGCAGGGTACTAGGTTTGGGAAAGCTGTTTCAGCTCTTGTTTGTAAAGTTTACTGGAATCTACAAATATATCCGTCTTTTATATTCTAATATATATGTTTAGCTCATATAGCCACTAGCATCTATGTAGATTGAATGAAAAGTAATGCCTAAATAATTATAAGTCACCAACAGGTGGCAGGACTGACATGCTAGAAGCTCTGGTGTGTTCTTTAGCACCTGTTCTTTCATATCAGTTGGCGGTAAGTTGCTATGAGATAAATGTGTGCTGCTATTGTTAGTGAAATGGAGGCCTACAGTGAGTATTCGTCAATGCACTTTAAGCAACATACAGTGATTGCATTTTTGACTGCAGGAGGAGTCCCTCCAACTGAAATTCACTGTTGAACATAGATTATTTATGGTAATTACTGTATTGATGTCAGTACTGTGCATTGCTGGGCCAAAAAATGTAAAGTTGGTGAATGGGAAGACCTGAATTATGTGATCAAGAATGAAATGGAAGATCTGTGACAACATGTTTCACATAAGAAAGGTTGATGAACTGATTAAGGACAATTGGTGGATCACTCAAAGGGAAACTGCTGTCAAGGTTGGCATTTCACAGGAGTGTGTGGATCATATTATTGACTTTCTTTAATATTTGAAGGTTTATGCAAGATAAGCTTCTTCCATGTTGAGGGCAGAGATAAAAGTTTCAGGAGTTCAACTTTGCCAGCAGTTGTTGCCATGCTACAAAAATGAAGGTAACGAATTTCTTTATAGCATTGTGACAGTCAGTGAAACATGGACTCATCATTATGCCCCAGAAAGTGTCAGCTCATGAAATATTACAAAGCTTCATCTGCAGGGGGAAAACAATTTTAAAACCCAGGCTTCAGCAGAAAAACTCATGGTTATATTTTGGGGTGTGTGTGCAAATAATGTTATTTTCATCAATTTCCTTGGATTTGGTACCTCTAATGACTCAGAGCACCTGAATCATTAGAGGTACATTGCAACTTTGAAACAACAATTAAGCAGAGTTCAGAAGTAAAAGAAGGAAATTTGTTGCCACCTGACAATGCTAAGCCTCATAGCTCATGAGCCAACCAAAAAGTGATTGCAAAAATAGATCTCACCATTTTACCCCATCCACCATACAATCCAGACTTAGTGGCATGTGAGTTCCACCTTTTCTCAAAATGAAGGAATACCTTCATGGGCAACTACTGGACTCTAATCTAAGAGGTGAAAGGAGTATCAGGACCTGACTGAAGAGACAAAGTGTGAAGTTCTTTTGAGATGACTTTAAGAAGCTTGTCCATCTTTGGCAGAAGTGTTTAACAAATGGTGATGTTTATGACAAGAAATAAAAACAGTTAATAGAAGAGCTAATTTCAAGGATTATTTTCCTGTTTCATTTACTAAAACATCCAAATTTAAATTAACATTATGGAGGTGGAGACATTACTTTCCATTTAACCCTCATAGAATAAATACTTTTTTTTCTTCTTTAGTAAATTATGAATACTTAAACTTGAAAAAATATTTGAGGACTTGATAATGTAGCCAACTAAAGGATGCTCCAAATATCTTACCACTATTATTCCACTTTTTAAAGATAGTATGGAAATCATTTTGTTCTCAGATGCAATTACTCTAACTATAAATGGTTTTCATTCTGAACAAACACATTAGATTATATTCAAATATGAGAAGGGGGGAAGGATTCATATATAATGCTAAACCATGATAAAGCATTTTCAAGGATGACCATATCTGCATGCTGCTTCTCAAATTACCTCCATCATGGTAACAGTAAGGAAATCAGAAGCTTCACTTTGGTTTTAGATAGATGATGATGATGATGATGATGATGATGATGATGATTCACATAGGACTAATCTTAAATATGCTTTTTTGTTGAGGCTTCTCAAACTATTGTTTTAGCTTTTTTCAATAAACTTTTGGTAAGATGAAGCAATACTATTATGTTTAGATAAAACAGCAAGACATGGTTAATCATAAATGGAAATAAAATCTTCTAAGCTCCTCACAGTTGTGGGAAAGAAAAATGGGAACAAGAAACATGAAAACCTGTTTGCCTTGGGCTATCATTATAATATAAACATCAGGCTGTCCCATTTCACAATGCACATAACTGCAGTCATTGGACATGACTGCACACAGAAAGCCATTCACATGCTTTTTTTTAACAGATAAAATATATATTAAAATAATAATAGAAAAGACAACCAAATGACAAGATAAAAAGCAAGTTTTAGTGTTTTGCTGTCCTTTTTTGGGATTTGAGAATTCTAAACATAATATTATCATAGTGTTATAATGTTAGTGAGATAAAATATTTTGTTCTTAATTAATCTACTAGGTTAATGCTAATCATGAACATCTGTTGATTTTGCTTTTGTTTTTATTAATTATGTTGAAGAATATATTACAAATTGCAAAGAAATGTACCTTAAGGTGACTTTGGGATTGCTTAACTAACCAAAAGCAGATCCTTAAATCTTTGCTTCAGTAAGGTTCATGTGATTTTGGTGAGCTACTTTCCACAGATTTATAAATAATGCAGCAATTGGGCCAGTAGCTTTCTTTAAAATGTGACAGATGTACAGCACTTATTTACAGCATGTCTAATTGTTTTTAGAAAAAACAAGAAACTTGTGAGGTAAATCTTTACTCCTATTTGTAAAAAAGGTGGAATTTTAAGGTTGCCTTAATATGATCTGTAAATCCATCCATAGTGCAGCAATGCATTCTTATTTTTCCTCCAGGCACATTAGAAATCCAACTAAAGGAAAGATGGAGAAAATGCTTTCACTGTACATAGATCACGATACAGGGAAAGAAAACATTATTGGATAATGTAGTGCTTAAGAATAAGGCTCTAAAAATTTATGAACACATTTGTCAATGCATTTGGGTTACAAAATTTAACACCAGACCCCACAGCCCCCTTTTTCCCCACAGGTTCAGTGTCTTGCCTTATACAAACGCTCATTATGTGAGGTTCTTGGAGAACATATCCCATAAAACAAGGAAAATCTGTAAATACATGACAAACAGTCATAAGTAAATCAAATGAAATTTATTTTTTGTTGAGTCCCTAAGAACTTTGGAGAATGTAGGCCTGGACTCCTATTAGCCCCCAAAAGGTTCTGAACACCTGGCCTATCTGGAGGAGAAAGTATTTCAGGAATAGAAAATATTTCCCATCTGTGCTTTAGACAGACTGATTCAAATTATCCTTTGAATAGTGTTAAGTTGCAATCCGTTGAAAAGATCTAGATCTAGATTTCTCATAAATTCTAGGATTCTCTTGCAAACAGGCATGAAAACAATTGCTACAGATTCTATTACAGAAGATAGCATATAGATCACGGGTCTCAAATACTAGTAACTTGCACTTCACCAATTGAACAGTGGTGGCTTCCTACTGTATACAAGGAGGAGTGGGGCAGCTAGCAAGCACAATGTAATGCACAAAAATAACACCCTTGTTCTTGATGAACAATGAGATCTTTGGTGGTACAGTGCAGGCAGGTGATGCCTGTAAGTCTTGTTTGTCCTTACTCTATAAGTACTAAGGAGAGCAGCAACAGCAACGTATATTTTAAACCAGGAGTCAAGGTGATGGCTGACAATAATATGTAACAGCCATCATGGTTGAGTTCCTCAGTTACAATCTGTTGAGCTTACATCTGATCATGAAATCTGTTTTATTTAAGCTGCCCTAAAGCTGCTTATGTGCCATTTCTCCCAAGTGAATTCCTCTAATTGTATTTCATTTGTTTTTGACAGTTTATTAAAATATGTGTAAATTTAAATGCTGCTTACTATTAGTCTGTCTTAAAAAATACAGTAAATGTGCAAGACACAGAAGACTGTTGAGCCAATGAGCCAAGTGGCATCCTTAATGTATTTCTAAGTGGCCATGATCTATCTGAAAAGGCTTTTAATCCTGAGGTTAGCAGGATGCAGGCTAGGAAAAGTAAATCCTTTCTAAAGAGAGAAAGAAGTGATGCAGGAGAGATTTTTGTTTTCTACACTACATTGTGTGTGTGTGTCCTGCTATGGCTTCTGGTCAAATAAACACTGTAAGTTTTGAAGGAACAGAAAAGACAAATGAATACCCACACTACATGTAACAAATCCTCCTTGAAAATTGACTGAGTACTTGGACTGCTATTTGTCTTCTGCCTTCTCTCTCTCCTCTCTGCAACAGATTAACATGGCCACTCCTCTGGAATAAAACCATTCACTTTATACTATGTAT
Source organism: Python bivittatus (assembly GCF_059951505.1). NCBI lineage: Eukaryota > Metazoa > Chordata > Lepidosauria > Squamata > Pythonidae > Python > Python bivittatus. The sequence continues at coordinate 60,788,514 of NW_028277125.1, read as the reverse complement.
GCCTATGGAAGCTGAGGGTTGCATCATGTTCTTATTGTGGCATCTACTGGTTATAGGGATGGAAGGTGAAGTTACACTTGGGAGTCTTTATCTTTGCTTTACTCACTTTTTTTTTTAATTCAACCTTGAAGTGTCCTTCTTTGAAAAGCATTGCCATATTTTCTCCATTATTATTTTTCATTTTCATTGTTGACTTATTTTAATCACAATGAATATGTACCCAGTTATGCATGAGATGACCATCCTGAATGTGGGAGTTGGGAGAAGCTGCAGTTTGCCACCTTCAAGGGTCAGAATTTCCTCTTACCCTCATTGCCTTTGCATGGAATCCTTCAGCTCAGCCACCTTGTCTGTAATGCAACAAATGCACATCTGGAACTCAGGCAGTGGGGAGAGAGATGGCTGGCAGGAAGAGGTTGTAAAGGACAGGTGAGGACAGAGTAAAAGCCTCTTCCACCAGCTGCATCTTGACTGGAACTCATGCCTTCCTTTACTACCTTGCATTTGTTTGGCAAAGCCAAGAGACCTAGACTTTCAGAAAAGAGAAATGTCTACGTTTTATATAGAAGTTTTGCCATAGAGAAGATCTTAGGTCCAATCCTTGGTTTCACCAAGAAAACTTAGGAATATGTGATGTCTTTAATAAATAACTTCCTACCCTTCCCTATATAGGAAGTAGGGAGCGGAAGATTAAAGCTTAAATCTTCCTTCCAAGGCCACAATCTCTATGATATGCCCTCCCTATGTGGCAGTCAGCATTAGGAAAAATAATTTCCTATTCCAGGTGGATTTGTAATTGAATTGGAAGGACTATACTTCTATTTCCTAGCTGTGCTGCAATCTTGATAATAATCAACCCCAGTGCTATGCCTGACATTGAATTTTTTTGAAAACGTACCATATGATTACTAAATCACACGGTTAATGTCATGTGAGTTAGACCCTAAACTTCTGGAGAGCCACTGCCAACAAATATAAAATAAACCCACCCTTCAGTTGAGCTTGATTCATAATGGTGGCATCTCTGCATTTTTTCCTGTAGCGACATGGAAGCATTTCCCACTGCTTACTTCCAATATGTTCTTTTGGGTTCCAAATCTAACCAGCAGCCTAGTATTTGCTGGTGGTCCCCATCCATGTATTAGTCTTTATTTTCTGTTGGTGGAAAGGGTGTCAGAGCTTCTTTAATCCTCTTAAATTTAGCTTTTTGAATTATTGTAATCATTTGCATGTTATTTTTATCATTTAGGTAATTTAATTTTGTTTTTAACATTGATTTTTGTACATTATTTTATTTGTTATGAGCAGTCTTGAACGTTCTTAAAAGATGGAAGACCAGGACATAAATCTGAAGGAGGAGAGGAGAAGAAGGAAGGGAAATAGATGGAGCAGTGATGTGGTTTTGAGTCTATTCCTTTTGTTTCTTTGGCTGGCTTATATAATGTGCTTTGCTTTTGTCTTAACATGATGTGTCAACCAGGCCATTATGTCTTGTTAAAGAAATTAATTACAATTGAATGCAGCCCATATCTTCTTTTCTTTTACAGGATAAGCTTGTATGCCATTTACAACCTTTGAAAATATCTGCTTGAATTCTCAAAGCATTTTTTTTTAAGTATGAATACAGAGTAGAAGACTTTGTACTTGAAAAGCATTTCCTTAGACATTAAACATCCTGATGACATTCCAAAGGCAGAAGGATGAGGGACTAGATGTTAAACAGAAATCTATTTCAATGACAAATGCAATTATGGTAGAGGATGTAAAACAAATTGCTCTTAGGACTGAATAAAGCATTTAGAACCTCAGATTGTCCTTCATGTTTCCACTGTATTACAACATTCCTGAATGACATGACACAAAGTGACACTTACTTTGCAGAGTACACAACTCCTTAGGGCTAGGATGAAAGCTTTGTGTTTCTGAGCATCTTACGCTATAACATCTGTTAAAAAGGGAAAATATTAACTAATCTGTTTGCCACCTCTCTGGATTTCTTTGGTGGCTGCATTTGCTTTCTGAATATGAATCCATACAAGATGTGGTAAAAAGAAGGTGCTAATTATGGGATAGCTTCCCCCCCCCCCCCCAGATTTCTTCAATCATTTGTCACAAACATTCTTAATCCAGTTCTGAGTACTTTGGCAGAATAGAGCACTGATGCTATTTTACACAATCACATTCCCCATCCCTTGTGGATGCTTCTGCACTAGAAGAAGTGTAACCAGAAATGATACATTAGACAAGTATTTTAAGCAAGCAGATATATTTTCTCAAAGTCCTAAATCCAATTTTTATGATTGCTCTTATCCACTGTTAACGCTGTCTCTAAGTAGACAGCAGAATCTGGATGTATGTTCTTTCTGTAAAAGGAAGAACATTCATCAGAATCATAGAACTGGAGGGAGCTCAGGATAATTCCTTAACTCTTATTTAAGTCATTGATTAAAAAAAAAGTACTGAAGAGTACCTGGCTGGGGTCATCTCAACCTTGCAGCACCAAATTTGAAATTTGCCTCCAGTCAAAAGAAAGTGAACCGAAGATCTATTCTGTTCACTGCCTTAACTTGCAGTGCAGACCTACATATTTTGGACCTATAATGCAGATCACGCTCCACTTCTAATGCATCTACAGTACTCTTTTCAAACAAATTAGAACCTTGAATTGCTACATTTCCACTAAGGCAGTTATACCTATTAAATAAGTTTCCATCCATTCCTATGTGGGAATGACATTCTGAGTGAATCTTACTTGTTTTCAAAACTCTGCAGATTCTTAGTTATCAAAATCCATTACCATTATGCCCGAATGTTTCTCAGACTCATATATTGCTAAAGATTTCATAAATCCTCAAATTTACCATTTAATAACCAAATCTCTCTCTTTTTGTATAGAACTTTCTGTTTTAGGTTGTGTCTCCCTGCTGTCATACATTTGCTTTAAAAATCCCTTGATTCTGTCATACATATTTCTGAGGCTTTGTGATATTAAGTGAATGTCCTGCCAGTAATCTTTATTCAGAAACAAACATTTATTCACCTGAACAATTCTTTTCTCTCTCTCTCCCCCTCCCCCACCCTCCAATTCTGTGTAATAATTGCATTTATCTTTTATAGCAAGAACTGACAGGAACCTGACCAGGACCTTGAAATGCTTCACCTTCCTCTTGAGAGCTTCCTTCTCAGATCTAATATGTTTATAGTGTGCCTGTGGGTGTCATTCATGCTCACATGAATGAGCAATCAGGAGACTTGATAAATCCTGGGAATCTGCCCATCATCATCTGAAACTCTACGCTAGGGAGATTGATCTCCAACAAAACCAACAGCCTTATGGCAAATTAATAAAAAAAAAATCTTGCATAAGTGTTGTATAACTATTCAAGGTTCCCAGTCTCTAACAACTAGCCTGATACTCTCCTCAAATAAAAGGTACCATATTCTGTGCTGATTGTGAATATAATGTTTGGGATAACTTTTCATGATGGCTGTTCTGATATATCAATGAAATATTCTATCTGTATAGTTTTTCTGTTTCTAGATGCACATCCCTTTGTTCTTGTATTTTATTGTTCTAGCTTTTTTTTAGAATGCAAAGTTGTTGGGAGTCAGGTGTTCTACAAATGTATGTAAATAATTAATTAATAAACAAATGCCAGTTTTAATTATCATACCAACTTCTCTCCAGAAAGTGTATGTTGTGAAGAAGCACCAAAAAAAAAAAAAAGAGGGGGGGTAATTTTCTATGAAAAATCTGCATGGAATTCTGTTGTAAATTACTTTCAGCATAATGGAGATCTAACAAAACCATGTGGAATTCAAGAAGGAACAAGACAGGGCTGCCCACTGTCTCCTCTCCTGTTTATTTGGTTCTTGAAATTCTGAATAGAGACATAAGACAGGATGACAGGATTGTGGGAATAAAAATTTAAAAAGAGACTTACAAGTTAAGAACTTTTGCAAATGATTTGGTACTGGTTTTGGAAGATCCTTTAAAAGGAATTGAAATATTAATGGGAAAATTAAAAGAATTTGGGGCATTTGCAGGTTTCAAGATTAATAAACAAAAGACAAAGATGTTAACAAGAAATATGAAAATACAAGAGCAAACAGAGTTGATGAATAAAACGGGTTTTAAGATTGAGAAGAAGGTAAAATACTTGGGTATTACTATGACAAATATGAATTGTATGTTATTTCAAAGCAATTATGTGAAGACATGGAATGAAGTTTAAAAAGATACGTTAAGGTGGGAGAAAATACAACTGTCATTGTTGGGAAGAATTTCTGTGATTAAGATGAATGTTTTGCCTAAAATATTATTTTTATTTCAGGCAATATCTGTTTTGACAGCTGATGTACCAATTAAACAATGGCAAAAATATATATCTAAATTTACGTGGCAAGGGAAAAAACCATGAGTTAAATAAAAGGTATTAAAGATGTAAAAGAAAAAGGAGGACTGATTTGAAATTATACTTTGCAGCTTGTTGCTTAGTTTGGTTGAAAGAGTGGAAGTTTGTTTGTTTGGTTGTTCGTTCAATGTATATAGCCGCCCATCTCAGACCAGTGACTCTGGGTGGCTAACAACAATAAAAACAGCCAACATTTAAAACAGTACACAAAATTAAATATAAATATAAATGCAGCCAAGCGATCTTTAAAAAGTCAGTATCAACACAACCATGAAATGGGCCCTTCACACGCTCGGGGCCCCAGACCCGGGCATAAAGCCAGGTCTTCATGGCCTTCTGAAAAGCCAAAAGGGTCAGGGCCCTCCTAACCTCAGGAGGGAGGGAGGGAGGATGTTCCAGAGGGCAGGCGCCACAGCAGAAAAAGCATCTCTCCTGGTCCCCGCCAGCCAACATTCTACCCAATCTGCTGGACTGGATTGGATGGGTAGAAACAACTGGGAAATGACGGTTCCTAAGGTAACCCGGTCCCAAGCCATGAAGGGCTTTATAGGTGACAACCAGCACCTTGAATTGCACCTGGAAACACACCAGCAACCAATGCAGCTCCTGAAGCAGTGGTGTTACATGATGTTGCTGAGAAATAGAAGGCTTTTGGAGTTAGAAGGAAATGACTTGAGATTTGGGTGGCATGGATATTTATAGTACAATAAAGCTAAGGTTAATGTAGATTTTAAAAATCATTTTATTAGACATGCCATATTGAGAATAAAATTGTGACCGAAAATACCACAAGCAGCATACTATAGAAGAGAAATGATACGTAAGCACAAATGGCTAACTTATCATGACATATTAGAATTTTGTCAAGGAAAATGTAAAATAAAATCAAAAGAAGTTCTGGTGGCAGAAGGATACACTTGTCAATGGTTCTCTTATGTACAATTATTAGAAAGATTTAAAGTAGACAGAATAACTTTTGGTTTTGAGCAGCATAAGACTGAGTTTGAAATAGAACTGTGTACAAATGATGAACATGTTATTGCTAAAATGTATAAATTTCTATTGAAAATTGAAACAGAAGAAGAACAAGTGAAAGAAAGTATGATAAAGTGGGCTAAGATTTTGGTTACAATATACAAATGGAACAGTGGGAGAATACGTGGTTGAAAAGACTGAAATTTACACTATGTTATAATCTTAAAGAGAATTTTTATAAAATGATGTATCGTTGGTATATGTCACCGGAGAAACTGTCTAAAATGTATAAAGGTACTTCAAATTTATGTTGGAAATGTGAACAACAAGAGGGGACATTTACCATGCTTGGTGGACATGCAAAAAAGCTAGAAAATTTTGGACTCAAATACACATACGGTAGAGTCTCGTTTAACTGACCTTCGCTTATCCGACATTCCGTCTTATCCGACGCCCCTAAAGAAAACACAACAGCACGCATAAATCAGTGACGAGAAAAGTGTACCGCTTGTTTGCGAGCGTGAGTGTACTCTTTCTTGTTGCTCCTGATGGTGCGGTGCTGCAACGCAAAAATTGATTGCAACAGGCGCAGCGGATCGGTTTTTGGGGTTTTTTTTTACCGCACTCAATCCTTACTGTGTGTTATCCGACATTTTTGCTTATCCGATGTTCTGCCGGCCCATTTAGGTCGGATAAGCGAGACTCTACTGTACTTATTCAGAAGATTTTAAAGACTAATATACAATTGAAACCAGAGGCTTTCCTTTTGGGACTGATCAATAAACAGTTGGAAAAAAGTCATGGAACTTTCTTTTTATACACGATAACTGCAGTGAAATTATTATATGCACAAAGGTGGAAGGATTCAACATTACCCACAATGGAGGAATGGATAGTGAAGATGATGGAACTTGTTGAGATGGCCAAATTGACATCTTTGATCAGAGAAAAAACATTATCAACATTTATTGTTGACTGGAAATCTCTTTTAGGCTTATGAAAGAGAAAAAGAACTTATGATATATGGTTTTGATGATTAGAAGAAAAATAGATTATAGAAAAAATAAAAGTTATGCAAAATTGGAACCTATTTCTTTATATATTTTTTTCTTTCTTTTTCTACACTTTTGGCTTTTTCTTTCTTTCCTTCCTTCTTTTCTTTATTCTAAATATTAGTTAGTTTTTATCTTTCTTTATTAAAACTTTAATAAAGTTATAGTAAATTACCTTCAGCATCTCTCCATAAAATAACAGCTGGACCATTATTTTTTAACTTTATACTTGGAGCCTATTAGAACTATACCAGAACTGCAGAGTGAGACTAGCATATCTATCTATTGTCCAACTGCCTCATGTCATTATAAAATTGTATTTACCATAATTTCAGAAAGTGAATCCTAAAGCTAAATCATGTATAATGAAGAGTTATACAATAGATATCCCTAATGAGATTTTATTAGTTCATAATGTAGGTGGGATATTGAATACTTATGTTAAAAGCTCTCTGGATATAGGGAATTAGCACATCAAGAAAAAATATTAAATTAGAAATTTCTTTGTTATAGGTGAAGAAAGCTGAACACTTAATGTTAAGTTAATGTAAGAATTTAACTATTAACAAAAGCTCAGGCAAAAGGTTATCTCTTCCTCTATATGTATGTTGGGGTGAAGCATTTTGTTCCCGTCTTAAATATTACTTATATATTTGCTTGTGATTAATTTTCAGCTAAAGGGAGACCAACATGGAAACAGAACATTTCCATGTATTCTGTATTATTCAATTTCTTCCCAAAAGATTTGATTAGCCAATTTCAGCTGGTATGCTACAGTATATATTTCTTTGATTGTTTAAATCAGTCTAAGATAATGTAAACAAGCATGACTCTTTCTTTATTGTGGGTTTAAAGAGAATGTCTGAAAATACAGCTCAGTTTTGATGAAACTGGATGGGAGAATAACCATTTATCCTGGGATGAGAAGTAATTGAGAAGTAATTGAGGTTGCTATCATCAGCAACCAACTTTTTTCTTGGAAAGATGAATGGTTGTCACATTTTTATATGTTTTAGTATTATTATCATAGTTCACATGTCCCTCCAGTTTCCTTCCAGATAGAATGAAGTGATGCACTTCATGAATAGAATTTAGGATTACTATTAAAACAGGATGTCTATGGCCCTATCCCCATTTCCTATTTATGCTGCTAAAATTCAACAACAAAACTCATAGGTTTTGGCAGTGTAATTTTCTGCTTCCCCTCCCCCAAAGGTTGAAACTGTCACTATTTATTTTATTATAGTTCTTACTGAGTGGCTCCTTTTAAAATAGCTGCTTCAGGCATCAAATTAGTTTCCAGGACAGTAGACTGAGGATTCATCATTTTAGCATAGGAATGTTTTGGTCGGCTTGTCAAGTCTATTGGCAATGGCCAACCCTGTTAGCAAAATCTTTTGTTGAAAAAAAAACAACTATTGAAGTAACTGCAGTTTCCAATTAATGATATCTTCAGATTGTTCTATAAACAAGTCTTCTTTTCTGACCCTGCTATTATCCCAGGTGCTTCCACTACTACTGGGTGAAATACGATGGTAAGATGACTTTATAAGTTAGTTCAGTTATGTCAGCTCTTCAAGGTACACCAGATAAATGTTAATACTACATTTGTGTTAATACCCAAATCTGAATGTGCTTCCCCTTTCCCTCCCTTCATCTTCATAAGAACTAGAGAGGGTCAAATCTGAGACACTTTCTCAAATTACATTTCTGCCCAGGACTCAGATTTCTTTTAATCTGATTGTTGTCTTGGTTGCAGCTCTTCCTCCTATTCCTCAAAGTTGTTCCTATGCCCATTACAAGTTACCGTAACTTATACATATAAATTAGATTTCCATATTTTGGTACCAAAATCACTTTTAGATTAAAACTATGGAACCTAGATTATGCTATAAGAATATCTGAGCAAAGACAAAAAGACAGTATTCCATTGCAATTTAGTCCTTGTGTTTCTCCCCGCCTCTGCCCTGTATAGAGCTACAAAGAGATACAGCTGTTACTTTTAAATTAACCACAGTTCCTAGTTATAGCTAACATTTCATGAACTCTCTGATTACTTTAAACAATCCAGAAGATACATGGTCCTGGCTGATTTAATAAATATTGTTTCCCTGATTGGGACATAATCCTGGTTAGTTAAAACTAGAAGGAAATGATCCCCTCATATTAATTACACCAGAACATAAGTAGGAGGAAGAATGCAAACCAAAGGTTCATTCATGCAGTATTATAAGAGTACAGATTCTGGGATTCATCATCTCAAGAATGCATGTATATGGCACCAATGTGATCGTTCGTGGCTCATAACAGTGATGAAACAAGAAATTGCAGAGGTGTCTGTATGTGTTATATGTTCTATCAGATATGAGAGGACTCAAATGTTACTGTGCCAAAGCTTGGAACGCAGCTTTGTCACCACAGCTCATTTAAACAAGGTAATTTTAAATGAAATAAGGTTGTTTTATTTAAGCAACAACAATTCATGTAATATTATTTGGCATGGTAACACTTGAGTCCTCTGATATCCGATAGGCCATTGATTACATCTAGTCTTGTGTGAGAAGTAACATTTGGATTTAGTGGGTAGCTTTTGTAAACGCTGGAACCTGAAGGCAACAAAGAGAACTGGATTAAGTATGTCTTCACAGTAGTTTGGACAACACATCCCCCTAGATGATGGGCTATGAGCAGATTCATATTGATTGCAATGCTTCTGACACCTGCTCAAAGCTCCCTCTTCTGTTTCCATAGTAACCAAGAGCAGGAATACTTGTCCACATACTTTAGGAACCTCATTAAATCAGGCAGCAGGACAGCAGCTGTGTTCTCAATGTGTTACATTGACAGTCATGGACTAATTTTATGACGCTCAGGTGATTTTTGGCCTTCTCTCTAGTCTAAACTGTGGAAAATGTGGAGATAGTGGGACAGATGGCAAAATAAATAAATATTGCCAATATGTTTTAACACATACACATCTTCCGGAAAATGAGAAAGCAAACCAAAGTAATGCTGATTTGCCTCAGGTAATTTTGGTGCCAAGCATAAATAACTGTTTTAGGGGTGGGTAGTTGCATTTGAATAGCATTTTTTAAATAAGTGGTCAGTTTTGAAAGCAAATGTTTTTAACATGAAGTATAAAATATTGCAGCAGCAAATGTTGCCCTTTTTCTCAAATGCTTTGTAATGCAACATCAAGCCTGATGGTTTGAAGCTTTGTCTCTTTGTCTTTTGCTAAATGTTTTCTAAATACATTAACTGGAAAAACAGTCATAATGTTAGCAGTATCATCTTCACAATGACCTATGTGCTGAGTGGAAAGTCGCTCCTTGAGGGTCTATTTAATACAGAACCCTGTTTCCTCCATCTACAGGTGTTTTGTGCTCTGTGTTTGTGTGTGTGTGCGTGTGTGGCAGGCAGCAGAAGTGGAAGAAACGCTGCATAATCCTTTTCCCTTCCATCATTTTCTAACTGAGAATCACATTCTCTTTTTAGCTGGAGTGGAAGAGATATGGAGCGTGCGCGCGCACACACACACACCCTTCCAATCTTCTGTATAACTTCCAACCTGTTTTGAACTGGAAAGCAACCAACCAAACAGGAAAAGCGTTAAGCCAAAATTTTGGATAAAATTGGATTGGCAGTCGGATTTGGCATTTGGAAAAATGTAGAGGAAAATATAGAACTGTGTGATACCTGTTGTTTTAACCTCATTGCTGCGGCAAACTTATGATTGGAAAATCTTACTTCAAAACAGGTAGGAATTGATGTGATATGACAATTCTGTATAGAAATACTATTCCCCTCAAAGTCAAAAAGTACACAGAATAGTGACATCTTGTTTTCTCTACGTGGATGATTTTTTTTCCTGGATGAACTTCCTGTTGTCTTAAACCTACATAGTTTAAGTTCTGCTTTATAGAGGGCTTGTTCCTAATCTCCATTTGAAGATATCGTATGTTCTGTTTGAATGTCCAACAGGTGGCAGCCTTTAGCCAACCTGGATTGATCATGCTAAGCTAAGCAGGGTCAGACCTGTTTCCATCCCTGACCACCTGAAAATACCAGGCCTGAAGGCTGGACTGGGAAGTTGAAAACCATCCCAGAAGCAAGTAGTGACAAACCACTTGCATATTGTTGTTAAGAAAACTATTTGGACAAGTCCATGAAATCTCTACGAATTGAGCACCACCCAAAAAACATTTTACTTTTTTACTATTTTTTACTATTGATCTAACCCAGGCTAGCTAAGGATAAAGAGACATAAAGGGTCTTGAAGCAGCTCATTGGCAAATATACAGCAAACTGGATTACATATTTGAATGTCATACTCTTCCTCATTACAGTGAGATGTGTTTATTTAAAACAGAATCATTATCTTTCAGCTTATATCTATGAACTTGAGTAACTGTGTATGTGTGTGTCTATCTGTATCTATCACTAGCTATTTACCTGTATATGTGTGTATATATATGTACATGTGTGTGTGTACATGTATATATCCTGTCCTATTTTTCGTAATGCATTTTCTCTTCTTCTTTTTTTTGCAATTGCTATCTTCATCCTACAAGCTACTTATAATGACTATGGATTCTACCACTTCCATTTCTCAGAGGATGGAGATTAAATATAGAATTCTGTTTTCCCAGACAATGGCTACCAGGAAGGAATTGGTATCTTTTAGCAGAATTCTCAACTTACATTCTGGAGAGATCTTTTGAAATTAGCTAAGCATCACATGTGGCCCTAAGGCTGTAATTTGCCCATCCCCTATACCAGAGGAAGAGAAGGAAGGAAAGGAATATAGAAGCTGAGACTTACAGGCTCATTTCAGTAGTAGATGGACAGAGGCCTTGTATGGCTTCCTGTAGTAGATACCTCTGTTATTTAGACATCACTAGTATGTCTCCCTTGTTTGTGTGATGATGATGATGATGATGATGATGATGATGATGATGATGATAATAATAATAATAATAATAATAATAATAATAATAATTTATGTGCCACCCAAATCCCAGCGAACTAACTACTATGGAGGGCTGATAAAACAAGAAGAATCCAGAATTTTTATAGCAATTGATGAACCTATACGATAAACAATCCAACTCATATTTATTGTTTTGCTCAGCACTGAAATCTGTAAGCACTGGTAAAGAACAACCATGTGGAAATCTCATTTCAGTTGGAGAAGCTCAAATGTTAAATTACTGCTGAATTGTCCAGTAGATTATGATGAAGCTTTGTAAAGCATTTGGGTAGCTCTTATGTACAGGTATTTACTTATAGTTGCCTGAATTTACTTTTACCAACAGAGGGGAAAATATCTATTTTTCCTGCACTATTTGTTGTAATGTTTAGGAGCTGTCAGCAGTATTAATTATTAATTTCTTAAACAATTGACTTACTTTAGAGGTATTTGTAATATAACTAAATATTTATATTGCAGTATAAAGTGAAATAATAGATTTCCTAAAAGCTGTTTGAAATGAACATACTTCTTTAGTGAAACCAATTAAGCATGAGGTAATTGTCTTATTTCATATCTGCAGTTTTAAGATGGCATTTAAATTGAAATGAAATTCTGTTTTACTGAAACATCTTTAGCATTTATAAAGTCTATAATGAAAGTTTAACCCAAATGCATTTTCTTTAGTAAGAGTTATAGTTAGTATTTCTTATTTACTGATTAGCTTCAATAATTCTAAACTTTTGGGACAATTAATATTCCCAAATAATTGGACAGCATGCATACACACACACACACACACACACATTCTTATCCATGACAGCAACATCAGGAAGGAGTATGAGAAGCTGGAGAAGTAACAGGGCCTAAAGGAGGAACTACAGAGGATGTGGAAAGTGAAGGCCAAAATGGTCCCAGTGGTGGTAGGAGCACTTGGGGCTGTGACTGCTAAACTGGGAGAGTGGCTCCAACAGATCCCAGGAATAACATCAGAGCTTTCTGTCCAGAAAAGTGCAGTGCTAGGAACAGTTAAGATACTGTGCAGAATCCTAAATAAATATGGTAGATGCTAATTTAGTACCCCTTCTTTCTTGGCCTCTTAAAAGAGGGTTCCTATGGGAAGTTGAATCTCTCCATGTTAATGAGAATAATGGTATGTTCCTTGTAAGATGTAAATACTTTCTTATTCCAGGTCAGAGTTGAGTTAATCTAACATAGCCAGTTCACATTTGCTTAGTCCTTTCAACCTTATTAGCTTCTGAATGCATTTGACTATTTCATCATCCCTGAGTCAGAAAAGGGATAGAAGATATCTTGCAAATCTCAAGAACACTCTGTTGGGGAACTCTGATTTATCCATTTTGGGGAATTCCATGTGATATGAGAACAAGTGTTCTCTGTTGGCCATCAGTACACACAAAACTAACTCAACCTTAAGTTGTAATATTTTCAGATGTATATATTCTCAGTCCTATCGGAGTTGACTTCTAGACAAAGAAAATGGACTTACAATCAAAAGACTTATTGTTCAGCATTGAAAACACAAGCATATGGCTCCAATTCTGCAGTTTGCAGAACTGATTAATATAGATCAACCACGGATAACTGTAATGAATCATGGCCTCAATGTATTGGTATGCGTATGTCTGTAAATATATGTTTGTATGGTTTTGTTGCTTTTTTTTTCTTCCACCTTTTTTTCTTTTATAATTTTGTGTATTCTTTTTCTTTGTTTTTTTGTATTTAGTTAATTAAAAATATGAAAAAATGCACACAAAACTGTATAGGCTGTATCAAAATATCCTTGTCTGTCTACAGATCATATCTAAGCCTTAGAAAAAAGGCATTGGAGCTAACTGAAATGTCACATTTTGCAATTTCCATCAGCCTTTCTACCTACTTTTCTTCTCCTCCAACTCTAAGATAAAACTAAAATTCTGTGTCCTAGAGCTGATATGGACACAAGGGTTGGAGCAGGAATAGGATAGGAGGAAAACTGCATCTGCATTTTTTCATGTTGCTTCAGAAGTTTTAAATAATAGATAAGTGATAATTAATTTGACAACTGACAAAATGTATTGGTTGTTTTCTGAGTGTATTCTAAGGAAAAATGTTTTTCCTGCTTTCATTCCAGGGAAAACAGATATTGATTGGCCTAGGAGTATTCAGGCAGATAAGTACAGTAGGTTGTTTTTTCTTACAAAGACCTTATAGGGCAAAGCTTCAGTAAGCTTCTGTATGCTATGGTCAGCAAACTGACTATTGTCAATATGTTCATTCTAGAGGCAATTGACCTAGTAACCATTTAGATTATGTAGAAGATATTTGTTTGAATATACTCTTGTAATGTTTCATAGCTTTCCCCCCCCCATCATATTTATTATGCTATTTTGTAATCCAACAAAATCGCATAATAAATATGATAATGATGGGTTTAGCGGGGATGGCTTAATTGCTCTGGGAACAAAGTAAATTATAATCTAGAACTGCAGGAGTAAGTTGTTTCATACAGGTTATTGTTGAAAACTGAAAGAAAAAAAAAATCCCAAGGGTAGCATAACTAAGAGCCTAGAAGCTAGGAGGCTGAAAGAAGAATGCAGAAATGTGATGGTCCTTGTGCAGACTTATTACGGTAATGTAGATAATAATTTCCCAGAGAATAAGCTAATTTAGTTAAGCTATCCTTATCCAGGAAGAGATATAGCTGATGAACAACCACAGCTGCACAAAAATACTTGATGCCGCCAAGGTGGCTTGAGCCTCTATGCACCTATTTCTTCAATGGGAATACAATCCCACATAGAGTTAGTTATTTACACATTTTTTGGAAACGAGAATAAACAATCCAGAGCCACCATCACTTGGGGTTCGGATTCCATTTACTGATCCCAGACAGTGGTCAAGTATCTGCACAGCTGCACCTGACCCTGTAAATAAGAGAAAAGAGAGCAAGGAAAAACAGTGGATATCCTCTTCTAAATTCCTAATCACCTTATTCAGTGGCTTCCTAGAGATCAGAGGTAGGCAATATTTTTCCAGTTAAAGACTCTATTTTTCTCTTTATGTTTTTCAGCCTCCAAGGGCTGTAGGGAAAATACTGATGATGCAGCAATATTGCCAGAAACTGCGGGGGGGGGGGGGCTGAAAATAATAGTATCTTCTTTTCTTGTTTGGGATTTTTTAAAAAATAATATAAGCCTTTTACAGGTTGATTGTACATGTTTGCCTTTCTTTTTTCAATTCCACTTAAAAAATTCCAGAAAAATCATACCACCAAATTTCAGCACCATAATCTTGGAGAATTTCAAGGTCTATAAAAAAATGCACAGGAGTTGCATTTGTCCTGTGAGCCATAGATTGCCTACTCCTAATGCAGAGGTTAAATAGATAACTAGAACCTGTTATTCCAGTGTTTAATGGTTTAACTGTTGTGTCACATTAAAACACAAGTGGGAGAGGCAGGAGAGCTTAGTAAACGCCAAGGAGGTTCCTTAAGATGTCATGGCCCAGCTTTATACAGATTCTAAAATGGTATGCAATAAGAAATAGAACACATTGGCTATGCTTCAAAAATAAACATGTTTACTGAGGCCTTCTAACCCTTAGTAATTGGGCAGCTTGATGAAGAGAGCATTTCATGGCTGTGACATCAATGGGAAAGTTCCATTTCAATTTCAAAACAAGTGAAGCCTACCCTCCACCCCACAAAGATGTCATTCAGAGAACAGTCTCTCTCGCAGCTTTCAGAGTTGCCTGGAAAAGTAAAGCTCACACTGAAAAAAAAACATTTCCTGGAAAGGTCATTTGTAATTTGGCTCCTAAATGCTTTTTGTCATTTACAAAAGGTATTTATAAACCAAAATTAATTTTGAGCACTGGAAATTGCAAGAAAAGAAAGAAGAAGAAGCAGCTAACCAATGCTTTCATTATTAACTGATATTCATACATCACATTTTCCATTTTAAAATGGGGGACCGGAAATGTGGTTAGCAAAAACAGAATCACCTTTATAAAGACTACAGGTCAAAACTGCTTGGTGCAAAAAATTGCTGCTTCTAGATAGATTTCCATTATCTCTGTGCTTCTGTTAACAATTCTGTATTGTCTTGGGTATTAGCTCTTACCAAATGTCATAGATTTCTTAGAGTTTAACCATTAAACATGAGCAAATATGTCATAATTTTCTGAGTTAAATGCCTGAAGGTGAAGCTGGATGAATTTGATGCATCAAGAAGGGTAATTATTAGGTAATCCTGATCGCCTCTAGTAGAAGACTGTTAGCAGTTTATGCATCACAACTCATTTCTAGTTTTTGGATTTTGGATTTCTAGTTTTTAATCATTAATAACTGGGGAAGTTTAAGATGCTTCTAAGAAATCATCGTCTGGAGTACATAGATTCATATCTTGTATTCAGTCAGCCACATGTGCTTTCTAGAGACTATGAACTAGGTTGAGGAAAAAAAAAAGAGTAAGATGTAAGGTCTGAGTAAACAGGACTTATATTTTTTAAAAATCCCAACATCTAAAATATTTTGGTTTTGGTATTTTTTCAGTTATTTAGTAAGAATTCTAAGAAGAATGAGTTGTACAACTGTGAGGATGGCTAGGAGATAGAGTAAGTAAACATCTAAAAGCTCTGTTTGGTCAGACCAAAAATGCACCTAATTCAGCACTAAGTGACACACAATGGCAAACAAAAGACATTGAGAAAGTTCATAGATAGGACAGTGATAGTCCACTAAGTCTCTCAAATGACTGGTATTTAAAGATGCAGAAAATTTCTTTGATTTTGAAGATAGTACAACTTTCAAGACTAGTAGCCTTTGACCCTCTATCCTCCTTGATTTTGCTTAATTTAATTTTAAAAATAAAACCATTTAAGAAATTGTTACCAGCTTTATTAATCATACAAAGAAATGTTACAGTTAGCTCATTGGATATCCATATTCTCATATTTAGATCAAGACTTAACTCTGTCCACTGAGTTAGTCTTGTGTTTTCTTGGGTTTAAGAGGAATGCCAAGAGTTTCTTGTGCATGTCCTGCTTCCTGCTTCTGCCAGGTTTTTCCCATTTTGGATGTTGCTCATCCCTACTAAGCACAAAATAATGCATATTAGACCTGTGCAGATCTTTAAAAAAAGTGGTTTAGAATGTGTGGAAGCACATATGAAGCACCCCTTCTAAAACTGTTCAGACACTTTTTTTTATCAGGTGGCTTCAGAAGCTGCTTCCAACTGTCTCCATATATGTGCACACAAACAGCCATTTTGCTTTGCATGCACGCACAGTTAGCCAGGAGCAGCTTCTGAAGCAGGTGGGCGAGTCTGAAAAAAAAAAGCACAGCTCCTTTAACAATTCCAAAAGAGATGCTTTGTACATGCCCCTGAACATTCCAAAGGATTTCTTTCCAAGGATACAGATAGCCCTAATACATACTTCCTACTTTGGAATACACTGGTTTTATTACTTTATATTTTCAATTCATCACTCTCTTTTTTGCCATCTACAGTAGCACAACATATAATAAGAACTGTGTTTCTTGGATCATAATATAGTGATCCATAATTATCATAATTATATTGTGATTGGATGGGGCCCAGAGAAGCCTTAAATTACCCACTTGTAAAGCAGTTCTCCTGGCAACCTCATTTCACAATGATCAATTTGGGCTTTCTACCTCCCCTTTCTGCATCAATACACAAAGAAATAGCCACCCACAAAGAGTCAAGGTGTTGGTATTAATAGAAATGTTCCTTGCA
The DNA here is from genome assembly GCF_059951505.1 of Python bivittatus. Lineage (NCBI taxonomy): Eukaryota > Metazoa > Chordata > Lepidosauria > Squamata > Pythonidae > Python > Python bivittatus. Next base: position 60,771,341 of record NW_028277125.1, on the reverse strand, counting down.
GACTTTAGCATGGTATTGGTGAATATTGTTATGTATTCACTGTTTACCAAACTGCAAGAGGTTCTACTCAGCACTTCTAGATCCAGTTTACTTGCATAATATAACACAGGAGGTTTAATTGTCTCTTTGTAATAGTTGTTCTGTTCAGAAATATTTGAGCTGAGCAAAGACAAATAAACTCTCCTATATGTACCCTATATAACAGCCAGCTTCAAAGCTGTATCCCAAATTTACCTAAATCCAACCAACTCTTTAGGTTTCCCTTGAGCTGTATCACGGTGTAAGTGTTAATCACCCATGGTTCTTCAAAAGGTCAGTGCTTTTTTCCAATCTTCTGCTGCCTTGCCAGTTCTCCAGGAGTTTTCAAAGATTAGTTTTCTGTGGTAACTTCTGCTTGTTCCTTCAGTATCCTGGATGTAAATCCACCCAGCCCTGGAGAAATGAATTCATTTAAATTAGCTAAGTGTTCTTTTACTCCTTTCTTGCCTATCCCGAGCTGCAGCTCCCTCTTTCCTCTAGTGACACACTAATAGCCAGCTAGGGTCATTTCTCTTCTGAGAGAAGATAAATATAAAGACACCCTAAGACATTCTGCCTTCTTGCCATCACCAATTCACCCTTTCTCTTCACAACAGACTTACACTATCTTTGCCTTTCTTTTGCTCGTGATGTACTCCCAAAATCTTTTTTTTTTTATTGTTTCAGGCATTTGTCTTACACCTCAGCTTATTTTGTGCTTAAGCATCTTTGACACAATCCCTATAGTTTCTGGAGATTGTTTTGTATCTTATATATGTCCCTCCTTCCATTTCCTAAATATGTTCTTTTCAGGATTTTAGAAAGCTATGTGTGCATCTCCACTGATCTCTTTATATGTCTTCCATTTTTCCTTCTGTCAGCAATTGTTTAAAACTGCACCTTCAGTATCTTGTTTTGCAGAATTTCCCTTCCTTCCCAGGTATTTTTCTCCTTTAGGATTTCAAGTCATTACTCTGACCTTTCACCCAAATTCATCAAAATCTTCTCTTTTAAAATCTATATTCAAGTCTGACTTTATCCCTCATCTCCTTGATATTATAAATGTAAGGATAATATCATCTCAAGGTACCAGTCACTGTCACTTCTTCCCTATTGGTGAGGATTATGTCCAGGATAGCAGATCACTTTGTTTCTTCTTCCCCATTGACAAATAAAGTCAGCAAGAAAGGACTGGAATTTTTTGGACCTCTGACTTTTGGCAGAGTTAGATTTTCAGCAGCTGTCAGGTTAGATGAAATCTCCCACAGTCATTATCGTATTCCTTTCTGAATGTTTGGTCATTTAACACAACATGGCTTCGTCCATATCTGCTCCATGTCCAGGTGGTTTGTAATAAACTCCCATAATTATATCACTTTTGTTTCTCTCTCATTTTTTTCTTACCCAAATACTGTAACAGGATTTCCATGCTCCGATTTGTAAATTATGGTGCAACATATGCTTTCTTTATGTACATTGCATCACCACCTCTTTCTGGAGTCTGTTCCTTTTGAATTACTTATAGCCTTCTGGGGCTAGGTTCCAATCACGTGAGTCACCCCAACAACTTTCAATGATACCTACAACATCATATTTGCCCTCCTGTGTTAGGCTTCCAAGCTCTCCCTAATAACTTTGCATTGGTATAGACACTTCTGAGATTGTGAATGATATCCTCAGTGACATGAGACAGTTTTAAGCATGGAATAGGAGTACAAGCCCTTAGTGATTCAAACCAATTTCATTTCTTCCTCACAACTCTCAAAAACCTTCAAAATCCAACAAAATGTGGGCTCAAAAATGGTATCTGACTCTCTTAGTAATTCCTGGAAGATAGTCTCTATTCAGTGGCCTGCTGGCAGATTTGGGAGTCCAGGTTGTAGCCCTGATCTAGAATGGAGGGCTTTTTGCATTGCCTGTCGGAAGGCGCAGTGCACAGCTACTGCCTTTTCTCCCTTAGGTTTTTTTTCCCCCTAGCCTGCAAAAAGAAGCAGCAGCATTGTATATTCACAGAAGGGTTTAAAACCTGTCCCCCATTAAAATCCTCTGAATGAGAACTCCCAATAGAGCCTGTGTGTCAGAACATTAATACCCTATTGTCAAAAACACTTACCATTTATTCATGCATAGGATACTTTCACCTGGAGTCTTTGCACCACTCCAGAATCAGTTCTAGAGCTGTCTGTTCCCATGCCATCATCTATGTGCTGTGGTCAAGCAGATTAGTTTCTATTTAGCTGCTGTGAATCTGAAAACACGTACACAAAGCTACTTTTCCTTTTGCAAAAGTAAAGCTCTGCAGAGCTTGTGGGCCATCTATACAGTATCCCCATTGGCAGGAACAGCCATTGGTAGGCTTCAGCTGATACAGCTTTTTGTTCATAGAGCCTGAAAGGAGAAAGGGGCCTTGACAGTTTAACAGGTCAGTTACAATTGCCCAGGATTTTATTGCTCTATATGGATACCCTTCCACATTTAATTTTAAGAAAAAGTTGAGATTGATTTAAGGTCTTTTGAGTTGGCAGATCTTTGCAACGGTTTACATGCCCACACGAGCCTGGTGAAGGGAGCTGGGATGAAATGGACGGGAGCTCTGTTTGTTTTCCCCTTCTCTTTAGGAGAGGAGCTTGGTGGTGGTAAAGTACTAGGCTGCTGTTTGGATATACTGCCCCATGAATGGGCGGGGGGGGGGGGGTAACAATTTCTTTTCTTTCCTTTGAGGGGTTAAGTTGAGGGTTGGTTTCTTTTTTCTTCTCCAGGACTATCTCTCTTATCCCACTCTCAGTCCCCCAGTTTCACTGCCTTATTCTTGCTGCTTGTCTGCGAGAGTGCTTAGAAATTATCCCCCCTTCTCCTCAGCTCCAGCCACTGTAGCAACATATAGTTGCTGAGAAAAGCATCTGTTTGCAAAATTGGCTGCATGCTATACTTTCATTTCAGGGCTTTGAAATGCAAAAGAATATTGGCTTGGTGGCTTTACAGTTACGTCTTTGTAGCAACTTCTCAGATTGTTATTATTATTTTTACCAACAGCCAGAGCAATTAACATAATATGTTCTGGAAATGAGGAAGAAAGATTGCCATTTATCTTACTCCCTTTTTGGGCAAGAGGGAGATGTGGGGACTTTTATTGTTCTAGGACTTTCAGGGATATTGAATGAATGAAGCTTTCTACTTCACTATTAGTTAACGGGAGGTAGATCACCAACTGGCTCATGGTGTTCTGAGATCTGTAGTGGTGAAGACAAGCATATAATCAGCTTTAGCATTATTCACAGGGATTGGACAGTACTGTAGAACTGGAGCCAAGTGGAAGTGCCCATGATTTAAATTTTTTTTTTTTTCAGCAGTAAACTGGGATTGGAAAGGGGTGTGGGATCTGAAATAAAAAAGTGAACCCATTCTGGAGTATATATTATATTTGTTTTTCATTATTATTCATTATTTTAGATCAAAATCAGTTGTATTTCTTATTAATTTCTTAAATACTAGGCATTTAACTTTTTCATAATTGAAGCTACTTCAAACAGTTGTGATGAATCCATTAAATTACTGCAAATTAATTTCAAGTCTGAGAGGTAGCATTAAGTATTAAAGGTATAGGTTGAAGAAAAGTAGATGCATGCTAATTCACTGGGAAACACTGGAGTATGTATGGAAAAGCTTGTGGAATATTATGATGCTAGTTGGCTGTCACATAGATAGCCGCTAGGAAAATGAAGATTTGTTTTAAACCACAAAAGTCTGATGTTCATTTTATCTTATATGATGGCGCTGGCATGCATTTTGTGCTGCGTGAAGAGGAAATTCAGCCCACACACTTTTCCAATTAAGCAAATATAGCAGTAAAAGACAAAAAAAAAAAAAAAGACTGCTGGATGAAACCTGCAAGTGTTTAGACCACACAAGATAAGAAAACAACTTGTATATTTCCTTAGCTATTGTTATAATTTTAACATGAGATCTAACAACATTCCACATAACAGAGTGTTTAGATGCAACCTTGAAAGTTGAATGAGATTTTTCTGATATGTAAACCTATAAACCAGTCCATAATCTTTATTCTATCCTTGACTCCCAGGATGACTTAATTACCAATATACAGCTCAGATATGTATATCTGATGATCAGAGAGGAAAGAGATTTTCTTCAGGCCTAATTGTGAATTTAAAGTCTTTCATTACTTATCCCATGTAGTGCTGCAGTTTTGTTTTTTTTTAAAGGTTCCCAGAATGGAGAGAGTTGCTGTAATCCAGACATCCACACTTTATTTAACTAAACAAATCCTTATGCATATCTATGAAGGATGTGAAAAGGGTATGTGATAAGAGTAGTACTACTTTTAGTCCTAGCAAGTGATATGGTAAATGCTAACCTATAAGTTAGACCTTATAACTGATTATGTAAATCACAGAAATAATCTACATTACGGAGAGATATTGAACACAATCCTCCATACTGTACTGCTTTTTAGGATATATATTTCCACTGAGCCTATTAAAATTATGTAAAAGCTTATATAAGTAGGAAATTTGTGTATAAATAATAAAATCAGCATAAAAGTTGCTTGGATTGAGATGGGTGACTATAGAAATTATATAAATAAAATAAATAATGTCATTATAACACTGTGTCAGTAGGTAGAACTACCTGTCCAAATTTTTCTGGGCTTAGAAACTAAGTAGGGATACAATTGCTTAGTTCTTGAGACAACCAGGAAATTCCAGGGCTGTTGGCTAGGCTGATAAGTAAAAGAAAAGAACATATCTGAGGAAGAAAATGGGAAACCATTTCTGTATACCCCCAAAGAAAACTGCAAAACTGATTATGTGTAGTCACCAGGAGTTGAATTTAACGGGAGGGTGTCTTTATACTTACAGTGCTATTAAACATTATATGTTGACATTATCTTTCACGATTGTAAACATTAGGATGGATCCAGATTCAGTCATTAATAACTAAGAGTTGAACAACTGACAGAAGTAAACTTCTCTGCCTCTTCTTCTCATAATTCAACTCTATCCATACGATTAGGGAAGTCTACTGAATGGAATAGGCTGTGGAGCAGACAGCAAGATTCCTGCACAACACACACAGGGTTCCTTTGCAGCAAGCCTATCTCACTCAACAGCACCTCCCAACTCTTGGTGTACTATTCTTTAGGTGGTAGAAGCTGTTTGAAGGAGGAAGGAATAAAGAAGTTTGCTTCTTGTGTTCAGTTGTACATGAATGAATCTGGATCCAACCTTTGTTCAAGATTCAAGATACTATTTGCCTGCCTTAAAAGAGTAGAACAGCTTTATTTTTTCAACATGGATTAACTTGGCATTGTATTAAGATAAATAATTGCCAATCATTATTCTATAATGCACACATTTCTCTTTGATGTGTTACCATTCATTTCAGTCTGGGCTACCACTGATTTCTCACCATCATCTAAAAAAACAAGTCTCAGGAAAGATTTTAAGATCTGAAGTTTTAGAAAAGCATTGAGAAGTCATTCTGTTTAGAAACACCAGAAGATAACAGGTGGATGAATAGATACAACAGCTTGTATTACGTAGTGGGGCATTCAGTCACAAAAGACTATACCATAGCCTTGTGAGTTATGATCAGAATTGTCCACAAATGTTACAATGCAGAATTTCTATGTTATTTCCTTAGCTTGTACCATGACTTCCAAAGGCTGGACTCACAATATCCTTTTTCCCAATATTTTCTCCACAATAAAGGTAAGGCCCTACTAACTAGTTGAAATTCCATTAAATCAACTGCAAAAGGACAATACCCTTAAGGTACTTTCACATGCAATCTATACTGAACTCCCACAGTGTCATTTGTGTTTGGCAGCTGAGCTGATTTATTTTTGTCTCAGCTGTGGTATATCCTTCCTTCCTTTTAAATCATCTTTTATTTGAAGTTTTAAAGCTTGGGAAAGCTTGTGGGTGGCCCATTTTCCCATTGTCAGGAACTTGATCACCCTGCTTCCCAGCTCTTGGGCTCCAGTCACATTCTCGCCATTCCTTGCAGAGTGGTAAGTGCTATAATGCCTTGGCAGTTTTGCATCTCAACCCTTCTAAGCAATATGTTTTTGCATCTCCCCACCCCCTGCCCCAGTAGTGATCCCCCTCTTTTGCAGGACTTGTGATTTGCTTGGAAATCATTGATCAAATGCACACAACATGAACTAAGGGCATAGCAGGGGAGGTATGACAGAGTCCTCAGTGAGCGAGGAAGGGAAAATTAATTGACTGGTTCCATTCTCAGCATTTTAAAATCAGTGGCAATGAGCTGATTTTCAACTTCTCAGGGATTAGGGAAGGAAATAGAGATGATCTGAGTTAGAATAGTGTAGAAAGCTTTGAGTAAATATAAATGTTTATCAACTCACCAAGGTTCTTGGTGCTTATGAGGTAAGCAGACCATTTCCCAGATGCTTTATTCATTTTGGGGGGAGGCGGAAATTCATAGCCTGATAGCAATTGTAACTTTTAAAACAGCTATATTTCACATAATTATTTTCAATATTATTGTTTTCTCAGTGCAGCCATCTGAGTTCCATTCTAATTCTGCCTACAGGCATTATGTGAGTAATTAATAAATCATCTTCATCTTCTCACACAGACATACACTATTTCTCAAATATATAATTGAACTGAATTATGTTCATAGAATTTTACAAAGGGCAAGGATATCATTAAGCTAATGTAGATTATTTTCTGGATTATAATTTATATACAAAGCCTTCATTTCCTACATCTTCTTTATTTAGTTGTAGACAACATGCAATTCATGTCAAGGTTAAAATCCTTCCTGATCATCTGAGAGTGAATGGCAGAGCTGATTTACTTCTCTTGCTGTATGTAGGAATAAGTGCTGAATTAAATAATAAAGTAACATTTGATAATTGGGGGAGAGCAAAAAATAAAATTTTTATCAAATCAGCTCTGCAGTTTATAGTGATGTGAAATGGAATAGTAATACTGTATGTTCTAAATCAAGATGCCAATTCACTTGTCAGTTGTCTCCTCTTAGTCTGGGCAAAATTAAAAGGGAAAAGGGCTCAAAGGTTGAATTTGGGAGTCCTACAGTTTCCCATCTTAGACAAAGTGTCCCAAATGCCCTTTTCCCTACAGAGAAATTTGCTATACAGATATACCAATACTTTTGTAAACTAATAACTTGCATTCAAATCCCTATTCTCATTTTGGATTTATTTGCTATTTGTATGCCTAGGTAAGGCTATGCATGCTTCAAAAATAATTTCAGAAGTTTTCTTAGACTTCATATAAGTACGAGCACAGCACCTCTGCTATTCATTAAAGCAGTCCAACATTTTTCAGGCTTCTACCTGAGCCTAAAAAGAAAAAGAAAAAGAAAAAGAAGATGCAGCTGCTTTGAGATGTATATTACATATGCCCCAGCTCCTTAAAGCCTGAAAAAAGTTGGGCTGCTTTAATGAATAGCAGAGAGGAGTGCTGTTACATGAGAAGTATTAAGCACTTCTTCCAAATATTTTTGAAGTGTGCACAGCCCTAATATAGCAATCAAAACATATGTGATCAAGGATAGGATTGAAGGACCAAGAAACCAGAATTACTAGGGATTTATATAAGAATGTATCTGCAAACATAGCTAAATTATAATATATAGAAGTTCAAGAAGGGAAGAGCATTTTGAAATTGTGCATAGTAATTTCAAATTGGAGCAGATAGAACAGAATGATGTTGCAGAAGCTCAACCTGAATTTCCTCAGAAGTAAAATATAGCCTTCCATATAGTCCTTCTCCATAAGAGTTTGCTTGACACATCCTTTCTTCTGCAGAAACTGTTCCTAATTCTTTCATGATAATTTAGCTATATTTTGTACATGCACTGTAATTGATTTCTGTGTAACCACTCTCTGTTTGCATCCATTTCTTCTTTCCCATTGTCCACGTTGCAAATTGATTCACTTATGTAGTTAATAGTACTGCGTGCATACCATTGTATTTAATAAGAGCAATCTATTATATATGGGCTTGATTTGGCTCTGCCATTTTTGGAGCAAATTGTTTTATACTAAAGCTGCCAAGATCCTTCAGACTATGAGTCAAAGTAGACATGACATTAAAGGTGTCTTCACTTTTAACAATGCAACTCCTTTACAATACAAATTGCATAAGCTGGGAGGGAGGCCATAGGGGGCTGACAGCAAAGGGATTAAAAGAAGCATGGAAGGGAAACATCACTCTTTCCTGCTACAGTTCTGAAGAAAATCTTCTTCATGGCAGGTATTTGCATTGGGAGGCAATCTCTCATTGGTTCTACTGGTTTTTACTCTGCTTCAAAGCTCTTGGTTGTTTCTAAGCAAATAATTATATTAGAAAGAAGCAGTATATCTCTGTAACTACTACTAAGAATACAGCTATTCTGAGTTCCTTTTTCTGAAACTGAGTTGGGATGATGAATTAGTAGTTATATTTTCATATGTTAACCAACTGTTTACTTAACTATGATTTATTGAATTAACCCAATTCCTAAGTTCATACAACACACCAAACCACACAGTGGAATGTGTTGGGAGAACCCAGCCAGTGGAAATGAAGCAATCCAATACAGATAAGACTATCCAGCAATGGGTGATAAATTTATCTGAATCTTGGCTGATTTAGATGAAAAGATTATATACTATTCTCCATGAAGCTGCATGCATTTCTTCTAGTGCCTTACATAACAAAGGAATCTGCCCTGCAGTTAGAAAACCACTAGTATATTGTTAGGCATTTCCAATAAGGCACCCTTTAATTAATGTCTTAATATTGGGCTACAAACAGTATCCTACAAACTAAAATGTAGTGTGATAGTCTGGTCTGGAATAAATATTAAAGAAAACTAGTATTCTGTCCTTTAACAACATTTGGTTGGTTAAATCTTGCCTTAGATAAATATTTGTACCTGTGCATTAAATATATTCTTATTCTAGCATACAGGACTAACTTGCTAAACAATATTTTCCTGCTGGGCAGAGGATCAGTATGTTAAACATGTGTAAGGACAAAAAAAAAAAAAAAAGACAGAATATAGTAGGGTACTTAATTGGCCAACTTCCATCAACCATTTCAACACTTACACACTTTCTTGGCCACTTATACTGCATTGTTAAAGAACGATAAATCATTTGACACACAACTAGGGTTTTGAAAAATATGTGAAAACCATTCAGCTGAAAAATCTGTTTGAAATGTATGAAATTTTCCACCTGAGTGCTTTCTGCTCAGAAAAAAATACTGCAGTGAGCTGCAAATATTTTTAATCTTGTTTTATATTAAATAGTTTAATATATGAATCACTCAGAGCGCAATTGTTAAATTTAACACAATTTTTATTTCATTTTCAGTTGACAATGTTTCTCAGTTTGATTCCAAGCTACCAAAAATGTAGACATTGAAATAAGACTGCTGCTCTAGCAAAGACTGCAAATTTTAGAATACAAATAGAAACACATGAAATGCTTAAGTCAACTGAAATTGGAAAATGTTGCTAATAAAGTTGAAAGCTAAAGCTTTCATTTCAAACTGTCTGCTAACTAAAATGCATACATCTTGGGTCATCTGTTCAGATGGATTCATCTGTTATTTTGATGTGAGAGAAAATATAAATTTGGAACCCTACATGCAGAGAAGTTGCTGGGAGAAATGGAGTAGTAAAGAAGAAGGTGGGGAAAGAGTTAAGCATACACTGGTGCTTCTCTGTTTGACATCACCTCTTCTTATCTTGTTTCTTAAAATAAACAACCACCAATAATTTATTATGCACATTAAAATTTAAAGTTAAACTTGTCCTTTCAGTCTGAATAAATGAGAGCAGAATTTCATGAACTAAGGCTTGAGTCTCACAATGTTGTTTATCTGTAGATAGGTTGCATTGATTCATTCATTCAATAAATCATTTTTAAGAATGTTTACCCAAGTCTTTAGTTCAAAAACCTCCCAGAGTGGCTTACATACAATAAGTAAAAACAAAACAGTCCCTTATTGCAAGTTTCTAACTGAAGTTAAAGGGATGGGGGAAAAAAGATGGGGAAAAAAGAAAAAGCAGATTCTTATTCCTGATGAAAGTTCTCAGGATACTTTTACATGAAGACTTTGGACCAGTTTTGAATCAACATCAGACTTGTCTGATCACATGACTTGTTTGGTGTGAAAACTGAATTTTTTTCCTAACTCTGAACCAGCTTATTTGAATTAGAGGAGAGCAGGCTTTTTTCTATAAAAATTGTTGCGGTTCTGCAAGGCTGATTCACAGTAGGATTTCCCTTTAGTAGTTCTTTTGTCTCACTTTGCCCTTGGTTCCTGGATTCAAGACAACTCTCTTGCCCCCTTGCTTTAGCAACTTCTTGCTTGCATGGAGATACCTTTTAAAATGTGTCTCCCCTTTTCATCCATTGGAACAATATGCAACAATGGTGACAGTTACTGGAAGAAAGGACTGATTGCAGAATTGCTACCATGCTACTAACGTTCAGCAACAGTGGATCTGTAATGCAAGAGGGAGAAAGTTTTATTTCGTAGCAATAACTCAGATTTTTTTGGGAAACAGATAAACAGATGGACAAAACATATACTGAGCAAGCTGGTAGAGTAGGTTGAACTTTAGCATTTTGTATATGGAGTTGGAGGGTCAAGAGATTTTTGTTATTCCAAGGTGGGGCACTAAGTGAATGACATTCTTTGCACTCTCCTATTGATCAGCTAGAGGGAGTACTGATTAGGTCAGGTGTTCTGTACACGTTCTCAGTGTTTTGGAGGTCAGCATAAATGAAGATGGTTATGAATTGGCTGCAAACTGCTTCTGATGGACTGGAGTGTTTGGAATTGGATTGTGAATAAATTTTGATTAACTGATGAATGGGAGAGTACAATACAAACAGCTCTGTCAAATGAGCAATGCAACCTGATTTCAAAGAAAAATAGAGATAAGGAGCTTTAAGATTCTGAATGCAAAATAGATGGAGGTAGGGACACAGATACAATCAATCTTTAAATGGAACCATTTTTTTCTAGAAATTCAAAGAAAGCAAAATTGGGTGACAAAAAGACTATTTGCGTCTTTATATATGTAACTGTAGCTTTCTCATTTTCTTCCTTGCTTGGAAGGAAACCAAGATAACAAGCTGAGAGAACTTTCAAAATTGCCCATAGAAAAAATACTGAGCAGGCCTGGCAGTGTTGGCTACTATTATGGGTGTCTCCCAACCCTGCCCATTTTGTTACTTTAAAGAGCTGCTGCCCTGATCAACTACTTACTGGCATACAGTCAGTGTAGTAAAAGAATGGCACGTAATGATGCCCTTTATCACCAACCGGATCCCAAATTTGTTTTGAGGCTGTGTGCCCAATGTATTTATTCTTGTATATATCAGACACATAGCCTCAAAACAAATTTGGAATCCACCAAAAATAAACACAACAGACATAAAGGTTTCCTTAGGGTAAAAATAATAGCACTTCTCATGCTACCTCATGAGTAATTGGTGTCTCCTGTCTGGTGACTTGCTGGTGGGATATAGAATAGGAATGCTCTGAGGAATCACTTCTCTCTCTGCTTCTTAAGGGATCCACATTCTTTGTAATGATCAACTCAAATAGAAATAGTCCGTGGTGAAAGGGAGATCTCCAATAGATGATCCTGGAGAAAGGAAAAGTCTGATGGAGCTAGGTTTTCTCCCACAGTCTATTTCCATAGCAATTGAATAATTTGTTGTTGTTGGAAGGTTAGTGCATTTTCATTCCTCCCTCCCTTCCCTCCTCTCAGCAGCCACTGCCAATGTCCTTAGCTTTTTCCTGCTCTTATTCCCCACCCCACCAACTCACTTCTGCCCAGAACAACCTTCTTCTTATCAGTATCCTGAACAAAACATTCCTGTTTCATTCTGTGTATCAGCCAATATCAAAAGCATGTGTATTTTGGTTCTAATACGGACCACCCAAAACTACCCTTTCATATAAAACTGGTTAGTGCACAGAATGTTTGCACGTTACTTGCAATATGCAATTCCCTTTTTTACAGGCTTTTCTTCAACTTCATTTTTAAAAATGATATGCCCTTCAAATGAAAAATTGCTCAGGATAGACTGTTTTTTAAAGTATTTGTAAGCTAACATTCTTGCTAATGACAGCAACTTACAATGTACGATATACAAATGATCATCACCATCAGAGCCATCATTGGACACCAGAAACTAAAACCATAGAAATAAACTTCCTATAAAGATACCAATTCAGCACAACAGAATTAATATTAAAAAGTCAAGGAGAATGAAGATGTGTTTGCTTGGCAATTAAATTATAAGAAAGTAGCCACCAAGTATGTTTTAATGAGAGGTGGGGCATTCCAGAATTTGAGGTCTGCCTTTGAGAAACATTGCTTCAGAGCAGTTGCGATTTGTAACTTAGCATGCAAGAAAACCTGAAGGTGCCCCTCCAAAGATACTGTAATGTTAGAGTTTAGGCAGGAAAGTAAAAGAAAGGCATATCTTCAGATATTGCAGCCCAAAGGAGTGAAGAGTTTTATAGATTAATGTAAGTATCTTCATGGGACCTAGATATGAACAACGATCAATGGAAACAATTAAACTATGGCATGTTGTTTATTTATTTACGGCCATAATCTATATGGACTCCTGGCAGTTTACATCACAATAACATCTAGAAAACATAATATAGCATAAAAACAATCAAGAATACAGAAAGTGAAAACAAAAATCCAAGCCAAAAAAATACAAACAAATAAGTACAGAAGGCAGCCACACCCGAATCTGATGGGACTTCTCTTGTTATGTGAAATTTTAAGGTGTTTGATCTTTTGTGGGTTGTTTTTTAAGACCCTGCTAATAAAACCTCTGTGGTGGCTTTATTATGATTTGGGGTTGGATCTTATTTGCTTTTATTGAACGTTCCTCTGAGAGCTAGCAGTTCCCAACAGCTAGTACAGTTCAAACTAGTTGTCATCTATACACGGAGCAGAAAATAACAGCATAATGTACTGGGCTATATCAGACTCCTGATAAAGTCTAGCAATTAAAAAAGATTCATTGACACATGCATTGGGGCTGTGTAAAGAGCGTGTGAGGCATCCATGTCTTCTGGAATATTTGGGACTACTGTTCTGAAAACTTTCCCCAGTTGTCTACGCAGAAAATGCTTCTGTTATAGAGTCCCAGGGAAGCAAAATGGCTGAACGTAAGTGCATACATGAGTTGGCCTAGGCAGGCCCTCAGAACAACCATGTTGAGCCTTCCAGAGGAAATGGCAACATTCTTCAGAGGTTTTGCTTTAAGTGGCCCTAGCAGGCATGTTAAATATGGGAGGAATATTCCAGGTTACATTTATATCGACAGAAACTTGGATCCAACTATAACTTACTGAGAAAAATATTTTTCCACTTTCTTTTGTAAATGAACCTCATTCACTAAACTGCCCTTTCCACTTTCTTTTATTAATGAACTTCATTCACTAAACTGCCCTACAGATACAATGGACAACAGTTTCCATAATCCACAGCTAACATGTTCAGTGCCATGGGAGCTATAATATAGCACATCAGGAATGAACTAAACTGAAGAATCATCAGAATTAGATGATCCATTCACCAGCAGTCCCAGGATGCAAAAAGGTTGGACATAGGATAAGTATAATAAATAAAATGTGAAAATATCCCCATAGTACATTTCTTTTTAAAGGGGGGTGGGGTGGGGGGAGAAGCTAATGGGGTTTCTGACCAGTTCTTAAATGATTTCTTAAGTTCCAGGAATCTGCCCTAAATTGCATGCTGAATATAAAACATTGTATTTTTGGTCATGACATGTATATATAAAATACACACCAACCCCATTAAACATTAAGCAGCAACACGTGAGTACTCTTAATTATTAGCTGTCATATCGAGATTAAATTGGGCATTAAATTAAGGTTAAAGAGAGATTAAATTGTGACCTGAGGTGCAGAAAAGACTCACTAGGCACTGAAATATAAAGTCATTATTTGCACAGAATAAAATTAAGGACCTGTACTGGCTGCTTCCTATGATAATGAGATACATTAGGAAAATTAGTACCATCCATATCATTGGTGCTTCCTAGAACCTAAGCTGGGAGATCACTTTTAAGGGTGAACTGGTCACCAACCAGTCAGCACTGGCTGTAGAGAACAATGTGCCACAATATTTTTCTTTTGGCGTTTATTTGAAAATGCAGGTTCCTGTTCTGAATTTTTTGCTGTCAAGTCCAATTGTAAAACAAACAAACAAACAAAAACCCTTGAAATTCAAGTCAAATATTGTTTTGCATTCATTTTTTAATGGGGCCACAGGGATTGTGCCTTTTATGTTACAGGACATTTTTAATCAACACTTGTCAGCCCTCCCAGGTAAACCAGACAGGAAACACAACCAGATGAGTTACAGTACTTCTACTTTATTGTTAGGCTACATTAACAGAATCTTGCAAGGCTGAAAGTACAAATCTCCCACTATCCCTTTTTACCACCTGATCAGTTAGGGCAGGTCTTTTCTAAGTTTCTTTCTCTGTCCGTTACTCAGTTGGGGGCTCCTCCCCCTTTTATCTGATTGTTCCCTAGGCAACATCTCCCCCCCTCCCATTTCCAAGGTCATTCTCATATTCTACATTACAACATTAGTTATGTCCAGGGGTAATAAATGATGTTATTTAATAGTAGTGGCACTTTTGGCAAGGTAACTCTGGGGCTCCTCCACCATACTGCCTCACTGTCTTACTTTATTGCCTTCTTACTTCCCTGCTTCTTAGGTGGCAGGAAGAGAAAAAAAATAGGTATTTTATGCTTTCTTTTTTCATTTTTTTTACAGGAGTTGCAGATAGGCTAGGTACCAAACTTCCATTGCCCTTGAAAACCTCTATGAAAAAATCAAATGGTACCCATCTGTCTCTTCCTAGTCTTTTCCCCATAATTATGCCTTCTTCCTGACTATGTGACACTGCTCTAGTAGCTATGGTGTCAATAACAGGTCTCCATATTGTACTATCAGCAGCAGCTGGCACCATAGCATCTATTGTCAATCAATCAACATGTTCATTATACAGTAATCAAAAGACCCCAAAGCATCTATTGTGTCAAAAATAAAAGGAACATTTAAACAGAAGCTGGGGCCATTGCAAATCAAAACTCCAGAGCACCCACTGTCATATTTTTTGGAGAATCTCTAGACCCGTATTAATCCTGAAACCTTTGGGAATGAAGACAGACTCTGTTTAATGTTTCATAAAAGCACATGATACAGCAATTGTTTCTTCTGAAGCTATTGTGTGATGTGCTCTGAACTCTGTAGTTTGCATCCACATTCATAACGGAGTTGCTGTTTACTAATGATGTAAATGGAAATATCCAGTACAGAATCAGCTTTGGAACATTGGATAAGGGTGCTTTGGTATGAAGATAGAATTAGCTTCAACTCAGACACAAAGCAAAATCTTACTTTGTTCATTTTCCAAAGCGTGGGTGTCCTCCCATTTATTATATTGGAGAAAATAACGTGATATTAATCCTTCAATTAAGCACTTAATTTAATTAAATTTTATTTTAATTAAAATAAATACTAGCTGCCTGTGAGCTATCAGTTCCAATACTGATGATAGTAGATTAGATACTGAATAATTTAGGACTCATGAACATTAAAGAACATTTTCCAACAAAAGCAAACACTTCCAGATCAGCATGGTGAATCTCTACTTGTATTCCCTCTTACAAGTGTGGTTTATAATAGACCAATCTAAGACAGGGGCATCTTAGAGGTAAAGATCTGATTAGGGAATTCCTGTGTAGACAAGTTTTAGACTACTTCTTTTTCTCTTTCTCTAAAATATCAGTAAATTAAAAATAGTTATAAAATGTGGAATGATACTGGTCGTGTGGGAAAAGGTCATTATTACAGAAAGATCACATAGCCTTTCAAAGAACTTTCCCATAAGGCCACTAAGTCCAGGGTCTAAAATTATTAGCTGCACTTCTAGGTCCATCTTGCTTTTTGTTGCAGAGCAGAAAAGCCAAGCTCATAATGATGGCTTTACTTCAAGAATGTTCCCCAATACTCACATTGTGGTCCCCAGAGCATCCCCAGATTGTGATGCCAAAATTTGGCAGCAAAAATAATTACTTTAAGCAGCATGGTATTTTCCAAGATTCCTACTCCAAAGATAAGTAAATCACAGCCTTAAGTGATATATGGGATTAAGATAGGGGTAACAGATTTGAGTTATAGAAATCTACACAGCCACTGGATAGAAGCAAAAGATAGAGAGAACTCTAATTCAGTGCTGACATCTAGAGATCATTTGATGCTTTTCAGCCCAGCTCTAGTGACCCTAATTAAGCTAGCCATTTCATTACTTTGACCTCTCAAAACTTTCCCCAAAATCCAATTCCTCAAAAGCAGGCTGATAAATTCACTTCTCTTTTTTAGGTGGCATCATTGTATCACTGTCACATCCACAAGGACTTTGGAGGCCCCTCCCTCCCTATCAAAGGATAAAAAAGAAGAAAAATCCATACTGTCATAATCAAAGTTGATACCATGACTGATAGAAGGTAGATAGGACCCTTCCCCCAACCGATCTGTTTCTGCAATGGCTGGAAGAGGGGAAGCAGAGGTTAAAAATCAAAACATCCATCATTTCTCAGCCTTAAAGAGAACTGATTTCATACATCCTCATTAGGACATTTCAGTATCAGTAGAGGTAGGAAGGTGGTTTCGAGGACATGGCTGACTGGATGTAGTTGGTGGGGGGGAGTGTTAGCTGGTTGAGTCTATTGACATTTTTCTAATGTATTTCCACAATAAACTAATGCTATTTTTTTCACATGACAAATAAATGTCTAATGTGGCATTGGACAAGGCTAACAGCTTTGCTTTCTTCAAAATCAAAAGAAGTTTATATTTGGGTTATATTTTTATAAACCATCCTTTCTTGACAGATACAGAAAGCCATCCTGGCAATTCTAATATTGGGAAAAAATAGGGAAATATATTCTTGAATCAGAAAAGAACATGTAAAAGGTTCAGGTGGAACAAAATATTCGCTGGGCCACAGAACACTAAATATATATAAATTGGGAAGCTGTAATTAGAAGAAATAATACTGAACAAATAATTCAAAAAAATTCAGCCGTCCATCAAGAATATGCATTGTCCCCTGTCTTAGTTAATATAAGTTTGAAGGAAGTAACTAACAGAAAAAAGTGATAATAAATACAACTGTTAAAGGAATTAAAAAGAGAATAAAACAATTTTGTGTTTGGATGTAAGAAGAGAGTACTTTGAAGTTAATTTTTAAAAATAAGTTATTGTGATAACGATTGCGTCCTGTGCCTATCATGTGTTGTATCACATTGGCAATTGTAATCTTGTCTTTTATGGACTGCAGCAAGACTCAAAGGGACTGGAGTATGTGCTGTGTGTGCCATCTTTCAGCAGCTCCAGAAGTTTCCATTAGTTTGTTGATAATAGCTTTTAACAATATCTTTATGTGAATGAACTCTAAGCTAATATGAGTGAATACCTTCACAAATAAATTTCTAGGTCAGTCTATAATTAGAGACAATTCTTTAAATTTCTCTATATGGCAGTTGTTACCATGCAACAAATATTCTGCATAGTGTAGCTTACTATATACATCAGTTTCTTATTCCATTTATTCATTCATTTATAAAATGCACTATTTGCTTTCCATTATGACATAATTCTTTTTTTTTACACTAGGATAATCCCCACTTTTTCAAATATTTTTACCAGTGTTTCCAACCAAAAGGTGAGATGCTGAAATTGGTAAGTGAAATAACTAAAAGTTACATAAACGTGGTAGTTGCAGTATGTAGATCAGATTCTGGAATTCCTTGTATTATAGGGCCGCATGTGATCTAATAATTCATTCTGTATAACTGTATGCTAAGCTATTCCTTCTCTTCTATATATTATTCATAAGACTGATATTTTATTTAGTGTTATTAAAATTAATAATATTAATTCTTCATTAATTTTAAGAAAGTTGAACACACAGTGAAAGGGATTGAGATAAATTCTGCAAATATTATTAAAGGAACCTGAGTGAATTACAACCCTGAAATTAAACCATAATAGCAGTAAGAATTGTTTCTGAAATTTAATCTTTTATATTTCCAGTCAACTAATTCAACAGTACCAAACAGAGGCCCATGTCAGATCATAATTACTGAGCAGATTCTGTTGAAGAGCTTTGCTTTATCACTGTGTTTTAGAAAGAGAGACTAATATACATAAATTAGCCCTAGCCAGAGGCAGGGCTTACTGTAATTAACAGTTGTTTAGGAACTCTACACAACAAATGCAATCATTCAAGTTGCTTCAGGATATGAGTATGATTCTGCTTGAGGAGCACTGTAAGCAAATATTGCTACAGGTACATTGTGAGCAAACACTGACTGTATAAATGTGATACTTAAAATGGTAGATATGCACTCAAGAATCTGATTTTGAATATGCATATTCAATACTCAGGGACTACAGAACTGTTGTTGAAGATCAACTATCAATTATATAGTATTCATGTTATTTGACATCACTTCATATAGAATCTTTTTCAATTGTTTCCTGAAAGATAGGTAGCGTAAGGATGTGTCATATTCTTGATGTTAGAAATAGAATAAATCCTTCTGTCAACTGTTGTTAATTCAATATCCTATCAGAAAAACTATTGGTAGTTTCCTGTCTTTCCGTATTTGATAGTTACAATGGCCTGGGGGAGCATGGGAGACAGACATACTCTATTGACAATTCTTAGCATCAGAAATGTGAACCTAAAAAAACAAATTCTTTTTAAATGGTAGTATTATTTCTTACACTTTTTTTTCACATCAGTTTTGATACTATCTCCTTTCTCTTTCTATAGCTGCTCAAGTATGTTTCACATAAGTTAAGCATGCTGATTCCATTCTATATTGATCCTGTAGGCACACTTATGCTCTTTAATGTTCTAAGCTTAACTCATATATTTGACAGGAATAATTTGATGTCTGTTTCAATATTTACGCCTGGAAGTGTCCAGGTGACTGATTTGTCCTTCTCCATTTTCTGTTTCATATTACAGAGTCTATTTGATTCAGTGTTGTTCATACAATAATCGCAAAATCATAGAGATGGAAGGCACCATTTAGGCCAGCAAGTCCAACAGCCTGTTCAATGCAGGAATCCCAATTAAAATATCATAGATAAATTGGCTAGGCTTCAACACATCTAAGTAAGGGAAGTTATCACCTTAATAAATAATTGATTCCACAGACTAACTCTTCTTACTGTTAGGATTCCACACCCACCCACCCTGGCAGAATTGGCCTTTCTTTCATTTAAATCCATTAATCCATAACTTGTACTTGAGAGAGAATAGGTCTTGACTTTTTTCCATGTTACATCCTTTCAAGTATTTGAAGTGTGCTATTATATCCTTAGTCATTTTCCTCAAAACTAAAAAGACTTAGCTCTTTCAGTTTATTTTCATGGGGCCTAGTTTCTAGTCCCCTGTTCAAATTCTCTGCCTTTCACTGAACTTTTTCAGTTTCTCCCTTCTTAAACTGTAGTAACCAGAACTGGTCACAAAATAGAATGGAACAATTATATCCTGTAATTTGGAAATTATATATCTGTTTGCATAGCCTGTTTGTTTCCTAAGTGAAGAACTTTATACTAATCTCTATTTCATTTCATTTTCTTAATTTCAGCCCATTTCTCTAACCTGTCAAGATAATTTTGAATTATATTTCTGCTTTCTAGAGGCAGTTCAGCCAGTTTTGTATCATTTCAAATTTGATGATTCCCACCATCTCTTCATCCAAATCATTAATTAAAATATTAAAGAGTACAAGACCCAGGATTGAACTTTATGGCGCCTCACATGTTGCATGCGTAGAGTCTGTATTCAAGTTGTTGCAAAGAAACAAAGATTTTACTTTGCAAAAGTCTGTTAATCCACCCCTTGCATTGTTGCATTTACTTAATTTAAACCATCCTGGATTCGATATTCCTCCATTTCCCCAATATTTGCATCCTCAATATATTCTTTCTTGATGTGACATCTAGCACATGTTGCAGTTTGCCATAAAATTCCTCATGTGTGTTCCTCCAATGCACCTATAATTAGTGTATAAATACCTACTTTTCACAAATATTTATATGACTGCTGCCCCTTAGTTCAGAACCAAAATACACTGATTTCCTACTTGCCTTCTTCCATACAATTCCCAGTGGGCAAGATGAAAAAAGTACATGTATACAACTATCCTGTTCTGACCAGCTCTGATATGTAGGTCACAATCAGCTTTACTAAAAGTAAGCCGGCATGTCAAGAATAAAGTATGCAATTGTTTGGCATACAGGACAGGAAGAAAGATGTTGTTACATCAAATTAGGCTGTAACTAAATAGCTTTATAGACAAAGATCCTGCTGAATACTTTCCTGGCTTCTTGTTAAGGCTGTGATCCAGAACAAATTACCTTCTTGTAAGTAGGAATTCAGATATCCCCATATTACATCCCCTTGGCCCTGGGCCTTTATCTGATCATACTGCTGCTCTTGTTTCTAGGGTGTAGGAAGTGATCTTGTTGGATCTGGAGCAAGGACAACAGCATCTTCTGATTCTCTTTGACCCCATTCACTTAGAACAAGTAACAGAATTGTCCTCCTCTGAGATTTCATCCAGTTCTAGTGTGATGGTGCTAGAATGATGATGAAATATGACAGGTGTTATGAAGCCATTTTTACCAATATTTATTACACTGGAGATGAACTATTGAAAATAGTTTTCCAAATAGATATTTTTCCAAATTCCACTCACTAAAGTATGCTGAATTCCAGTCAAACAATTTTAATATAAAATAGTGGCTAATATATTCTAGAATGAGGTTACAAAACAAAATTGTTTCTTTGACAAAAGGCATTCACTTACTCCTACATTTCTTGCTACTAAATACATTTGCCACCCTTCTATCAGGACATTTTGGAATAAAATAGGCCATATACTTTTATTAGGTTTACTGTAGAGTGGTATCAGGTGTTAATTCTTGTACTTCTGTTTAAGATTCAATTGAATTCTGTTTTCATAAATTAAATTTCCCTCTTTTCCTTTTTCTATTTCTTGATTCCAAGCAATAATATTTTTTTGCTATTTCTTCATTGGATAGTTGTTTATCTTAAAACTGGGGGGGAAAACTTGAGCTTCACCTGCTAGGGGAAGATACAGAATGTTACATTTCAAAAATGAAATGTAATGTTCATATCTCTGTTTCTTTCATGTATTTTTCTACCCTACTTTCCTCCCCTGATATTGATGGTTGTTCCTTTTTTTTTCTTTTTCATTTGTTGCTGCTGTTTTTTTAAACAGGCCAAAGCTGAAAGGTGGTGCTGTTTAGCATGTAAATAAAGCGATACTTTTCTTTCCTCAGTAAGTAGCTGAGTCTCACATTATAAGTCAAGAACTTTCATTTCCACAATGAAGAATTTAATGTGAGCATTGTGTATCCCTTTTCCTTTCACAGTGGAAAAGGTGATCACATTTTAATTAGTTCTCCCCCACCCCCATCCTCTCCTTTCTAAAAAGTTTATCTTTTCTGACTGTACTTCAAATTCTCCTGACCTCTCTAGAACTTGGCATTTTGTGTGGTAGAGGTCAATATTTTAATGCCACCTTTCTGAATTTATTTAGCATTGTGGTTTCCTATCTTCTAGCCTGCTGGAACTGTGTGGGCTGAGCTGATTGTAAATAAAGAATTTGACACTGCAGATATACTTGGAGTGATGTGTGCTTTAAGTTCACTATTCTGCCCAGATGAGTGGAGGGCATGCTTCTGCATTTTAATTTGAAATTCAATGAATATTTTGAATGCCGCAGCATATCTATAACATTATTTCAAGGCTCTTGTGCATTCAGGCATGTAATGATTGGCATTGGCAGTAACTTGATGCAATGTTGCACAATTTTAATTTTATCTTTGATCACTTCCTATTCATTGGAAAAATCCCACAATTGCAAATCCACATTATGTTTCACTAAGGATGCCAAGTTCTCTATTTTCCAAAGCTTATTCTAAGCACTTTGTCCACCCTCGGGCTGCTCATTAAAGGGATGGCAGTTTCCAATTTAATGACTAAGGTAGAGTGCAAATGTTCCATTGATTCATGTAGTGTGAATGGTAAAGGAATGAGCTTTTCTCCCTGCTATTCCTCAGTCATTTCCTCTCTTGATAATTGTATATGCATCTTCAAAAATTATGAGGATAACACTCTGTTCACATGCAGCAATGGCCTCTTTAATTTTTACTTCATTATTTACACTTCTATTACAAGCTTGCACTATTGAAAGGTGTACTTCAAATCTGTATCACAGAGAAATAGAATACTAAACTTCATAGAATGTCTTATATATTTATGTAAGTAAGGCTAAAGGAAACCAAATCCAAATGATGACTATGGAAAAGTCAACATGTAGTATGGATGAGCCTTCCCCAATATACTATACTTTATTCATCCTTTTGGCAAGACTATGATTGGTTATGATGACTGAATTATAATACAATATAATACAATAACTATGATTAGTTATTGGGAATTATAATACAATATATCCAAAGACCACCAGGTTAGGGAATGCTGTTGTAGTTCATCTCATACAGCTGCCATATAGGTTATATATAGACTTACCATACATATTAGTGTTGCCAATGGCATCTACAGGGAAGCAGTTCAAGATTTGCAAGGTGGCAAATACAGCATCATGATCAAGCCCCACCCCTTTTGTATATGCAGTAACATTACACTCATGTACAAAAGTAGTTGGCTTAATCACAATGCGATGCCAGCTACCTTGCAGATTTTTACCCTCCTGCAGACACCCAAGATGGTTTCAGTGAACTCACTGCATATATGATTGTTGCAATGAGAACATAAAAACTGGGTCAGGAAATAATTGTAACAAACCTAACCCTGTATTTTCAGCAATGTCCACTTAAATACTCTAAGGAAAGCTATACAAATGAAACCATATAATAATTTCCTGTTAACATACTCTTCATACTTGCTATGTAGTAAATAGATGCTGTCATATATAATTGTTCTTGATGAAGGTACATATGTTTAGAAATTTATTCATTTACATTTTAAAAACTTTTGCAGCATTTATGGGTAAGTCAAGGTCCAAGAACCACATTTGCTCTTAGTCGTAAAACAGCGACCAGTAGAACCATGAGATCTCATATAGTTTTCCCATATCAGTTAACTTGTGAGGAACACTGTATTTTGCCTACCATATTTTCTTTGAGCCTTCTGTTTAATCATGTCAGGATCCTTTTGTGCATCTTAAAATCTGTATTATACATTTTAATTAAGCCTCTCATGATTTTTTTAAAAAATAATCTTCATGATATCATTGTAACGTACATACTTGGAAACAAGTCTGATTAAACTTAGTGGGACATACCTCTGAGAAGACGTTTAAGATTGTTCCATCTGGCTCCTTAACTTGCTTTTTATCTTCCTTAAGCCAATCCTCATATACCTGAGAAATGGAATCATTAGCATTATGTATAACTGCCCTGGATTTTCTTGGCTACTTTCCAATCACATTAGTTCCTTTGGACAGTAGAACTATAGGAAATCAAACTTTGGTGTCTACCATTGACTGAGATGTTACAGGCCCAGAAGGAAGGAGGGGGACTTAATGAGCCAAGAGTCCTCAACTTTTGAGGGTTAGTGGGCATATTTGAGAATTTTGAAATTGTGAGTGCTTTCATAAATGGGTTGGTATATGTGTGTGTGTTGCTGATTCATAAAATAGCTACTAAATCAGTCACAAATCCCTGATTTGTTTGGGGTGGCAAGCAACCTCCTTTGCTTTCCCTGCTTAGTTTTGTCCTTTTTCTAGTCCATGCGCTTCCAAACAAAACATTAAGATGCAGCCTCCCAACGTTTTCCCCCTAACAATGTTATGGAGCCTATATAGAACCCAAGTCATTCTTGGAAATATTTATTTTGGAGATTGGTCATTGCTTTGTACCATGAGGGTTTCCTTTTTTCTCTGAATGTAAAATGTCAGGTGAAGCAAGAAGCTTGGTGGGCACCAAGGGAGTTATGCAGGCACACTGATACTCTTGAGTAACATGTTGGGGACTCCAGATTGGAACAGTAGGACTTAGGGGATATGATCTTGAAAAGGAACAGAAAGTCTTGGAAAGGCATACTTCACCTTTACAGCAAATAAAATTTCCAAATGATTTATGTGAAGAAAACACGGCGGCAAGAATTATTTAAGAAAAAAAGCTGGATTGATATTCATAAACAACAGAAATGGCACAGTAGATAGACTGGAACTTCTGAAAGGCCTGGACTTTGCTGACAAGAGCCTGGCTTACAAATGGACCTAGTAAAAGCAGGAGTTTAAGTTCCATACAGAACTGCTTTGCCTTGGGTGGGGTGTGGGGGGGACAACAACCTAGAAATTGAACTGTTTGCATTTCAACTTCTTGGAAAGCATAGTAGAAAAATAGGACTAGTCCATAGTACCAAAGAAATACCTGTCAACATTTCAGAATCAGAAATAGGGAATTGGTTATTTCAAAGAAACTTGCCTCACAGAATGCAGAAATATGTTATACTCCTCTCTCCCCATGTATCCTGGTTCCCAAGCCCTACAGACAGTCTTCATACAAGCCCCACCAGACATCCAAATAATGAATTCTATATGTTTTCTTCATTAGGGTTTTGAGGCTCACATTCCAACTTTAATGGAGCCAAAGTAAAAATGGAAAAGAAAGGCAGTGAGAAAGATTGATTTATTGATTTTCCAAATAAAAGTGTCAGTTGCCTGCACGCATACTCAGAAGTAAGCAAGGATTACAGTTGAAAAAGTTGCTCATCTGCATGCTTACTTAGAAGTGAACCTCACTAGATTCATTGCAGTTTATTTCCACCTATGTATAAGATTGTAGTTTCCTTACAGAGAAATGAAGAATAAATACCCACACAAATAACACAACAGCAGGCTTTTCCAGGTCCCATTCAACCTCTTGTTTTATCTAATCAATCTGTAGAAGGAACTTTTTTCAGTAGAATATTTGGATAAATTATTTGTACAATGGAAGCCTACGTGTGCTTATTCAGATGTGAGTCCAATTGAGTTCAATTAGGCTTATTTCCTAGGAATTAAAAAACAAAACCAGAATCAGACAGCACTGATTGCATTTGCAACTGCGTAGCAGCTTCTGAAAAATAACAATTCTTTCATTTCCACCTCTTTCCTTTGTAAAAAGTGGTGGTGATACCACATCGGACTCAACTCCTGCAGAGTGCATGGTGAGTGCTTACCATCTTGACCTGACCTTAGTAACAAGTATTGTCTCTTTCAGAGACATTCCAAACATCTCTTTGATCTTACCCATTGACTTGACTGTTGTATTTCCTCTTCTATTTCCCTCACATTTGCTAAGCGTAATCATGTTTTCTAATCCATCAGCCATTCACATCATATCCATCTGCCTAAAATATTTGAGTGAGTTTACTGATCTTTGCTTCAAAGGAAGAGTCAGCCATTATTTGGTCCAGGGCAAGGAAAATATCCTGAAAAACATATAATTGTGTGTCTTGTTAATAAAATTCTCATCACAATTTATTAAAGATAGGCTGATTCAAATCTCTCTACTCAAGCAAATAATAAACTCCCAAGGTCCTGGATGCAAAGAAATTAGCCAGCCTTAAACTACAAATGAGAAACAACTCTGTTAATTTACCATGGTCAGGTTACCTTTACCCTTAATGGGCTGCAAAACAAACATGATTCCACCAACAGGAGGAAGATAAATCCTCTATTGATAAAATGGGTAATGAAAAATGATCCTAATCAGTGAAAAGCAGCAGACAGAGTCAATATGACAAGAAAGAACAGAAGCAGGAATTAGCTGGAGAGTGAGGTTTCATTTCTGTAAGGCTCTTTGGTACAAATTAGACAATTTGGAGACTTTTCTCAGCCCTTCTCTCTATCCGAAAGAGATTGGGGGAATAGTTCTACAATTTATCCCAGTGAAGCTCTTGAAGACATGTAGCTGAATCTTGATAGGGTTAATATCCTCTAAATGGCCTACCATCCCTGCAATTTTAATACATTCTGCCCTCTTCAAATCTGAAATCTAAATCAAATCAGAGCTGATTTGCCCAAGCTTACTTTTTGAGAAAAGCAAAAAACAGCTTATTTATTTTAGGCTGATAGAAAGTGGCCATGACTGTGACTTTGGAGGCAGCAAAAATAGAACTATCAGAAACAGATTGGCTGTGGCCATTTTGGACAAGGGTTTTACCCCAAGAGCTATTAATGGAAAGTTCTTTAACTGTCAGGAGCTGTGCAGATGTTAGGAAACTCTGAACGAATCAAGAGACAGGTTCAGAATCAAGGAATGTGGCTGGAAGAGGCTGCTGAAGAACTATGAAATGGGTGGACAACCTTTTGGTAGGCAGGAGTTGCAGTTAACATCTGGAGGAAAGCAGACAGCTGCAAAATGGGTATATAGTAGTTAAGAGATGACACTTTACATTATAGGCCAATTATTCCAACATTTTCTTTAAGGTCACATTTTATTTTATTCGTAGTTACTCTAATGCATTTGTACTCATACCTATGAAAGGAGAGAACAGCATGTAATTTTTTTCTTACCAAAAAAAACTAAGAGCTATATTATTGTATTATTTAATAATTACATGTTTATTCTCAGATACTCGAACATTTCTTGAGCATTAGTTTTATTTATGTAGATGTATGTTATTTCACAGCTCTATTCCAAAATTATGGGATTTGTTGGGATGTGAAACACTAAACCATTACATGGGATTCCTGTATATCTATTGCCTTCAGGTTTTTTTAAAAAATTATTATTATTGAATTATCTTTGATTGTAAATTGTACAATCAATTTGTACAGTTGTAAGGAAGTTAATCCTACCCAGATTATGGGGACTAATTGTATGTTCTTTGCAATATCATATAATTATTGAGTTGGAAGTGTTCTTAGAGATAATTTACTCCAACCCTCTGCTCAGTGCCAAACACACTAGAGCATCTCCGACAGATAACATCAAGTCTCTTAAGATCTCTAGCGAAGGAGAACTCACTACTTTATGTGGCACTCTGTTCCATTGGCTGACAGCTCATACAGTCAGAAATTTCCTCCTAATAGTGAGCCTGTAATTTTAACCCTTTAGTTTGGGTCCTTCTTTTGGGGGCAATACGGAAGAAGTCTACTCTGTCTTTGTAACAACCTTTCAGATATTTGAAGGCTGCTATTATATCTCTCCTCACCCATCTTTTCTGTAAGCTAAACATATCTGTTTAACTGTTTTTCATAGGGCATGGTTCCAAACCTTTACCATCTTGGTGGTCCTCCTCTGAACTAGTCCTAATCTATCACTGTCCTTTTTGAAGAATGGTGCCAGAACTGGACAGAGTATTCCAAATGGGATCTGTCTAGGAAAAGAAGAATGAAACAATTGCTTCACATTATCTAGACTCTATTCTTCTGTTAATGCACTCCAAGATAGCATTTGCTTTTTTAGCAGCTAGCTTGCATGGCTGGTTCATAGTATTTAACTTGTGGTCAGCAAGGACACTCAAATCTCTTTCACATGTACTGCTACCAAGCCAGGTCTCCCCATTCTATACTTGTGCCTTATAATTTTCTTAACCAGATACCCTGCACAGATAGAGAACTTTACATTTCTTCCTATTAAATTCCATAAACCTGTTTATTTCAGGCCACTGCTCAAGTCTGTCTAAATCTTTTTTAATCTTCTCTCTTTCTTTTAAAGTTATCACCACTCCCAGCTTTGTGTTATCTGCAAATATTATAATGTCCCATCAGGAACCTCTTCCAAGTCATTGATAAAAATGTTAATTGGCCCAGGGCCCAGGATAGAGCCCAGCGGCATTCTACTCGACCCTTCCTTCGAAGCTGAAGTAGAGCCATACATGAGCACGCTTTGAATCCATCTAAGGGAAATATCATCTAGTCCATATTTTACCATTTTACAAGGGATATCATGATGGACTCTATCAAAGGCTTTGCTGAGATTCGGGTACACTATATCTGCAGTATTCTCCAGATCAACTAAATGAATAATTCTGTCAAAAGAAGAGATAAGGTTAATTCCCTTTTATTTCAGGTAAAAGCTGAATCCAAACTGATCTTAATAAACCAAGTCACTTCATCTTTTGTGTCATTGCCTCCTCATATGTAAACAACATACCAGCGTGGTGTAGCAGTTGAGGTGTTTAACTAGCATTGAGAAGACCCAGGAAAAATCCTTACTAACTGTGGAAACTTGACTTTGGGCCAAGCACTCTCTGTTAGCCAGCCTACCCCCAGGATTGCTGTTGTGGGGGTAAAATGAAGGGAAATTCCCATGGAAGCATATTAAGGCTTAATATGCTTAAGAAGCCCCACTTCTCAATTTCAGTTTTTAAGAACATAATTTCATCACATTCAGGAACATATCACAAACATAATGGGAAATTAGAATGGCCATTGTAAATTTGTATCCTATTGTGACATATGGAATGTGGATCAGCATGATCAAACCAATTTTCATGCTAAGAGCATCTGGTTAAAAACCCTAACATAAAATATTACTTGTTAATTTCTATAGATCAATCACTGAACAGGGAAGGGAAGGAGAAAAAACAGAGAGAAGCTCTGTTACAAAAAGAGTCAAATTCACTAGGCAAGCAGCTGCTTTGAAGCAACAGCTAATCTTCAGAGGCCTACTTGATCTTCAGAATAAAGGTCTGCCACTAGTTGTACCTCTGCCCATTTGCTTGTTTTAAACAATATTTTCTATTCTTCTCAGTGAATGTAAACCAACCTCTCTGATTCACAGGTAATTCTTAAGGGGAGAAATAATTTATCTTCTACTGTACAAAGTGTTAGACTTTGGTGCAATTTCATCTGCTATATGGAGCTATTGCCTCCTGTCATTTTGCCTAATGATGGGACCAAACCTGAATAAATCTGTGTTGATATTCTGTTTGGTCACTTGGCCACCCTAGCAGCAGAGATACAACATACAGGCGTCTTTGGCTGAAAATAGAGATAGAACATAACTCAAAAAGATTTATAGTTCTGAAATTTCTCTTTTAATAATAGAGAGCACCATGTTGAGATGACCTGATGGACACTGGGGTTGGAAAATGATCTCAAGTTTAAATATTTCTCTTCTTCTGCTTGCCAGCACCAGGCAATCTGTTATGTAGAACCTAGAAATTTCCTGCCTAATTAAGACCTCAGAAAGCAAGTAGACCTGCCTTTTGATGGAAAGATATAAAACACCAGAAATGATAGGAAAGGAAGAGATTGTTGTTGGTTGTTAAATATTGCTGGTGTTGTATGTGTGCCATGGGGACTGGAGGTCTGTATGAATCCAGGCACATTTGGACAAGGAATCTGCAGCTGAGGAATCAGGAGGAACAAATAGTCACCCTCTTGGGGAAATGGGCGGCATATAAATTTAATAATAAATAAATAAAAGAGAGATTGACAAACGTGCTGGAATCCTAAGAAACTTGGGAAATAGTTACTTTTTCCTCTTTCCATTCCGGTCTCTAGGCTAAATAAGCAAGCCCAAGAAGTGAAACTACTGAAGTTGTGTAATGGAGCGAGCATATCGAAGTTGCAATAAAGAAGAGGGAGACAGTTAAGAAATTGTAAAAAGCTCCATATAGAAATATCTGTATAAAAATCTGTATTGTTTGTTAAACCAAGGGCCCTCTATATATTAGAAACAAAGACAAATGTTACTTACCTAAATCCTGGAGAAAATCTATCTATGTGGTCACTAAGATTCAACACTGACTTGATGGCAAATAATTGATCAATTAAATCAAATTTACCTAAAAGCACTGTAAAAAAACAAACATCACTGTAATTTAGAGGAGAATAGTGTATGTGTGTCTGGAAAGTTCCTGTCCCTTTTCTCAAACATTCACATTCATAAGAAAGTCTTGTTCATTTGCATGTGTTTTTCATAGGAGACATCCCTGAAGCTTGTATCCCTTATGTTTTAGCATAAAGCTTAAAGCATCTGCACGATTCATCTCTTTTGTATAAAGTGTTGCACTGTTGCAATGTGAACTTCTGCCCCTTTTGTACATCACATATACAAAAGGGGTGTAGCTTGCATCACATCAGCATGATGATGCTTTCATAATGTCCCCAAATGAGATTATCATTTCTGCTAAGGTTGGTTAAATCACCCTCTCATGATTGACTGCTATTCTCATCAGCTTTGTATGCTTAGTATAGCACAATTAACGAATTCAGCATACAAGGGATAAATACCTGGCAATGTCTTGTCTATTGTTTTTCAATCTTCTTTACTACTGAGTCCTAGATACAGTGGTACCTCGGTTCACGAACTTAATTCGTTCCGCGACTCTGGTCGCGAACCGAATTGGTCATGAACCGAATCAAATTTTCCCATAAGGTTCAATGTAAATACAGTTAATCCGTTCTGATCCCTCCAAATTTGGTCACCAACCGATTTTTGGTCGCGTCCCGAATCAAATTTCCCCATAAGGTTCGATGTAATTACGGTTAATCCGTTCTGAACCATATGTTTGTTTGTTTTTAAAACTGCAAAAATATGACACAAAATACAGCATGAAGAGAGAGAACGCTAACCTTGCTCGACGCAACTTCTGGCATGGAGGACAGGAAGGTGGGCGGGGAGGCGGATATTGCTTGGAGGGAGAGTCCCCCTCCCTACAGGAAGCCACGACCACGTGTCACGGGAGGGAAAATGGCCGCGGATCCTGTTCCTAACCCGATCCGGCGTTCGCGAACGGAGGCAAAATTTTGTGAACGGAGCTGTTCATGAACCGAATTGTTCGTGAACAGAAGCATTCGTGAACCGAGCTACCACTGTACCTTGTTATTAGTTTGCTTTTGATTGCTTGTTTGGCCTAAATTCACAGCAACCATTTGGTATGACTGAATAATTTTTAGTTATGCCTTTCTTGCCATGATGAATTTTAACCTCTTGATATATGGCTCTAGTGTTGCAAATTAATGCTCTAGACTACCGTCTATCTTTTACTGGATTTCTAATAGGATATTTTATTGTCTGTCATAATAATTCATTGTGGTTTTATCAACTGTGCTCACTATTTGTTCATTCTCCTGATGCTGCCATCTTGCCTCTCCATCATATAGCATGCCCTCCACTATGCTGAGATGAACTGTGTTCTATCAAAATGTTAATATTTTTTTTTTCTATCTACCAGTTCCCTTCCCTTTTCTGGCATACTTTTAGCAATCTCCCTACATTTCAGCTGGAGTTGATTATGGCAGAAAAATGTCACCTTACCTGTCAACAAATTTCTTAATGTTTAAGAGACAAAATATCAAGCTTGTGTCCTCTGCAAGCATCACTGGAGTCAATGGAACTGTGTGGCAATATCATAACTGACTGATACATGAGCACACGTTTCCAAAAACTAAATTGGACCAGCTGCATACCTTCCTTACCAAGTCTGGGGCTGATTGTTTCTGTCTTCATTCTTATAAACCCAAAGAAGAACCAGTCTGTAGTGTGGGAAAAGGAGGCAATATTAGGGTTAATTAAAACACCTTTACAATGCCTTTTTTCTGAGTACATGTGACGGATAGCCTGAGTGGGGAAGATTCTGGAATGGAGCTTCAAGCCTGTCAGGAGGGGGGAGAGACATTGCAGGGGAAGCACCTCCTCAGCCCGCAACAAGACTGTGGGAAAACGAAGAGAATGAGGCTGGCTCCTCCCTAGAGCCTCAGAGAGTATATTCTATAGTAGCTGTAGATAAGTTTAGTCTGGCGAGATTCTGTCTAATAGGTAATAGTCAATAAAGGAACTGTACTGAACTGGAGGGCCTCGTTGTGGTTCTTGGGCTGAACCTGACAGTACAGTATCTCATATTTTGCAAGGCTTTCATCATAGTTTGTAAGTCAGTATGCTTTAAAAATCTTTGGAGATGAGCTGAATTCAGGAGGCTTCTTTGAATTCACAGAAATGGTACTCTGATGCTTCAAATACATCTAAGATAAGGGAGCTGTCATGTATGATGCATGCTCTTTCTTTGTCATTAGGTCTGTCAGTGTTCTTCACAAAATGTACTTGCACAACCCTTATTCTGGTGACGCTTCAACTAGGAAAGAAACAATTGCTGACCGAAAAAGAACCTCCTCCCATTTCATCCTGCACAAAGGGCTTTAAAATGTAATGAATGTAAGTAATAGATCATACTGTTATCAAAGCCAGGGCCTTCTCTTTAAAGTTGTCCTGAGTGCAGAATGCCAAACCTGAGGGAGATACCACTGGTATTGGTCTTATTTTTTAACTATCAGGGGCTGTGCAGATGTTAAGAAACTTTGAATGAATCAAGAGACAGGTTCAGAATGAAGGAATGGGGTTGGAAGAGGCTGCTGAAGAAGTTATAAAATGGGTGGACAACCTGTTGGTAGGCAGGAGTTGCAGTTAACATTGGGGGAAAGCTGACAGCTGCAAAATGGGTAGATAGTAGTTAAGAGATTACACTTTACATTTATAGGCCAATTATTCCAACATTTTCTTTAAAGTCACATTTTATTTTACTTGTAGTTACTCTAATGGAACAACAACAACAAAATCACATGCCAATAAACATTACCATCCAAGGAGGAAGAGTCTAGAAAACACTAAATCTAGAGTTTAAGACAAATTAATAATTCCAAATAAAATGTCCTTTTGTGCAAGTGTTTTAAATTCTAGATTCATTCATTGCTTGATTTATCTGGGTCACCAAATAATCTTATTTCTCATATTTTTATTCTAAGCATTATCCACATGCTATCCACATATAGAGTTCTCATGTGTAGCAGCAGAAATGAGATCAGGATCCAATACTTGCCTGTCCCAGAGTTATACTCCTGCATTAGACTGGCCCCCTAACTTAACATTGCTAAGTGTCCAAATTACAATAGAAAACTCTCTTGGTGTTTTTGACACCAAGAATTACTGTAATGTATATTATATGGAGGCCCAATATCCAAGCAACTGATCACAAATAGGCTTTGATGTTCAGATTTCCATGCTCAACAGAGGAAGTCAGGCATGGATCTGACACAGTGGCACATTTTGATTATGTCCATCTTTGCAATGTTCTCAGACTTCCCAGAACCTGAATATAATCCATATAGGATAAAAAATAATTCCTATCATGTTTGCCTTATCCCACTAGGGAACTGACACGTTCAGTGCTATAAGTGATCTTCATGTGGACCCGAATAATCAAAGCATACTTTTTAAAATAATTAAAGTATTATTTGATATAAATTGTATTTTAAACAATCTGTCCTCCAAAGAATGCTGCTTTGAGTTTCATAGTAATTAAGTAAGGAAAAACATAAACCAATATATTTGACCTCCAAGTATACAATACATGAATGACATTCTCAAGGCTGCTGCTTGGGAGTAAGAAAAAGATTGGCAGAAGATTGAGTAACAGGGCTTTTCTGAAATTACAAAACCCTTAAAAATTATAGATGTTTGCAACAATCTAGAGAGAGACTATGATATTTAAAAAGCAAGGGAGTTATACTTTATTTACATCCTCTCACTCTCTTTTCTTTCTACACGTGTGTATACCTTGAGAGAGAGAGAACACTGTATCTCAGTTTGATAATGGTGATGATGATGATGCAATGGCAGGAAACTTGGGCTCCATATATAGCTGTGGCTATCCTTTCTCTCCTCTTCATGGATCACTGCCTTGTCATGGCGAAGGGGCTTGCGTAACTCAGTGAAGCCATGAGCTATACCGTGCAGGGCCACCCAAGACAGACAGGTCATGACAGAGAGTTCTGACAAAATGTGGTCCACTGGAGAAGGAAATGGCAACCCACTCCAGTATCCTTGCCAAGAAAACCCCATGGACAATGTCAAAAGGCTAAAAGATATGACGCCGGAAGATGAGCCCCTCAGGTCGGAAGGTGTCCAATATGCTACTGGGGAAGAGTGGAGGGCAATTCCAAGTAGCTCCAGAAAGAGTGAAGCAACTGGGCCAAAGCCGAAAGGACGTTCAGCTGTGGATGTATCTGGAAGCGAAAAGGAGGTCCGATGCTGTAAAGAACAATATTGTATAGGTACCTGGAATGTAAGATCTATGAACCAAGGCAAGCTGGATGTGGTCAAACATGAGATGACAAGATTGAACATCGACATCTTGGGAATCAGCAAATTGAAATGAACAGGAATGGGTGAATTTAATTCAGGTGACCATTATATCTACTATTGTGGGCAAGAAACCCATAGAAGAAATGGAGTAGCACTCATAGTCAATAAGAGAGTGGGAAAGGCAGTAATGGGGTACAACCTCCAAAACGACAGAATGATCTCAGTGCGAATCCAAGGCAAACCATTCAACATCACAGTAATCCAAGTCTATGCCCCAACCACTGACGCTGAAGAAGCTGAAGTTGACCGGTTCTATGAAGACCTACAACACCTTCTAGAACTAGCACCAAAAAAAGATGTCCTTTTCATCATAGGGGATTGGAATGCTAAAGTAGGAACTCAAGGAGTAATCAGAATAACAGGCAAGTTTGGCCTTGGAGTACAAAATGAAGCAGGGCAAAGGCTAATAGAGTTCTGTCAAGAGAACAAGCTAGTCATAGCAAACACTCTTTTCCAACAACACAAGAGTCAACTCTACACATGGACATCACCAGATGGTCAATACCGAAACCAGATTGATTATATACTTTGCAGCCAAAGATGGAGAAGCTCTATACAGACAGCAAAAACAAGACCAGGAGCTGACTGTGGCTCAGATCATGAGCTTCTTACTGCAAAATTTAGGCTTAAATTGAAGAACGTAGGGAAAACCACTAGACCACTCAAATAAGACTTAGATTATATTCCTTGTGAGTACACAGTGAAGGTGATGAATAGATTTAGAGGATTAGATTTGGTAGACAGAGTGCCTGAAGAACTATGGACAGAGGTCCGTAACATTGTACAGGAGGCAGCAACAAAAACCATCCCAAAGAAAAAGAAATGCAAGAAAGCAAAATGGCTGTCTGATGAGGCATTACAAATAGCTGTGGAAAGAAGGAATGCAAAAAGCAAGGGTGAAAGGGAAAGATATAAGCAACTGAACGCAGATTTCCAGGGAATAGCAAGCAGAGATAAGAAGGTCTTCTTAAATGAACAATGCAAAGAAATCGAGGAAAACAATAGAATGGGGAAGACTAGAGATCTCTTCAAGAAAATTGGAGATGTCAAAGGAACGTTTAGTGCAAAGATGGGCATGATAAAGGACAAAAAAGGCAGGGACCTAACAGAAGCAGAAGAGATTAAGAAGAGGTGGCAAGAATACACAGAAGAACTATACAAGAAAGATCTTAATGTCCCTGATGTCCATGCTGGTGTGGTCACTGACCTTGAGCCAGACATCCTAGAGAGTTAAGTCAAGTGGGCCTTAGGAAGCATTACTAACAACAAAGCTAGTGGAGATGACAGTATTCCAGCTGAGTTATTTAAAATACTAAAAGATGATGCTGTTAAAGTGCTGTACTCAATATGCCAGCAAGTTTGGAAAACGCAACAGTGGCCAGAGGATTGGAAAAGGTCAGTTTATGTTCCAATTCCAAAGAAGGGCAATGCCAAAGAATGCTCAAACTATCGCACAATTGCACTCATTTCACATGCTAGCAAGGTTATGCTCAAAATCCTACAAGCTAGGCCTCAGCAGTATGTGAACCGAGAACTACCGGATGTACAAGCTGGGTTTCGAAGAGGCAGAGGAACTAGAGATCAAATTGCCAACATTCGCTGGATCATGGAGAAAGCACAAGAGTTCCAGAAAAACATCTGCTTCTGCTTCATTGACTATGCAAAAGCCTTTGATTGTGTGGATCACAACAAACTGTGGCAAATTCTTAAAGAGATGGGGGTACCAGACCATCTTACCTGTCTCCTGAGAAATCTGTGTGTGGGCCAAGAAGCAACAGTTAGAACCAGTCATGGAACAACCGATTGGTTCAAAATAGTACGACAAGGACAAATAGTACGACAAAAGGAGTACGACAAGGCTGTATACTGTCACCCTGCTTATTTAACCTATATGCAGAGTACATCATGAGAAATGCCAGGCTGGAAGAATCACAAGCTGGAATTAAGATTGCAGGGAGAAACATCAACAACCTCAGATATGCAGACGATACCACCCTAATGGCAGAAAGCGAAGAAGAACTAAAGAGCCTCTTGATGAGGGTGAAAGAGGAGAGTGCGAAAGCTGGCTTGAAACTCAACATTAAAAAAACTAAGATCATGGCATCTGGACCCATCAATTCCTGGCAAATAGAAGGGGTAGAAATGGAAGCAGTAACAGACTTCATTTATTTGGGCTCCAAGATCACTGCAGACGGAGACTGCAGCCATGAAATTAAAAGACGCTTGCTCCTTGGGAGGAAAGCTATGGCAAGCCTAGATAGCATATTAAAAAGCAGAGACGTCACCTTGCCGACAAAGATCTGGATAGTCAAAGCTATGGTTTTTCCAGTAGTAATGTATGGCTGTGAGAGCTGGACCATAAAGAAGGCTAAGCACCGAAGAATTGATGCCTTTGAACTGTGGTGCTGGAGAAGACTCTTAAGAGTCCCCTGGACTGCTAGGAGGTCAAACCAGTCAATCTTAAAGGAAATCAACCCTGATTGCTCATTGGAAGGATTGATAATGAAGCTCAGATACTTTGGTCACCTAATGAGAAGAGAGGACTCCTTGGAAAAGACCCTGATGCTGGGAAAGATTGAAGACAACAGGGGAAGAGGACGGCAGAGGATGAGATGGTTAGATAGCATCACTGAAGCAATGAGCATGAAACTGAGCAAACTCAGGGAGGCAGTGAAGGACAGGAAGGCCTAGCACGATATGGTTCATGGGGTCACGAAGAGTCGGACACAACTTAACGACTGAACAACAACAACAGCAATCCTTTTTCCAGATAAAATACACTGCAATGTAAATTATCTTTCACAAGTTAAGCTACTTTTGCTGGTCTTCTGTCTTCTGCCACCTACCTAGTTTTATCTAATACTTTTGGCACTTGATTGTTCCTTGCATATAAATTTCAAACATACCCAGAGGGCACCTCATTTTGTATAATAAGTTAAGACTGTGAACAGTTTAGCACAAGAACTATCTAGCTCCAACAGTGAGGAAGACATTCTCTAATAAGAAAAGCACTATCCCTTGGGGGTATCACACATTTCTAATGTAATATTATAATAAGGTACTTGTATTGGCATTAAAATGTAGATTAGAAATTCATCTTACCTTTTGCTCACATGGAATTCCCTGCAGTCTTCCAGTCCTTACCTCAAAGAGCAAAATCTTAGTAGCCCAATAGCTGTCTTTTCTACTTTCCAATTTCAGCATCCATTTAAAATCAATCAGTTTTAGAAATAAAGTAAATAGTTCATTGACAAATCTTATTAAGGATATAGTATTAGATAAGGTGAGAGAAAACAAACATGTAAGAGAAAAGGAAGCTATGTGCTTTGAAAAGCCTGGAAATTAAAATAATGCAATCAAATTTGTTTATTTTGCATAAACCTGTACTGTTTGTCTGATTGATTTTTCCAGTGTAAAATGCAGAGTCTGCTCAATATGGTATAAGTGAAGTTAATTAAGGAGAAGAATAGCATGAGGAACCATGACATGAACAAGCAAGCAAATTTGCTTATATATGCATGTTTTAGTAGCCAGGGTATGTTTGTAAGTGTGTCTCCCAGGCATTTGCCTGATTCTTCTTATCACTACCCATTTACTGAATCCTATGATTTCACAAGGTCTTGACTCTACATTTCCAAAATTTGTTGTACAATATAGATAGAAGTATAGGAAACACTTTGTTCTGGTCAGATGAGAGAAAGAGTGTTATTTGGAAGCTGAATTCTTGCAATGTTATGAGGCCTTAATAAAAATTGATTGACTATTTAATACTCTTTTTATAATCATGAGATTGTAAACCTTGTTTTAAAAAGGGGGGAAAGCAATCAGACAGTTTTTCAGCAATCAGAAGTCAAACAACACTTTTCATAGTAAAGTGCTACATTTTTTTACTTAGAACCATGCTCTCTTTAATTTAATAAGACTCGCTCCCAGAGTAGAAGTGCAGCATTAAGGTATTTTCCACTAAAATTAATGCATTATTCCCATTAACTGAGGTGCAGCAGGTCAAGATTTCATCTCTTCTTCTTGCGGCAACATTTAAATTTTGTAAAAATATTTTTTAAAACATTGTTTATGATTTTTAAATTCAAACAGATGAAGATGAGATTAGCTGCTACAGAAACTGATAACTAAAATTATTGATAAGTCTGTGATCCTAATAATATTTATGTAGACTAAGTCCATAGAATACAACAGAACTACTGAATAATAATGCATAAAATTAAACACACATTCATGAGAGAATAATTTCCATTAATTTAGTGGAGCACATTTTGAGTCTATATGTCCCGACTGGATTATATATATTTTAAAAATCCCATCCTGTATGTAGAATATTTCTTTTTGTCTCTACTACTAGCCTCATCTGGATGTCAAGGAAGCTTTACCAACATCATAAGTGCTATACACTTTATATGTGACATGCATGACAAGATCAGGATAGTTGCCTTTGAGCTGAACAAGCTGCCCAAGATCAGGAGAGTTAGCTTAAAAAGAAGAAAGTTGCCTTCAGATTTATCTGGGGTTTTGGTGGGGTGTCCTTGGGGGAATCAAAAAAGTCACGATGGTGGGTGCAACTGTATGATCAAAGTCCTACCCTTTTTAATGTGCATCACACACATATAACAAAGGATGGGGCTTTGATTGTGCAGTCACACATGCCCTCTTGACTGTTTTGATCTCCTGCTGACACCCCTGACTTGGTGAATTCATGGAGACATCCAAATGGCCCAGTTGTCTATGTGCTAAAACACAAACTTTCATTTTTCAGATATTGCTATCTTATTTTCCAGTCTGATCTTCCATTTTGTTGGTCCACTGTTTGGCTTTTTTTCTTGTTTGTTGATTTTGCATCCAAGGTATTCAGTTATAACTGCAGCCGTGCTGTACATTGGTTGGTTTGTTTCTTGCAGTGAGATGGTGCTTATATTGATATTACAGTATTGGCATCGTTTAATACTTGTGCTAGCTGTTTCTTTATAACACGCTTCAATGCAGGCAACCTTATTCTGTTGTTTTTGTGCTATTCTAGATGCTCAGTTATTCTTTCTTTCAGTTCTTCTTGCTTTTAGTTAGAGGGCTTTGTTTTTTTCTGAGGAGAAGGCAGAGGAGAGGGTGCCTGGTTTGGGAATGAAAATGATTCAATAGCTATGCTTGCTTCCTCTACTGCCAACTCCCCCTGGTTTGCCTCTATAGTCTGTTACTTCTGGCAAGGCTTCAATTTCTTTGCCCTGGGTAGACCTTTGTAGTTCTTCCAATTCTACTTCTGTGAATACTGTATTTCGTATTATAAATTGATGTTGATCTGCTAGCCTCTGTTTTGTTATTCCTGATTCTGGATGTTGTTCTTTCCAGAACTGCTGCACTCTTCTCATTGGATCTGATTTGTAATAGCAGATCATTATTTTTTTGTTCTCAGTTTTCATATATTTGTGATGGGTAAACAACTTTTCTTCCAGCAGTCCTGCAGCTGCTGGCCCTGGTTGCTCGGCCAACAGTCCTGACTCCTGTAGCCCATTTGTCACCAGATGTCCAGGAACTAGAACACCTAGCATGGTCCTTGTTGACCTGGGCGATGACCAATCAGGTATAGGTTTCTGTAAATTATGTCTCACCATATTGTTTATGGGAGAGACACTCTTTGTCTGGCTCCTCTCATGAGACCTGTTGAGTATGGTTAAACCTCTGGCATAGTTCTCATCCTCAGAGCACACAAGCCCCACAAACACATCAAGATAGTGCCTCACTGGGGGATGATGATGATGATGATGATGATGATGATGATGATGGTTTCTATTTTAAACTGCTCTTCCTCCATTCCAAGATATGACATAATAAATTTGCTAAATGTGGAACCAGAATGTGTTGAAAAATGCTTATAGACTTTCTCCTTCCTACTCAGAAAAAGAAACACTGAAATCAGAAGCTTTGTCACTGTTAAGATTTTAATAGTTATTTGGGTTTCTAAAGAAGTTGTAAAAGTTTCAGAATCCTTATGGAAAGTTTGATTAATACTCTAAAAATCACAACATGTTTCTTTTTAATATTCAAGGTGGGATTGTGTTCTTTATAACTCATGCTAAGATTTGGAGCTATGATTATCAAATTCATAATATTTAGCATTAACATATGCCATGGACTTATTTAAAATTTATGTCCAAGGTCTGTAGTTTACTCCTTTTATTTTGCAGATCTCAGTGGTTTTCTCATTTTTTGTGTGGGTCAGGTTTTTAACTGTACTATTTCTTGTAGAATAATAATGTTAGAATTTTGTCCCAATTTATGCAAGATACTTGTTTGCTTTAAAGGTAGCCTTTTATTATTGCCTTTACTATATTCCAAGAGCTCATTTAAGGGAAAGAAGAAACCAAACTTTTACTTCAGCTGTTATTGATGGCCTCATAATAAACATAGATTCAGTTTCCAAAGCTGGGATCCTGATAGCTGGTTGACAAGTCTAAAGGCATTCTAAACCAGAACATGATTCAGTACTTTGAAAGCACCTGTCTGGCAATGTTTCATCCAAATGCAGGAATCTTGTTACTACAAATAAGTTGTAAAATGTTTGTTTAGATTTATATATATATGTGTGCATATATAATTTTTATTAAGAATTTTTATTATAATAGAAAAATCTAACACAAACTTAAAGAAAGAAAACAGAATAGAAAGAAGTAAAAAATGCAAGGAAAAAGAGAGGAGAGAAAAGTAAGAATATAATAAAGAGAAAAGAAATATATAAAGAAGTGACTTCCAACCTTCATCACAACACATATAAACAAATTTAGTAACTCTTCACCCCCTCTGAGATTACAAACATTTATCTCTTCATCCCATATACCATCTCTTATCTATAAACAAATTCATAAAACATCATCTTTTCAGTCTTGGTGTCAGTAGAAAGTCCATAAAGGTTTGCCAGAAGTAACAACATATCTTGTTTTAACCTTGATCAAAGAAACCCACTTTATATTCCTTCCCTTTACTTCTAACAATCTTAATCTTTAGTTCATTCAAATACTGTCATAGTATTCGATTTCTCTTTGTTTTTTCTTTGTCCAATCTCACAGAGTTCTTCAAGGTTTTAACTAGGTTCTTTTGTAAATCCAGTAGGAAAAAATTATCTAAGTCACTCTCTCGGTTTGTCATTTGTATTTCCCTTTTAAATTTTAAAACCTCAGCCAGATTCTTTTGTAAATCCAGTGAAACATCCTTTTTAAAGTTATTCACTTGGCCTGTCAGTTGTAAATCCACTTTCGATACAATCTCTATCTTGTCAGATAAAATTTGTCCTATATCTGTCATTTCCTCAGTAACATCTTTTGGACATAGTCAATCCATAGAAGCATCATTACTGACAGTGTTGATATTGTGGCTACTAATTTCTGACTCCATTCTTCAAAAGTCTCCTTCAGTATTTTTATTGTTATAACATTTTGCAACATTTTACAGACTTGTAAATCTTTCCTCTACTTAAAATCTTTAGTCTCCTCTAGTGTCCAGTTTTTGAAATCATGAAATTGTCTATCTTTGTTATATCTTGTAAAAACCAAAACAGAATCTATTTCCCACAAAAAGCTGTTTGTTCTTTATAATCAGTTCCAAAATCTTATTGTAAAAGTTTCAATATTCCAATTTCATCTGGGATTTTCAGTAGGGAACTAATGGCTGTTTAACCGATTCCTTTGTCTGGGAATTTACACCACAGTTGTGCAGGCTAGGGCAGGATCCCTGTAGCCTGAAGAATTCTCTGGGTATAAAGGAGAATCCATAAAATCAACCTTGATGCTCTCCGGACAGTCGTTTCTTGTGAGGAGACCCTGAAGTAGAAGTCTTTGTGATTGACTTGCAGTGAGCGGCTGGGAGACGGGGCTTTTCTATCCTGTTCAAGGCTGTGGCATAGCCAAAACTTGACACTAAAACCAACCCACCCACCCCATTTCTAAAACACACTTTAAATGGTCTATTACTCTTTCAGATTAAGAGAGGCTTTTTTCAGCCACAGATAAATGTATCCTCCTGGTGCTTTTCATATGTTCAATGCTTACTTAAAAAAAAAAAAACTGTTTTGAACTTTGGGATTTATATATTGAGCAAAGATTCGAAGGACTGAATTATGGGGTGTTTTTATGAAACAAGTGAATTTGTTTTTTGGACTTTAAAAAGTTAATTGTGTTGAATTTCTACTTGTGAGATTGAAGCTTGAGATTGCTGGTTAAAAATTTAGGTGGGAAAGCTGCTTTTTTTTTTTTTACTTTGCTGTGATGCTGATTGGAGGAGCTGTATAAGCAAAACTACTCTGAGACCTTGCTTTTTACCTTTTTTTTCCCTCCCTGTCTCCAAGGCAAAAGAGAATTTAAAGAGACACCTACTCATTTACTGGAAGATCTCACTACTAGAATTTTACAAGTGATAGAAACTAAATTTGAATCCTTTGAGAAAAAAACTAGACAGATTTGATAGTGATATTGATTTGCAAACAAAATTGGATATTTAAAATAAGAATATTGACGAAGTTACACGGTATGAAGTAAGGCAATCCTCAGAACAAGGAACTGGAATAAGAGATCTGGATTTGGATGGAGGGTTGGATGATTTAGTTTATTTTGAGCCTG
Source organism: Python bivittatus (assembly GCF_059951505.1). Taxonomy (NCBI): domain Eukaryota; kingdom Metazoa; phylum Chordata; class Lepidosauria; order Squamata; family Pythonidae; genus Python; species Python bivittatus. Next base: position 60,728,394 of record NW_028277125.1, on the reverse strand, counting down.
GAGATAATGAGTTTTTTATAAAGCCCAAATTTACAACAGAAATCTTTTTTGACAACATCCAGACCATAAAGCAGAAGAGTATTTTGGAGATTTTTCTCTCTTTGGATGCGCAGGAAGGATTTATTAAAACTTTGAAGACGTCTTTGATGGTAAAAAAGGACAAAGTGACAAGAAATTACTACTTGAGATTTCACTTGAAGAAAAGATTAAATGTCAAGCTCCCTGAAAAGAAGAAAAAGGAATTTAAAGTGGACTTATGGGACCAAGGTTAAAATATACAATTTATGATTTTGGATTGGTAATACTGGAATTTATTCTTGGATTGGGATTGTATGATAATGTTTATGGATTTTATTGTTATAGAAAATAAATAGACTTATGTGTTTAATAACGATAGATCAACTGATACTTCAAATGTTGGTAAGGTCCTTGGGATAATATGTCTGTATAAATTTCTTTAACTTTGTTTCTACTTAGAAATTACTTTGGGGATTTTTGCTTGTAACTGAAAGAAATGAAATTTTGACTTTGAGATTTGATATTTAGAATTGTTTTTGTTATAGAAATATTGTGTTTTATTGATATTATTAGAGTAAGAAGTTAAAGTATTATTTTACTTATAACTGTACCAAAGAAAGTTGGAAGTTGTTCTTTTCTTATTTTCTGTTCTTCTTTCCTCCCCTCCCCTTTTTCTCTTTCTCCTTCACATTTCTTTATCCATTTCTTTCTTTTCTGTTATTCTTTTGATGTCTTTGTATATTTTTTTCTTGTTTGAAACTTAATAATTTTTTTATTTTAAAAAATTCCAATTTCATCTGGACCCTTAGTCCCTTTATAACTTTCTGAGACCAAAATCTTACTTAGCTTTTTGCTGTTTATTTCAGATTCTTTAAATTCTTAAGCTTATGATTAAAATTTTCTTTCATTCGGGATTGAAGGCAGATTACCTGGCATTTTCAAATTTATCATTCCGAAGGTCTCTAATAGCTTAGAAGTAGTTAATGAGCAATTTCAGAAAGTGATTAGAAAATGAGGTTTGCAAACTTAATGTCCTTTAAAAGCCTCCACTGCAGTTGCTAGCAAGATGAGTAATCCCGTTGTCTCCTGGCACTCTGACCCATGGAAAACTGCTGTCCTGTAGTCTTCTCATGAGGAGCAGCTTTCTGGAGCATGCATTGGTGATCTCCCATCCTCTCCTTATCTGGAGAGTTACTCACCAATTCCTTGGTCTTTGCTGTGGTTGTCTGTTCCACTTTTCTTCTTTCACAGAGCTGTCTTCAGTTCACTATACCTCCTCCAGAAAAAAAAAAATGATTAGATTTTTTTTAAAACAAAAAATCCTTTGTACTGCTCTGAAGTTTCCTCCATCTATCCAAAACATTATGAGACACACATACACACAAATGCTTTCATTTTAGCAGGGAGGAATATGGATTTCTGACCCACTACATACATGTCAGCCATAAAATCTCCTCTAATAATTAGTTCCTCCTACATAAATTGAATTTTGTAATTTTGCAATGTAACAAAAATAACTATACCTTAGGCTTATAAATATTTGCCATTGTAAATGTAACATCAGCCTACAGAAAAGCTGACCTTGTAGATCTTGTAATGTAGGCATTTTATGAAAATAGCACTATTGTGTACAACTAACATAAGCTTAGAAGGCTCTGGAATAATCATTTGGACATTCCTAATCCACATTTTCCTAACAATTTGGGGTTAGTTTCTTGGATATAATATCATCAGATGAATGTATTTGCAGAGTTGCTAACAGTTTTATACCAATTACATTTATGGCAAGGATCTTCAGCTGACCTCACTGCATATTAAGCATAAGCAGAAGGCCTAAGGTTTTGTCTTAACATCTATCTAAAAATGTAAGATGTAATTTGTGAAGGTTGTAAATAAAAATAAAGAGAACCATATAAAACATGCTAATCACAGCAAAAATAACAAAGCACAGATCCAAGTACTAGTTGAAAGAACTGGATGCTTGAAAAGCTGAATGCATTTAACTAAAAACAAGGAAGAGGGATAATAAAATCTATTGAGCTTACAATTCCCATTAAAATTCTCTCCATTGGAAGTTACTTAAATTAGAGTTACACCAATTAATTAAAAACAGTGATGTACAAATGTGCCTCATCCTCACTCCCCCCCATTCCAGTTATAAAGTGACATCTGTGAAACAGAACTGATAAACACATGACATAACCAAGAAAGACCATTCCTTAAACAATTGCAGATCTATTGTCTTCCTTCCAGTTAAGCTACAAAGCTTCAGCATTCATCCCACGATTATTGTTCTTCTGACTGAGGTTTTTTCTTGAACTGAGCAGAAGATCCCTTCACAGAGGTGCCTGCTACCTCTCCAGCCATCTTCTCCATTCTATATTTGGGAGTTGGAAGATGTAGATCCTTAACAAGTTTTATAGTTTGATTACTATTTGCTGCAGCCATGACATTTCCACTGAACTTTAATTTTAAAGGGGTAATCTCATATTTATAAGACCCCATAAATAGGTGGTATATAGCTCAAATTCCAACTATCCAGATAATCTCTCTGGGAATATATCTTGACAAATTTTGAATTTTGGAGGCTTTGTGCAATAAGCAACTAAGAACAATCAGTGTATAAAAGAGTTACTTCAGGTGCAAGCTATAAAATCTTACCAGAAAGACTGGCCTCTCCTTTGCTGATTAGGCTAGAAGGATCTGTAAGTCCATTCAGTATCACTCCTTTGAGCCTGAATTCTAAAGCTACAGTATCTTAGCCAGTCAACAGATTGCAAACACTCTTCCTCCTGTTTGAGCAGGCCATGAAACTAGACATTCTCTTGTAGTCCTCCATGTCATCTGGCAAAAATCACAAGTATTTATTTATTTATTTATTTATCAAAATTTGAGGCTGCCTGACTCCTTAACAACTCTGTATATTGATTATACAAGGCAGCTCATCTGTTTCTTGTTGCAAAATTCAATGACATCTATAGTTTTTCAGAGTCTTCCCCATGGAGTAATTTAACTTTTCTTTTGTTGGAGAACAGGCAAATCATCAGTATTTCTCTTTTTTTTTTTTAAAAAAATAATTTTTATTAAGAGATTTTACATAGATAATAAGAAATACATTCAAAGAAAAATATATAGCAAAGTAAGTGTGAAAAAGAAAAAAAGAAAGGAAAAAGAGAAAAAACAGAGAAAAGAAGATATAGAAAAGAAAAAGAAAATTTGAAAAACAGCATATATAAAGAAATAGCTTCAAATATCTCTCTTGACAGTTATATATACAATTCTAATCAAAGCACTCTCTCCAATTTCATCATAATTCCCTCCTTTCTATAACCTATTCTTTCCAATCATCAAAATAATAGATCCAAAGTCATTTTCTTTCTCATGCAAAAAGTTCATAAGAGGTTTCCAGTCATTGATGAATGTCAATAATGACCTTTCTTTAAGTAAGTCAATTTGTCCATGACAGCAAATTCTATCAATTTCACCACCATTTCTCCATGGTGCGTATTGTTGAATCTTTCCATCTTTGTGCGTATAATAATCTTGTCGCAGTAATCATATATTGAAATAATCTTCCATTGCTCTTTTCTAACTCTTTATCCATCAGTACTAGAGGGAAAAGTTCTGGCTTCAACTGAATATTAATCTTTAAAATCCTTAACATCAATGTATATATTTGAATCCAATTTTTTTTCTTTTTTATGTGTCTACCAAGCATGATAAAATGTTCCTTCATGTTGTTCACATTTCAAACATACATTTGAAATGTCTTTATACATGCTAGATCATTTCTCTGGTGTCATGTACCAATGATACATCATTTTATAAAAATTCTCTTTAAGATCATAACATAATGTACATTTCAACTCTTATAACGACATATTTTCCCATTGATCCATCTGTATGTTATAACCAAAATTCTTAGCCCGCTTTATCATACATTTTTAACCTATTCTTCCTCTGTTTCAAATTTCAATAAAAGTGTATACATTTTAGCAATTACATGTTCATTATCAGGACACAATTGTACTTCAAATCATCAGTACTTCTCAACAATCATTTGTCATGTTTCTCTGGAACCTTTGACTTAATTGTTCTACCTCTACCTGCATTTTTGTATCTTTAGGTGCTTTTGTCTCTCCATGCACCATATTGCTTTCCCCAATTTCTGATGCCTTCTGTAGAGAGTAAGGAAGATGTCCTTGACAAAAATATATTAAAAACATTACCTAGGCAAGAAGCCTGAAATATTCTTTAGGTCTTTGGAGCAAGATAATATTTGTAAGTGACTCACTGATTCAGCTGGCCCTCCAGGACCAGGAGAGTTGACATCTTTGACTCTCTAACACTCTCCTGAGCAGATCTGGTGTACAATTTGAGGGTTCGCTTGACTTGCAGCTCCTGGTGGAAGAACAGGTGGCAGCCATGGCTGGGGTGGGGGGCTTTGCACAAATTTACCTTGTGTGCCAGTTGTGCCCATTCCTGAACCAGGAGGCCTTGCTTACAGTTACTCATGCCTTAGACACCTCCCATTTGGATTACTGCAATACATGGGGCTGCCCTTGAAGACCATCTAGAAGCTGCAGACCATCCAGAATGTCTAGAATGCAGTGGCATATGTAGTTTTGGGTGCCCCACAATTCACCTGAGTTACACTATTGCTGCATGAAATGCACTGACTCCCAATTGCTTTCCGGGTACAATTCAAGGTGCTGGTTATCACCTTAAAAGCCCTACATGACCCAAGTCCAGGTTATTTGCGGGACCACCTCTCCCTGAGGATATCTGCCTGTTCTTCTAGGTTAGATAGGATGGGTGTGCTCCAGGTCCCCTCCCTTAAATGTTGCCATCTGTTGGGACCTCAAAGGTACACTTTCTCGGTAGCTACCCCAGCCCTTTAGGATAGCCTCCTATCTCAGATTTGAGGTATCCCTACTCTTTTAGCCTTCTAGAAGGTCATGAAGACCTGGCTTTTCCCCTGAGTGTTGGGCTAGGAAGGGGGTTGAGCTGGGAGGCTGTTTGGTCTGATGCCTAGCAGGAAGGATGGTTTTGCTTTTATCTCTTCTTTTACTGATTGTTGTCAGCTGTCTAGGATCATTATATGAGATAGGCACCAAGTTGTGTAAATAAATTAAATAAATATAAGGAGAGAGTCAGACTTGCAAGTTTCTGTTATTATAGCCAAGCTCAATAAAAGTAGTTTTAGCTTTCCTGTGGAGTTGATTTCCTGGACTGCTCTTCCTAGTAGGGCTGAGACCTCTGAAACTGAAGTGTTTTGCTGTGCCATAGGGCTAAGGGATGGATAGTTTTGTTTCATGTAGTTTGATGATTGATAGATCATTCACCTTTCTATGTATGTTTGAGATGGCACTTTATCAAATGCTGGATGAAACGAAAGCAATAGATCCCAGCGAAGGCTAGAACTTTATCATAATGCATCCCTTTTGCTTGTCTGCAAGCCATACCTGTCAACATGTCTTCACTTTTTAATAGAAAACAATGTGTAGGGAAAAAAAGACCTTGTTAAAAATGTTTTAGAAGTGAGTGGTTTCAGAAAACGCTTGTTCACGATTGCATGTAATTAAAACTATAAGCCTAAAACAATTCCTTTGTGAATTAACTGTTTCTATTCTCATTCTGTCATATTTAATTTTGTTGCATTATAGAAACCACCCCTACTGACAAAAAAGGGGGGGAAATGCATTTGCCTCAGCTCTGTATGAAAATGAAAACCAATTGAGGTTTTGTAATTAAGTCTTCCAAAAAAAAAAAAATCTGCCACATTAAGACAATGCCTACAAAATGTGCATTGAACCTGAATTGAAAAGTCAATTCAGAATGAAAAGGATGAAGTTATACTAATCATTAGGTGGTAGTAAAGAAAATGTTTAACAAATACTGTATTTCTTCAGAAACTGTGTTATGAAACTCACTATGTACTAATGAGTCTTTAAAGGTAATATCTACTTATTCAGACCCACCAGAAAGTGTTGTTAAGGATAACCTTAACAAATAAGACAATATTAGAAGATTAGCAATATCTATTCAGTGGTATGAAGTGAACTATACTACAGAAGATGCATGCTTATAACATACATCACCATGGGGTGAGCAGATAGAAGGTTCAGCTTAATGTTACTGAATGTAATATAAATCTTCTGCTGGTCTTCAAAGTTTCAGAAAAGGAAGACTGACTATATACCTACAAAATGCAACTTAGTTGAAGAGAAATATGCAATGAATTACTACAGTTGGAAGCAATTCAATCCAGCTCTGATCAACTGTGCATCAAAATAGAGTTTTTCATCAATTTTTCTATTGTATGTGTGTGTGTGTAAATATATATGTATATTTGTGTGTGTGTGTGTGTGTGTGTATGAATGCATAGAAATCAAATTCACTATATAATTGCTAAAAGAAGATGATGGAGCTCAGTTATAGCATTAAAGAATAGCCAGGTGCTTGACTGTGGAACAGATCATGAACTGCTCATGTGCAAGTTCCAAGTTAAGCTAAAAAGGAAAAAAGTGAACCAGTTTCCATGATATGATCTTGAGCATATACCCACCATTTTCAAGGAAAACATCAGGAATTGCTTTGAAGTCCTGAACCTCATCAGTAGAGAACTGGAGGAACTGAAGAATGAATTTAAAGAAGTTGTTAAGGATGAATGTGAAAATAGACTGCTAAAGTTGAAGAAACAGAAGAAAACAATCTATAAATCCGAACAAACTGTGGAAGCCAAGAAGAGAAGAAAAGCCAACATTTCTCTTGAAAAATCTCAGGAAAGAACTTAACAAAGAGTTTCAGAGAGCTGTTAGAAGAGAGAAGAAGCAGTATTACCACATCTGTAAAGATGTGGTAAAAATGGAAACAGACATGAAAAAACAAGTCTTTCAAAAGATCTCTGAACAGAAGGAGGATCCAACCTTGAGCCGGTTTGCTAAAGGATGCCAATTGACAGATAGTAACCGATTCAAAGGAGATCAAACAAAGATGGAAGGAGTATACTGAAATACTGTAGAGATATCAACATCCAAGATACCTTATAAGATATTCCTTACTTACAAGAATCTCTGTACTAGATGAAATTAGATCAGCCCTCCACTCATTACCAAGTGGGAAGGTGACAGAAACTGATGGAATATCCACCGAAATATGGAAAGCAACAGAAGAAGAATCAGTCAAGGTTCTAACTAAGCTTGCCAGAAAATCTGGAGAATGATATAGTGGCCAAGAGACTGGAAGAGGTCAATCTACATTCCAATACCAAAAAAAGGAGGCTTAACAGAGTGTGCAAACCATCGTACAATATCCTTAATTTCAAATGCTAGGAAAAATAATGCTTAGGTTCATCCAATGCAGATTAGAGCCCTACATGGAAAAAGAGATGCCAGATGTTCAAGCTGGCTTTAGAAAAGGCTGAGTAATGTGAGACTTTATTGCTGATGCATTGAGAAAACCGAAGAACACCAAAAAGAAGTCACTACATGCTTCATTGATAATAGAAAGGCCTTTGATTGTGTTGATCACATCAAGCTGTGGAATGTGCTTAGAAAAATGAGAATCCCAGAACATCTTATTGTATTAGTGAGAACCTTACTGTATATACAGGTCAGGAAGCCACAGTACAGACCGAACATGGCAAAACAGTTTAGTTCCATGTTGACAAAGGAGTGAGACAAGGCTGTACACTCTCCCCTTATTTATTCAATCTATTTGCTGAATATATTAAGGAAATCTGGATTGGAAGAAGATGAGCATGGTTTAACAATTAGAGGAAGAAACATCAATCTGTACTGTGCTGATGACACTACTCTAAAAGCTGAAAATGCAAAGGATCTGCAAGATCTACTAATAAAAATCAAGGAGCATAGTGAAAAAATGGGACTAAAATTAAATTAAAAACAAACAAACAAATGACGACAGGTAGAACAATCAGCCTTAGAATTGCGAATGAAGATATTGAAGGAGTAAATAGCTTCTGCCTTTTAGGATAAACCATCAACAGCAAAGGAACAAACAGCCAAGAAATAAGCCACCAACTAGCACTTGGTAGAGTAGCCATGAAGGCCTTGGAAAAGATATTCAGATGCTGTGATGTGTCTTTATCTACAAAGATCAGAATAGTGCAGGCAATGGTATTCCCTGTGATACTCTATGGAAGCAAAAGTTGGACTTTGAAGAAGCGGGATAGGAATAGCATTGACACTTTTGAACTTTGGTGTTGGAGAAGACTCCTGAGAATACCATGGACAGCTAAGAAAACAAACTGATGGATCATTGAACAAATCAACCCAGAGTTCTCACTAGAGGCACAAATGACCAGGCTTCAGGCACATTATACAAAGACCTAGATTTCTAGAGAAGGGAAAAGGTGAAAGGAAAGAGAAGAGGACAACCAGCAGCAAGGTGGATGAACTCAGTTACAGTGGTGATGGATGCACTATTAGAAGACCTGAAAGAACAGGTTAGGGACAGATCGTCATTGAGGAAATCTAGCTACAGTATATGGTCACTAGGAGTCAACACTGACTTGATGGCACATAATCAATGTATGCATGTATGTTTTGTTTTTATGCCTTGTTAGCTGCCCAGAGTTACTTGATTAAGATAGACAGCCATATAAATTTGCAGAATAAATAAACTATACAATGTAGTCATAATTTCCTTGCTCATGTACACCCAAATTATCTTTTTGAATAGAAATATCAACCTGTTTTGTTTCATTACCATTTCATTAGTCTGCACTGCACTATTAGCAATATTCCTTTCTACAGGTAGTATGTCAGTTTGCTTATAGAATGGAGCAGAAAGTTATAAAAAAGATTTTCAATACTACTGACTAGCTGTGTTTACTGGGCTATATAACAAACAGTATATTGTGTTACTATAGAAAAAGGCTACTATTAGACTGCTGTTGAAAATGATCTGGAAACTGTGGGCACGTGTGGTTCAGCACATTTAGAACATTTGCACTACTTATCAGTTTGTTTCTAGGATGCTGTTGGAAGAACAGAATTGGGAATGTTTTGGAAAGTGACAAATGCTTCCTTGCCTGAGACAGTGGCATGATTCTAAGACTTTGTATTATCCTGTGCTTTATTTCAGAAAATCCTTTTTCTTCAGGGCTTGATTAGCCCTCAGTTAGCTTTGCTATCTTTTGGGGAACTAAGATTAATGTTCAACTGGAACAATCTTTCTGATGTGTAGAAAGGGAGAAATCTCTCTGGAAATGACAAAAAATATTAAAGTGCTAGAAGGAAAACAGTAAAACCTTGATGAGCAGAAACTGGTCAGATGAATGGACCAACATGTAGGCAGTTCTACCTTGTGGATTAGATAAATGTTTATTTGGTTAATTCACATTGTGTGAGTAAGCAAACTGCAAGCAAGCAGTATGAATAAAGCTTCTGATTAAAATAAATGTGTAATTTTTTGTGCCTTTTGGCTGTAAAACAAATATTATTATGATGTATAATAGGGAGTGATTAAATCCACCCCTTATTAAACCTTATTAAACCTCCCATAGACAATCAGTGATAAATATTTATTAATGTAATTCCATAATACTTCAACTCTTCTGGAAAAGTGGCAATGCTTTAGTAAATACTGATAAATAATGATTAACTAATTTTATCAAATTGTAAAGCTATAAGAGGACTTCTGGATGAGGAGAAAGGTGAACTGGACATCTCTGAAAGAGTGAAGACAACAACACAGTGACAACTGTCAGACCAGTGGCAAGCTCAGTCCAACAGAACCTCTCTGGATAAGGAGAGGATGAGAGATTGCCCACTTGTGTTCTGGACAGCTACTTCTCATGAGGGGACCACAGGATAACAGTCATCCCACAGGTCTGAGCATCAGGAGATGAGGGAAGCCATCAAGCTCTCAACTACAGCAGAGCCATTAAGGACACTGGGTTCAACCACCTCATTTTCTGATCATCTTTGGATCTACAATTATTTTACAGTTAAAAGAGATCTTCCAAACAACAAGTTCAAAAACTATCTGGTGAGTAAAACCTCATCCCAAAATAGAAGAAAAGTTAAGTAGCAGTTTAAAGAACCTAAAGAATATAAAACAAAAAGCTTGAACAGGAATTTAATTTGAGAAAGTTTTAAACAGATTAAGGGACAAACACATTTAGAATATTAGGCCTTTTGCTAAGGTTTTTGAAAAGCTGAAACAAAACAATATTTCTATGGAGATACAAATTGTTTTGTCTAGCAGGAAAGAGTCCATTGGCTGAAAGTTGAAAAAATGATAATGAAACCTGAGATTTTGTGAATATAGAAATGGGCCACTAGAAGGGACTAAAGTTCCAGGCAGGAAAAACAAAAGTAAAATCTGCAAAATGACAAATAAAGGTATAACACTTGAGACATTTCAAAGGATTTTTGAAGAACTGAGAAAGAACATTATAACCAATCTGATAGCAATTATCTCTGCACCTGTAAATTTATTTCTTGAAAAAGATTAAGAAGAAGTGAAAGATGTGGCAGATAAAAACATGGAAGAATTAATGGATAGACAGGAAGAAGAGGGGATGCAAATCTTAACTAATGGAGAAATATTTGAAAATAAAGAAATTGAGGATTATAAGATAGAGATGACAATGAGAGTGGAAACGCAAATGATAAATCAAGAGATGAAAAAGGACCTGGGCAAAGACTTATCTTTGGATTTATAAAAGAGGGTTTTTGCAACCTTGAAAAAATCTTTGAGATGGGAGAAAGAAAGTCTGCATGGAGATTCAATCCTGCGACAGCAACTTGATGAACTAAAGATTAAGATTATTAGAAGCAAAAGAAAGGAATTTGAAATTGACTTGTTTGATCAGGGTTAAAATATGGAATATTTTTATAAAATTCTGGACACCCTTTATGGACTTTTTGCCAACACTTTCACAGAAATGACAATGATATTTGGATTTGTGAATGGATAAAGGGGGGTTATGGGAAGAAGTGAACTATGTATGTAATCTCATAGGGGGTGGGGAATTATCAATTTGCCTGTACTTGTTGCAAGGAAGATTGGGAGTTGCTTCTTTAAATATTCTTTTTTTCCTATCTCCTTTTCTTTTCTTTTTCTTTTTTCATCCTTTCTTTTTTGTACTTTGTATTTATTATTTTCTATTCTTTTCTTTTTTCTGATTTCAGTTTGTATTATCTTTTATTACTGTAAAACTCTTTAATAAAAAGTATTTTTAAAAAATTACAAAGCTATAAGTACTGCTATATTCTACTAGTTGATTGTCCTCAGCAATGTATATTTGTTCCATAAACATTCATCAAATGCACAGTGATAACCAATGCTACCTGGTGATCATCAACAGTTTCATTATCACAGAATTTCTAGTTATATTGAATGGAGAAGCCCAGGTTGCATGGGACATTCTCTCAGAAAAGTGTGTGTCTGTGTACAGTATGTGTGCGTATCTATATCTATCTATCTAAATAGAGAGAGATGGACTATGAAAATATCATGGGCCCAAGTGGAAAACCATAAACACTGAATAAAATATCTTTTGAAGTTGTTGCTTTGGCTACCAACGCTATCCTGATGAATACAATGATAAAGTCATGAAGTGAAAGTGATATTGTAACATTGTAATAATACATACAGTTCAGAAAAATTCAAGGGAAGAATAGTCGAATGAATGGCTGAAGCAATATTTTGAAAGGAGATTCTTTTGGTAGCCATTAAGTATGTTTAAAATCAAGTGGCCTTGGAGCAAAACACAAAACTGATGTGGCAAGGATTGGATTAAAAACATGTTATTGAGCAATTCACCTAGCTTGCCCTGAGAGTGATGCACATAACTGGCAGCATGTAAATGCAAACCAAGGTTCAGCAGTGGTGATCCCAATGGCACTGATAATTTCTGAAATATGCAAAGCTATACCTGAAATCAAAAAAACCTTTATTATTTGTCAGAAATGAATTGTTTGGTATTCACAGTTCAGTTAAGGTTCCAGACCTTCAGTATCCATTCTTAGACATTTAAATCAAATAATCCTACCTCATATAGACTCTATACAAATTTATTTTGGTCTGCAAACACTAGGCAGTTTTGTAATAATGAGAAAAGTAGTTTGACACATTAACATATTTCATTACCTTGGGATATAATGCTTGGAAACCACCTGCCAACTAGGTTGAAGGAGGATATATATTGAATTATTCACTAGCTATCACTTTGAGAAGTATACTGCCTAGTCAATCCTCACTTCACTAGTACTGAAGAGTCACAAAATAGTTCTTGATTCTTGGTTGAACTATTAATTGAAAAATGTCCCCTTTATTCACAAATCTATTTTAGCAGGACTTCCCTCGATAGCAGGACTGTATTTAATATTTTTATGATTATGAAGTTAATTATCATTGCCAGAGCCCCTTGTCGGAGATACTACTTCTGAATATATTATTCTTTTATTTTTATTCAAAGTTACGATAAAAAACACATTTGAGAGCACCAAGTTAAGGAAGGCTAGTACAACATTTTACAATATTTCATAGCCACTGTAACTTTAATTCTAATCACAACAGGGAGAACCTTTTTGTACCCATCAGCCAAAACATCCTCATTCAAGCCTTTCTCTTTAACTATTTGTATTCCTGTCACTAATTTCTTCCTCACAGCAAACAGGAATGGGTGCAATTTTAATGTATACTTCTATGAATGTTGGCTATATTTAATATATATTCAATTCATGTGGATTGACTAAATTTACATGGGGGGAACAAGATACAAAGGAAAAATAATTGCCTGATTAGTTAAAGATATAAGCAGTTGTGAGAGTTAGATCGTGGTACATTTTCTGAGTTTATCTAAACAAACTTGGAACAAAATCTTTCATCCTGCAGCCAACTCGGAGGGGTGGGGTGGTATTCTTGTTCTTAGGTGGCTGTAAGGGAATTGTTTAATGGTTGGCAAAGGATGTCCAACCACCAGATTGCTGCAGCAGCTAGACGCTAGGAGATTGATGACTGGATTTTCCTTTTTTCTAATTTGTAAAAAAAAAAAAGGGGAATGAATAGGCTGATTTGACTTGAATCTGCCATAACTGCAAAGGAACACGTTTTCTCTTTTTCTACAAAACCTTTCTCTCCTTTCCTCTCCCCTAATAGCTTATTTCCCTTCCTCTAGTTAGGACACTGAAGTACAGGATTTGATTCTCAGTGCTTGACCCATTTACTTTTTTTGAAGTCCGTTCTAATCTGTTTTGCTTCATTTAGGCTCTTGAAAATAGCAGCATTCAACAGGGGAAAGGCACTTATTCTTGCAAATTCTGTTGGTATATGTTGTTTTGCTCTTTTACCCCATTGTGACTGACAGCTTGCATGCATTTCCCACACAATTCATTTTTCTCTGCAAACATCTGAATTATATGCATTAGCTGAAAGGCAGCCAAAACATCTGAAAGGGCTCATTGTCTCCAAACTAATATTGTGTCAATATGAACTGAGCACAGCACCCAAACAACTGTATATTAAACCTCCCCCCTCCCCTACCCCACAACATCTTGACTATTCAGGCCTGTATAGGTGAATGTATAACATCGTATCTTGATAAGACCACAAAGAAAATGCCTCTTTCTGTTAATGTCAGCAGTCTTACATAGCTGTTCAAGATCAGGATACATAAAAATATACCTAAGGAGGGGAAGTTATTATGAGATACTGTAGTTCAGAAATACGGTAGGAAATGCTGTGATGAAATTGTTGGATTATTCTGCTCATCCTGTTCAAATCTAAAAATTTAGACAGGAGTTAAAACTAAATCAAATTGCTTCATAGACTATATCCCCATATCCTATTAGATTTAGAATAGATTAAAGATCAAAAGGGAAGCAATGCTGTTACATAGCCCATTATAACGTGTCATCGTAATGGTTAAAATAAGCATAATTACTTTTACGGTATTTCAGTTTTCCTAGCAACACAGCAAAAGAATTCATATTCTATGTTCTGTGGTGTGCTGTGACACTGGCAATCCATGAGAAGTCTATGAATGTGTTAGCACAAGAAGAGTAATCTGTATGTTCTTATTTTCACCCCATCATAAAAGAGCAAGGATGAAATTGGGCTAAACCCAAACATCCGTTTTTAAACCCAAACAAAATACTAATGCACACACATGAATGCCAAGAGAACCAGGGATGTTGCTTTGAAATTAATTCTCTCTCCCCCATTGTCCTTTCAAAATAGAAGATTAAAACTTGTATGGCAATGTTGACTATGTTTAATTTTTCAATTGTTTCTTTGATGTAACAGATAGAAAGGTTTGCACCTGTGAAGTAAAAAGGCTTTGAACAGATTGCAAACATTCTGCAAACACTTCATCAGAAATTTTAGTTGTCAGCCTCCCCTAACACAAGGGAGCCTTGATGATATCTTTGTGCGCCTTTGACTCCTTTTGATTAATAAATGCAAACAAATTTCTCTCCATAACCTCTATTGCAATCTATGCATGACAATTAGAGACAACCTCTGGTGAGGGAGGCACTGAAGTCTGTTCCCTCTTCTTCTGCTACAGAATAAATACTTGATGTTTAATGCTTTTTGACAATTAGAGAATGAAAGCTTTTGTAGCTGGGCACTCGGCTTCTGCTCATTAGTCTGTTTTCAGCAGCATAGTATCAGTGTTTTCTGTTATATTAATTCTTGTTAAGGAGAAGAATCCTTCCTTTTGGAGCTCTAGTGTCTCATTACTGATATCTGTAGCCAAATATGATTGCCCTCCTACACTGTGGAATATATAGAAATATGTTTTCATTAATTCATATATGGATGTATAAAATAGCAAACCACACATATGCATTTTCTAGGCAGTGGTGGTTCCTGATTGTTGTATGTTCCTGTTCACCCCACACCACTGGCTTTGAAGTCTAACAACATCAAAAAGATACAGGTCCCACCCCACCCCACCCCAACCCAATCAATTCCATTGCCCAGAAGGAGAGAGCAAGGCAAGTGAAGACCACTTTTGCTCCTTCTCCTTGTTCCGTCTGCTTGCAGAGGGCAAGTGAGCAGCAAAACCAATGAGGAGTACAGAAAAGGAGTGGGGATTGGGGCAGCAGCAGTGGATTTTCTTCTGAAGTGCAACTTCAGTAGGTGCCGATGATCCCAATCTCTGACCCCAGTCATGTCTCAGGGAAGAGATTGTATGCAGCTTTATTAGGGTACATTGGTCTCTTGTCAAGTTTAGAAATACACAAGTATGTAGGAAGGACTGTCATTTCTTTCATAAAAAATATCTATTTACAGTACGTAATTGATTTTCCCAGCTAAGGCAATGGTTGACAATAAAGGCAGGAGGTAGGAATAGAGTGTGAACCTAATGGCAAATCACTTGACTATTTCCTAGTATACTTTCCTAGTATGTTGCAGCTCACCTGGAATTCAGAGAAACTGGCTGGGACATTTTATGACATGTGATCATGATAGAGAGAGAGCCAGTTTGGTGTAGTGGTTAAAGTCACTGGGCTAGAAACCAAGAGACCATGAGTTCTAGTCCTGCCTTAGGCACAAAGCTAGATAGATGAGTTTGGACCAGTCACTCTTGCTCAGCCCTAGGAAGAAGGCAATGGCAAACTACTTCCAAAAATCTTGCCAGGAAAAGTGCAGGACTACTTTGTGCAGTTGACAGGAATCAAGACTGATCTGAAGGCACAAACAATCATGATCAAGCGCATTCAGCAACTGATCATCACACCTCAACTGAACTGAGGCTTAACCTAAAACAGAAGCATATTTTGCTTCCTGAAATCATTCCCCTCCTGCTGGTTTTATGCTCATAGTGATCTAGCTGTCCAAACAGATTGCTGCTAGTGCTCATCTCCAAAATTGGGAAATATGCCGCCATGGAAGTATATAAAATGATAAGGGGAAATGACTCAGAAAAACCAAGTTACCATAAGCTGAGAATTGACATAATTTGTGGAGGGGGCAGTGAACTTGTCGCCTACAAGCACACCAGTTTTAAGAATGAATCCTTCCTCTCTGCTACTGTAAATGCAGAGAAATGGCATTAGAGTTGATTTGCCAGCCTTGTTGGAGTGAGAGAAAGACTAAATGCAGGGCAACAATGTCTTGTACAATGCTATGTATTCCTGGCATGAGATCTATGGAGCAGAGCTGGCTTCTACTCTTAGGGAGGTCAAAAGCAGCAAGGTGACTAATATATTAAGAAGCAGAGTCTTTTCAAATGCAACTAGTGGCTGCAGAAGAGGATTCATAGGATGGCCTCAGGGGTGGAGAGGACCCCTTCTTGCCACGCTTCAGCTGTGAGGAAATCTATAATCTCCCCTCCCCCCAGTATGTGCCAATAGAGGATTTCCTTTCAGTGATCAGGTTTCAGAAGGCTGGTTTTCCCCAAGTCTGAAGGCAAAGAAAGAGAAATTCTCCTTCTCTGCCTGATAACTAAATGACTGCTGATGAATGCCATTTGCATCTTGAAACCAGACAGTTCAATGTCAGATGCACTTTGATGCCATGTCACATTTGGTCCTGACTTCCTTAACAGAATACTGTTTTGAAGCTCATTCCCTTCCAGATCCCCTTTCATTTCATTTTCTCTTGGGAAGATGCCATCAGTGGATCCTACCTTTTAGCTGAACTGGACTTTTCCTTTCTGACAAGTAGATCTTTGCTTCTGCGAGACACACTCAGTAAGATGAATCTATCAGGACAGCAAGAGTTTCCATTTGATGGCTTAGTGATTCATTTGGTGTTGTAGTTAGATGCAGTGATTACACCCTTTTTTTGTATTAGCTGGCAGCTTCCCTTCAATTGATTCACCTGAGTGACTAGAACTGCTTTTGTCTGCTCTCTCCTGAAGGAAAGTGCTGTCTGCAGTACAATACGCTTCTGGTATCTTTCCACCTTACCCTAAGCAATATGTATATGAGTCAGTACTTCTATCATTCATTTATCTATTAAATTACACAACATGTATTAAGATTCACAAGCATACCCAATGGGACATGGCAAACCTTTTGGGTACCTCCCTGTCACTTCGTAAGTTTTTCTGCACTTACCTTTAGAAGCAAAATGTAGCGATTTGAATTTCTGTCTTTGTGTACATATCCATATACAATGCATATCGAGACACAGAGGTGTATACATACAAGACCATATACATCTTTGGAATTTACTTCGCCATTTGAAAATGACAACCTTGGCATCTGGATGTGAACTTTGTCATGTTCTAAAAATGACAGCTCGTATCATTCAAATTTACTGGTGATGTGTTTCTTTTAAAAAAAAAAATCTGGTAATGAAGTTGTAAATGCAGCATTTCTTTCATTACCTATTCATTAAAGATATGACATGAAAACAGAGTTACCATGGAAATAGCACTGTGAATTCTAAGTACATAATAAGAATTTCATTGTTTACAGTACTGCACAGATAACTGATGGGGTTATTATAGCTGGTAAAAGTCTTATTTAGCTTTACAAATGCTGGGAAAGGGGGGGGGGTGAAGGTTATGCAACTGGTCTTCGACTAAGTCCATGAACACAAGCAGACCTCTTTAATATCAGTGTAATAGAAATTTCTGATGAAACAAATCAAATGTGTTTTGAGCTTGATGTCTTCAAGTATTAGTTGGCACTGACTATTTAAGCATTCAAGAAAAAGCCCACTTCAGGTATTACCAGTACCCCCACTGCAGATGCAGCTTGTGTGCCCTGAGTATCTATAGGAATTAACATACACAAATGTAGTTTATAAAGCCACATAAGCCGACAACAATGCCATTTGTGCAAATGTGCCAGGTGTAATGAACAATCCCGTCAGCAGCTTTAGAGAAGCAGATAAAGGTGTTGGAAGCTTTATTTTGCTGTCAGCATGTTATGATTCAATATTGGGAAGGAGTGGGAAGACTGGAGGGGTTGTCTTGCAGCTGCACCAGAGTTCTGTATAATAGCAAGGAATGTGACAAAATCAAACAGAGCTAACAGTTTCAGATGCTGCTTTGGAGTTTATCACACATGATGTTAAATATCTGCTTGCCATAAGATCAAGATTTTGTTTTGTTCTTAATTAAAAGTGCGCAAAGAATAGGAAAGGAACATACACAATGTGATTAAACTGTTCCCCCCACCATCTCCTCATCTTGCTATATTATGGAAAAATGGAGTTCCCAGGAGATTGATGGGCTACAGAGGGAATGCTCAAGGACCTGCAGAGAGGCTATGATCTATCCACCCATACAGTATCCAGAAAGGTGGTTTGATTATATGGTGCTCCTTACTCATTAATAGGACTTCAAGAGGCTCCTAGAGTCAGCCCAAGCTATTGTTTTTCCATTTTTTACTGTACAGTATCTTCTTCTAAAAAAGTTAAATTCTTCAGTTTCTACTTTATCTTTACAACAGTAGAGTAGATTGGGTGAAAGTGGAGTGCCTGGGGTCACCTAGTCAGCTTCATGAATGGTTGATGTTTTTCTAGAGTAATGTTCTTATAGTACATCTCAATTTCCTTTTTGTTTAAAGGGTCAAGCTTTAGTAACAGATACATCATCCCCATCCAACAAATTGTTTCTTTAATGGTGCAGAATAGAGGATTACCTGGTGTCCTACTTTCCATCTCTGTCCTGCTGTTATGTATATAAAAAAGTTAAAACTGGAGTAACCAAAGGCTTCTCCCTTTGGGACTACTCATGCTAATTACCCACAGTACTGTTTCCAGTGTAGCTCTACAAAGTTCTGTATCTTTTGACAGAGAGATATTTAGATAATGTAAAATTATTGCCTGTTGTTTATGTCTCTACCTTCCTGTTTTGCTACCTTTTGCCTTGTTTTGCCAGTTAATTATAGTTGATGGTTGCTGACATTTCATAAGTAAACATAAAACTGTATTTTTTGCTAGTTGAACTAATTAGCCTGGGTACCTGCTCTGATCTGGACACAGAGATTGACTGGGAGTGTGCTAGGTGCAAATTAAATTTGAAATTACCCACAGTAATTTTCCAACAAAAAGGTTATGGGCCTAGGAGGGAGCCAAAATTAAATGTTGAGCACTCAGAACACCCTAAAGCTGCAAAACTTCCCAATTCATTTCCAATTGTTTGGTCAAGCATGCAGCTTGTGGTTTTGAAGATGTTAAACAAGGTTTCTTTTGATTCTAAACCAATAATTCAATATTACCAACAATTAAGAAATTTTACAAAAATAAATGTGGATAATATGCAAAAATTTGGAACAGACAATTGGAATTTACCATATTACAAACTCAGTGGTTCCAAGTCTTAAGGAATGTAAAATACATATCTTATGATCTTAAAATAAGGTTAATTCAACAACAACAACACAGGTTTTTTGGAATTATTGGACCCTTCAACAGATGTTTAAAAAAGATTGGCTGTCTTTCTTATGCTAGAGATGCAATGCATTTTAAAGTACTTCGGTGCACATGCTCTGATCATGCTCATTGGCAACTCCTTATTGGTTAGATGTTCTTACAGTGTGAACCAGATTCTTGGAAGTACTTTAAGTTTAAAGATACTAATATGCTATTAAATTACATTCCAAAACCTAGAACTTGTTTATTTATAAAGAGCTTTGGATCTGTTGAGTTTGAACAGTTGCCAAATAGATTATTATGTATTCCTGGAAAGACATTTGCTTACCTGGCTGGCTCAAAATTTGTCACTCTGCCTTTGAATTGACTCTTTATCAGCAAAAAGTAAAGATGGGGCAATGTGTGGTCAAGATTTAACTTGTTTAAAAATTGAGCTGTAGTGATTTATCTAGAGATTTTATTATTATCATTCTATTATTATACTAGTATAATGATTATATAGTAATGTACTTAAACAATCTAAGTTTTTTTCTTTATATTCATGTTTGTTTACTTCTTTTATCAAGCCTTTTATACTTCATTTTACTTTAACTGTGTCACATATTTTGGTTTTTAAATCTTTTGTTTAAACATCAGCAATTTAGAGACTAAGCAGCAAAGGGAATGGTTGCCCAATACTCTCCAATAATTACAAATAGAATCAGTTTTATTAAGAAAAGCAGGATACATCTGCTCTTATTGTAAATGACCTTCTTGAAAAATGAAACAACATAATCACACAGCTACCAGTTCTGAGACACATGGTATTTTCATTCCCCACTCCCCCAAATAAGGTAACAGAGCAATCCTCTGTATGCTTACTTGGGAATAAATTTCATGAAGCTTGGGGGGTTGGTTGGGTTTATAGATTGCCAAGCACATAGCATTGCAATTTAAGATAAAATTATACCACACATAGGTTTACTCCATAATATTAGACATTAAAGAAAAGACAAATGTAATTTGTAATTTGTTGTGTGGGTGTACTTGATTTTCTTACCACTTTTTTTTTAATCCAGTTATTAGTTATGCAATCAAATTTATCAGGATTTCCAAGATACTAATCTATATCTTTTTGCACTCCACCATCCTACATTAAGGCATACCCAGTTTGATGTTTTGGAGTTTCATAGGGTGCCACAAGCAGTTTAGGAGGGATTATAAAACTTTTAAAAAACTCATTAGGCTTGCAAAAGCAAGAGTGAATTCTCTCAAAACTTGATCCAACTTTATCTGGATAAGCCTGCAGTGGGCAGTTGTGGTACTGCAAATTTTGAGAATCTCTATGGTACACAGATTAAAATTTAATTCTTAAAAGTAAATGGTATCTTTATTTCTTGCCCAACCCTAACCCTAATTAGATTTTTAGTTTTACTCATTGGGGGAGGTCACATAAATTCAAGTCTCATTTTAAAGGGTCACAATATCACAAAGCTTGAGAAACCTTGTGCTAGCCCTTGGCTAAAATAGAGAAAGTAGATGAAGGCTTTGCCCATTTGGATTTCACTTCCTAATTGCTCTTATGAAGCCCTATTCAAGCTTTATAACTAGGAATATCCAACATTTGAAGATTTGCAGTTCCTTCTTCCCTTACCATCATGCATATAAAAATATTCTTCTTCAGATCTTGTCCGTGCATGCAGGCACATATTTGCAGAAAGAAGTGTTTGATAGCATATACTTTAGCTTCCATGTGAGCAAGCAGTCTGAAAGCAGAGAGCTGGAGATCATGTTTAGGCCAATTTGTCTTCACTCACAGGCCTCCTTAGTACAGATTCTGTTGGAGAAAAATCCAGCACCATTCTCCCTTCTCTGCCCCCTGGGTGGTGAGGTTCACATTTGTTCCTCTACTCATTCAGGACATGAATTAAAAGTCTCCAAAACTTTTAATGTTCCCAGGTGAAAGACCCCAAATACATATATAAGCAAGCTTATATAGTCAATGTATTGTCGAAGGCTTTCACGGCCGGAATACGATGGCTGGTGCGGGTCTTCCGGGCTGTGTGGCTGTGTTCTGGAAGTTTTGTTTCCTAACGTTTTGCCAGCATCTGTGACTGGCATCTTCGGAGGGCAGGAGCACAGACAGGAGCAGTTCTCTCACAACAGGGTCACATCATCCTGGGCACAGAGAGAACTGCTCCTGTCTGTGCTCCTGCCCTCTGAAGATGCCGGCCACAGATGCTGGCGAAACGTTAGGAAACAAAACTTCCAGAACACGGCCACACAGCCCGGAAGACCCACACCAGCCATCTTATATAGTCAATTTTACACAAGGTATTTCAAACAGTGCAATCTATTTGCTAATCTACATTTCGTCATTTACACATTTGAAAGGAAGTAGAACCCCCCCCCCAAAGTTTATCTTTGTACATGCGTGTCATAAGAGTGGCATTTCCATAGCAACCCCCTATAGAGTTTGTCCTGTTATCTATAGCAGCTGTTTTGGGATGTGGTGTGCAGTTCCACTGCAATGGAAGTGTGCCCTTTCACCCGCAAAAGCAACCATTTGCCTATCTATTCTGTGCTGATAATGAAGTCTGTTTGGCTAAGGCTAAATTTCTTTATTAGGATAAAATTCCACAAACTCCTCAGGGTTATCCATCTCTTACAATATGCTTGCTGTACATGCAGCTGTATGCTGATTAGACATCAGGGCCATAACTAGGGAGGGATAAATACCTTGTTCATTTATTAGGAGGCAATGACCCAAGAGGTGAGTGACTCCGTTCATGAAGAGCAGCTTGACTCAACTCTACCCTGGAAGAAAAAGAAACTGAATATCTTGCAAGGAACATATGGTTATTCTCCAATACATGGGTAGGCTCAACTTTAGGTAAATACCAACTTTCTGCTTTTTGCCACTTGCTTCATGACCAGCATTCCTTTTGTAATGTTTGACTAAGGCTATGGTTAACTGCTAAAACTGTTTTCAAGTCTGTTTTCTTGCATAGAAATAAGATCACAGCTACTAAACTTCTGAGTTTTAAAGTCTTTTTCTTTTTAACTGCTTCATCAGACTACTAGCATGGTATACTAACTGGGCTGGAAAAAAAATTACAAAGAACATTTCCTAAATGGCTGTTTTGGACAGACTGCAGAAAAAAAAAATAAAGATGTTAACTTTGTTTGCAAGATGGGCAGAATTAAAGTAGCCAACTGCTTGCCTCCCACCCTTCATGGTGCTGTCACACACTGATTTTTATCCTTACAGAACCTAAATGTTGTAGATTAGTGCAGGCTTATAATGTAGTCCTCTTCCTTTTCTAGGAGGAAGCAAATAGAGTTATCACAACTTGGATTCACAGAACAATAGTGTACCTGCCATCTAGTGCTGAAATCAGAGATTTTTTTAAAAAAAACATGAACACCATGTTGACTATGGGGAATATTTATGTGCATTCACAGTGAGCTACTGCTTTAAAGAAGGCAATTATACATGCAATTATAATTTGGAATAGCCCTGTTTTTTAAAAAATGCTATGCAGAATTAAACTGTAGCCACAAAATACTTTTAAAATAGGATATATTTATTGAGGTCATAGTGACAAATCATCAAAAATCTTAAGGTCTAGATAGGGCTACATTTTCCACAAATTCGCCATCCCTAGTCTCAGCTTAATTTACAATTGGTTATCAGGATTAACTCTCATAAACTGAGGAAAAGCCAGAAAAAATATATTATTTATTATTTACAGTCCTGGGCACCGTACAGCAGGCAGAAAACAACAACAACAATACCTTTAACACCATCAGACAACAACATCTGCTTATCCCAGGACCTTGGGAAGGATTCAATAGGTGGATAAAAATGCCAAATCCAGTCTAAACATCTGGCTGACTGTGCCACACCACCAACAACGATAAACATCAGAACAATATCAAAAACAAAACAAAATCACAGAGAGCAAAGAAAAATACAGAAGAGGGAAGCTGCATGGACTGTAGAAAAATACGTTTTGTTTCAAAGAAATGTTTTTAATATGTACCAAGTTCATTTAGGACCAATAGCTTGCAATTTATAAATGTCTCAAGGTGGCTAAGAATAACCTTAGAATAATAAATTAATCTCATGTTAAAACAAAGCATGAGAAAGTAGTAGGTTTAACAAAAAATACAAAAACAATAAACTAATCAAACTAAGGAGTTTTTAATTAAAGTATGGAATAAATAAATGGGAAATCAGCTTATGTTTTTTTTAAAAAACCCTACATTTTAAAACAGTCTTTTCCTACCACTGTTGACAGATTGTATTTATATCCTTCCTTATATCTGAGAGCTCAAGGTGGTGTATGTGATGGCATACCCCACTATTTTTCTCACAAAAAAAGCCCTTGAGGTAAATTGGGCTGAGACACACTAACTGGCCAATATTTACTGAATAACAATACCCGTCCCAAGAAAAAGATTTACTAAAAAGAAAGATAGGATATTGTATAGCTATTGAATTACTGGTTCACTTAGAAAGGTCATAAGAAATCATTAAAAGGTTTTAGGATCATCTCCAAATCACATCATTTGTGAAAAATGCAAATTAGCAGTTCTTAGAAACTATTGCAAATATTGCAAACTGAAATTATTTGTTCATGTAACCTGTAATGGGCTGTGAAAATAACCTTGGGAGAGAGGAGAAGGAGCTGCAGCCTAGACAATGGTCAGACAAGAAATAGCTCACAGAAAGAATGGGGGTGGAGAAAGTGTCTCAGAAGGGACCCTCCCTAGTTCTTTGGAAAGTAAAGGCAAGGGAGGGGAGAAGTGCTTTCAGACTTGCAAGATTTTGCTACTGTAACCTTACAATAAAGGTAGTGTTAGTACTCATGGTTTTGGTTGCTTGTCTAGATTACTTCAAAGGGCTGACATCACCTTCACAAGTTTCTTGGTTTAGCCTTGGAAGCAGGGAGTAACAATTCAAGAAAAGCTTGAGGTAAAAATTCTGATGTGCTGCTAGAAAGATATATAATAAAGATGGGCTTTTAATACCTTAGATAAGGTAAATTGAACTAATAAGTATGCATGGCTAAATATTAAAGATTTGGAATATGCATTCTTGTATTTATATTTATATTGCTATTGCAGGACTCTGACAATCCTCTTTCATGTATCCTTACCAGGGTTACCGGATGTCCAGCAAAAGGAGGACATGTCCTCCTTTTTTCATCTTAAAATAATTATTGTCTGGCTTTTTGAAATCCGTATCGTTTCTGAGATTTTAGTTATTAATATGTCAGTCCAGTTATCAAAAAAACTCTTTAAGATAAGAAAAGGTTATAGCTGGCTTAGCCATTTTTACTCTTTTCTGCCTGGTCCTTTATTTCCCTCTAGTGTCCATTTGCAACCTTCACCAAGCCTCAGTTCTTAATATGGGTTTAGTTCCATTTCAGTCATTTCCCACAAGTATATTATTTAATCAGATCTTACAGCAAAAATAGCCAGTATTCCAAATCTGTCTGGTCTCCCAATCTGTTTAAAACTTTCTTAAAATCCTTTTCTTTTTCTTTCTTTCTTTCTTTCTTTCTTTCTTTCTTTCTTTCTTTCTTTCTTTCTTTCTTTCTTTCTTTCTTTCTTTCTTTCTTTCTTTCTTTCTTTCTTTCTTTCTTTCTTTCTTTCTTTCTTTTTTCCTTTTTTCCTTTTTTCTTTTTTTGCTTTTTGCCAATTGTATATTATTTTAAATTCTTAAGTCTCTGTTTAAAATTTCTTAAATCCAAATAAGAATGTAAAACTCATCAGGTGTCAAATTAAATTAAACCATTTGAAGGTCTCTAATATCCATAAATTAATGGATTAATTAAATGATTAAATTGAACATTTCTGAATGTAATTAGAAAGTAAGTTTGGCTGGTTTAGTGTCCTTATTAAAGGCTCTGCCACTACTGAGAGCAAAGATGCTGTCTCCCTCAGCTCCTGGCGCTCAAACCCATGGGAGATTACTGTTTTATAGACTCCTTATGAGGAGCTGCCATTCAGAGCACTCTTGGGTGATCTCCCATCCTCTCCTTCTCTGGAGAGCGTTGAAGGATTGGTCTACTCGCTGGTCTTTTGTTCTACATAGTGGTCATCGTCTCTGCTCATTCACGGAGATGTCTTCAGTCAGCCATGACTCACAGTGGAAGCAGATACATTTTTAGAAAATTATGAGTTGTTTTTTTTAACTTTTACCTGATATAGACATTATAGAGTTTGAAGGCATGGAAGACAACAAAAATCAGATCACTAAAATGGGAATACAAAAGACAAATCAAGAAAAGGATCTGGACGTGGAACAACTGGAACAAGAAATCCTGGACAATGTCTCTTTATGAGATTTACAAAGGAGGATGGTGAAAGCTTTGAAGGCTCCTTTTGAATGCCAAAGAGGGATGAAAGAACAAATCCTGTGATGCCATTGGAATTATTTAAAGGTTAAGATTGTGAAGAGCAAAAAGAAGGAATATAAAGTTGGACTATTTGATCAGGGATAAATTATTTGTTTGATATTTCTGGTAACTCCTAGTGGACTTTTTGTAGAACCAGGACTGAAAATATGATTTCTGTATTGCATATAGATAAAAGTTAGGCTATGGGGAGAAGAGTCTTTTTTTATTTGTAACTTTAAAAGAGGGTGAAAAGTTATTATATTAGTTTATGCTCGGTGTGATGCAGATTAATAAAGAAGCCACTTCTTTATTATTGTCTTTGTTGCCTTTTCCTTTTCTCTTTTCCTTTTTCCTTTTCCTCTTCTTTTGTTCTGTACCTTCTGAACTTTTATTTTACTTTTCTTTTTTCTTCTAGTTTAGTTTGTATAAGTTTTTACTATGTTTATTAAAAACAATAAAACTATTATTAATAATATTAATAATATAGTACCAATAGTAATAGCCGCCTTGGGCACAGTTCTAAAACATCTGGAGCACCACTAGAACATCATTGGCATTGAGAAATTCACCATCAGTCTATTGCAAAAGGCAGCTTTACTTGGAACAGCTTCCATCCTGTGGCAATACTTTAATATTATTAAACAACAACATCTGCCTATCGCAGGTCCTTGGGGAGGACTCAATAGGTGGACAAAAATGCCATACATATCCAGTCTAAAGATTTGGCTGACTATGCGACCAACCATAAATGATAAATAATGATAATAATAATAATAATAATAATAATAATAATAATAATAATAATAATCTGACTTTTTGAGTATCTCTTCTTGAGATACTTTTCTCCATGGCACAGGCCTTTGGCTTCCCTAAAAAGTACTAATGGCAAGTTAACAAGTCCAGTTCTTTGACCTTAATTAATTGATTAGTATTCTCCTCCTGGCTTACGCTGCTGCCTGAAATTGACAAGACCTTAATCCATTATGCACTGAAGGCTTTTGCCTCCTAACCAGCTCTCCCACTTTCCTGCAATTGAAAAAACAATCTTTCTGATGCTGGAAAAAGTAATTTCCTATACATGTAGGCCTAAGTACTTTTTTTTTTTGGCAGATTTTCACTGTAATTTTTGTTGTGAATGCCAAGGAAGTTGGACAGTCAGTGTGTCCTCCTTTCCCCCCATTTGTCTTCCTTTCCAATTGTCTATATCCTCCTTTGCCTGTTCAGATATCTGGTAACCCTAATCCGTATTGACTGTAAGGTTGAAAACAAACACTTTGGACAAAAAAGTATTTGGAAGGAACTATTTGGGTTGATTTAGACCACATGTGTTTAATTTCATGTTGGTTACTTACAGCTACCAAATATAATCACTTAGCAAATGTTAAATATCCAAATCTTGCAAGTTTCATATTAATCTCACTATAGGCCTCACATGAGGTACATTCACACAATGGTTTATAATCAGAAGGAGTCTAGTATAGTAGCTCATTTTCCAAGCACTCTGTGCATCTGATGAAGTTCACTCTGTACATCTGATGAAGCTCACAAAAGTTTATGTTTTTAATAAAATGTGTTAGTTTTAAAAAGGCTACCAGATTTCTTCTGATTTTTTGCCATCATAGACTAACATGGCTCTCTTACACATTGCCTACAGGGAGCAAGTCCAAAAATTGCTAGCATACCAAGATTCTAAGAATCATCTACAAATACAAACTACCAAAGTGCATTAAACAAAGAATCCTGCACGCTTACAAGCTGGTCTCTTGGCAAGATCTGTAAATAATCAAGACTCACAGTGGTTCACAAAACTGAGCTTTTTTAAACATTCCTGTTCTCACTTTTCTCCAACCTCTCCATAATATGAACTGTCCTTCAATCTAATAACTGAGACAACTAATAGCAACCTTAAAGAAAATGGTAGGAGCATGCACCAAGAGCTAGTTCAGCAGTACCGTAATACAGGTAACATGCCCATTTTTCAGTGGTAGTCACTTCCACTGAGTGGTCAAAGCAAACAGGTGGCAAATGAGGGCACAGGAATGCCCTCACTGAAATGCAAGCACAAGCAATATAGGACCATAGTAGGAGCCCCAGTTTGGCTCAAACATCCTCTGAGTGGCTATGCCCAACATCCATGGTCCCAATATCACTACCATTCTGCAGCTATTGCTACTCCTTCCAAATGGTCAAAGCACACAAATTACTACTGAGTGGCAATTGAATGCCTTGGAATAAAAAGAAGTGGCAGGAGTTCCGGTGTGGTTCAAAAATGCTCCAGGGTGTTAGCTCCAAACCACTCAAAGTATTAATATTATTACCATCCCATAACAATAGCTATTCCTTCTTAATATGCAAAGGAATGAGAGGCAATAAAATGGCATAAATATGCATTGGGATGAGAATGCCAACATGACAAGCAGTGACAGGAGAACCAATGTGGCTAAATATATTGGGGAACGAACAGGAACCACATTAAATAAGGAAGAGGCCTAGTTATGTTGAGTTATATCCTCAATACCCAAAGATCATAACATTTCTGCCACAGTGCCCTCTCCTAACAGCCAATGAATGCATGAATGAATGAATGAATGAATGAATGAATGAATGAATGAATGAATGAATTTCAATTTATATTGTCATCAGAAGCTTCATAAAAAACTGTTGAGCTACCAGTGTTGCCCCTGGATACATAAAATTGTACTGCTAGCAACCCAAGTGTTCAGATATCACAATCAATCACATCAATGTCCACTTCTTCCTGTTAGCCCTAGGAATCTGCTGTTCTTTCAAATGCCCATAGGAATACATTCAACTGTGAATAGCAACCTACAAAGAGTTATAATACTGCTCACAAGTAAACTTGAGAGTCTACTCTAATAGCCTAGGAATTCAGCTGTCATTACTATTTCACAGCAGCTATTCTTTCTTGCAAAAAGCCATAGGAATCAGCTGTTCCTTCAAATGTCCATAGGAAACTGTTGAATTGCTGAGCAAAGTACTGCAAAAGACTGCAGGAGCCCTAATATTGTTCATAGGTTAACAAAACTTTACCAGCAACACTCCCCAATAATCTCCCCTCATTGAATGAAGCCATGGGAATCAATTGCCCTTCCAAATGATAATAGAAATGAATGAGAGTGAGAACAACAGCTCCAGAAAGAATTGCACAATTGTGCAGAAGAGGCACAATACTTCCCATGAGTACATGCAGGAGTATTCACCCACTTCAGGTGCATAGATATAATGACTAATATATAGATATGATTTAACTGCCCTTACAAATGCTCTTTCAAATGCATTGATAGAATAATAAAGCCCCACAAAATCACTTTTGGGGGAATGACTATATAACCATTCCCAGGACACTGATATTAGTATCCCTTTGTTAACAAGCTACAGAAAACAGCTAATCCTTGAAGAGAGATGTATTTGATTGAAGAAAAAACACCCACAAACCAAAAACACATCTCAATTTGGCTCCACACATACCAGGATTTTGATATCCTTGCCACTCTATCTGTGGACATTGGAATAAGCTGCCATTTTTATTGGCCATAAGAATATACTGTGTTAAGAAAAGATGGCTTATAGAAACACAGGAGCCTCACAACTGTTCATAGGTGCATCAGGGGTTTGAACATCACTACCCTTCACAACAAGGGCCATTCCTTCCAGAGAGCCATAAAATCATCCTAAATTACTATATGAATGTCTTTCATAAGAAAGAAAGCCCTGCAAGAAACAGCAGAAGTCATAATGCATAATGGTAGGTGGGTGTGGACCTATCACCCTAAGAATCCTGTCACTCTCATCCATAGCCAGGTAGTTTTTTCCCAGTAATAATGCAAATTAACTGCTCTTCCAAATGGCTGTAGGTATATATTGGATAGAAGCCTCAGAATTAATAGGTGGAAAGCTAATATTGATCATGGGAGCAAGAGATGTACTTCTGCTATTCTAACGATATTGATAACATTGCCTCTCTACAGCACTCACTATTGTTTCTGAGTAGCAGAGACAATCCACTGTGCTTTCGAATCAGTGTAGCAGTGTATTGGATTGAGAACAGTAGCCTGAAAGGAAATGGCAGGAAAGATATTAAAACTCTGTACCCAGAGCACAAATTCTACAAATTAATATCTTGTTTTTCCAATAATTTTCTAAGAATTGCTATTGGATGAAATTGCTTTGGACTAAATTGGAGTAAATATTTGCTTATTATTTTTTGAAATGGATTGCTCAGTTGATTATGTGCCATCCAGTCAGTGTCAACTTTAGTGACCACCTAGATAGACTTTCTCCATGACTGTCTGTCCCTAACTTGGTCCTTCCAACAGTGCACCTATTGCCATTTTAACTAAGTCCGTCCACCTTGGTCTTCTCTCTCCTTCCAGTTCTTTGGAATACATACACCTAATGCCTCTGGAGGGAATATTCTAATTAATCACTGCCAGACATAAAGCCTCAAATATCACACCATAGTTCAATGCTTTGGCCTTTTCGTGTTCTGCAATAAGACAGTCCATTTCTTCCCATTGGCATTAGGAATGCTTCAGGATATTTAGGAATGCTGCACAAGTGATAATGGAATAATATAGCACGACAATATAGCTCATCCTTGGCATGCCAAACACACATTCCTGTAGATGTCTGAGGTGAGGAGAACTTAAAGTATAAAAAATTAAAATTGTGTCTTTAGATCATGAAACACTTGGGGAAGACTTCAGGTACTGAATTATACATATGAAGACTTTCCTGCTGCAAGACATTCTTGGAAAAGATGAAGCTAAGGCTGGGAGAAGCTGACAACATAAGTAAAGGTGTTACTTTGCTCTCTCTGAATATAGTTTATCCTTTGTGTAAATACCACAGGAAGTGTCTAACAACATTCAAAATGAGTACAAAAAATCTAGCAATATCTAAGTTCTCCTAAGGGGGAATATACAGTGACATACCATCAATTTCAGTGGCCATTTAGTATGCCAATTCAGTATGGACTTTGGGGTAATAATCCAATTCACTAAAATAAAGTCAAGCCCTAGATGTCTACT
Source organism: Python bivittatus (assembly GCF_059951505.1). Taxonomy (NCBI): domain Eukaryota; kingdom Metazoa; phylum Chordata; class Lepidosauria; order Squamata; family Pythonidae; genus Python; species Python bivittatus. Next base: position 60,697,619 of record NW_028277125.1, on the reverse strand, counting down.
TTCCTGGTATTATTCCTGGTATTTCCACTGTATCAATTAAGCGTTCCCTGTTGTTAAGGATTCCCTTGAGCATAACTGATCATCTTGTGCCTCTACCCTCTTAAGGATAAAGTTAACAATACAAATTAAGAACTTCTTGGAAGCAATCGTGCCTGGCAGACTTTGTTTCTCAAGGGATTCTAGAATAATTAAAGACTACAGTGCTTCAGGAGGCATGATTTTACCTTCTTCTTCCACAATAGAATTTCAGATAAAGTCAGTACACGTACCCTACCTTAAGCAGTTACTATTTCCTTGAATAAGTTCTTGGACTTGAGCACATATTTACTGCAGAGAGAATGTTTGGAGGAAAATCACCTGGGCCAAACATCCTGCTTGGATGTTTATAGGCAACTGATTCTAAGCCTAGTGGTTCTTTTTTGAGCACTTCACTTCAGTTTATAGAATATAATGGATGAGGGAAAGCCAGCCTCTTTGATGAGATTGGTTGTTGCTTTGCCTGGTCAAGACAATTGTTGTTCAGTCATTAAGTCATGTCCGACTCTTCGTGACCCCATGAACCATATTGCGCCAGGCCTTCCTGTCCTTCACTGCCTCCCTGAGTTTGCTCAGTTTCATGCTCATTGCTTCAGTGATGCTATCTAACCATCTCATCCTCTGCCATCCTCTTCTCCTTTTGCCTTCAATCTTTCCCAGCATCAGGGTCTTTTCCAAAGAGTCCTCTCTTCACATTAGGTGACCAAAGTATCTGAGCTTGAGCTTCATTATCAATCCTTCCAATGAGCAATCAGGGTTGATTTCCTTTAAAATTGACTGGTTTGACCTCCTAGCAGTCCAGGGGACTCTTAAGAGTCTTCTCCAGCACCACAGTTCAAAGGCATCAATTCTTCAGTGCTCAGCCTTTTTTATGGTCCAGCTCTCACAGCCATACATTACTACTGGAAAAACCATAGCTTTGACTATGTGGATCTCTGTCAGCAAGGTGACGTCTCTGCTTTTTAATATGCTATCTAGGTTTGCCATAGCTTTCCTCCCAAGGAGCAAGTGGTCAAGACAATGCTTCATCTCTAATATCCTTATTAGAGCCAGAAAATCAGAAATCATCTATGGGCTAATTTCTGATTTGCTAAGGGCTAAGGCCACTTTTCTAATAACAAAATGGAATTACAAAGGTGTGGTTTGGCTCTCACCAGATTTGTCTTTTTATCAATGGAATTGCATGAGTGAGGCTTTTTGGGAAATGCACAGAGAACTCCAAGTATTCAAGCCTCTCAACTTGGGGTCAGTTTATTAGGTATTTTAGGGGGCAGATGTACCCAGCAGAACAAGGGGTTTGTCATGACATATATCAGGATGGTGGCACACATGGGCATGTATGACAAGTCACAATGATGGAAAAATGAGGACATGGATGTGGTGATGTCAATACAAAAATCCTGCCCTTACATACTTGCATCCTGATGTCAAATGCAAGTACATAAGTCATAGGATTTGAATAGTGACATCATAATCCATATTTCATCACTTGCTCCCCTCCACCTCCATGCCTATGGTGGTACAGGAAGTTGGACCATTCTTACCTAGGCCTACTAAATCTGGGCTGCAAAACTCTGATGACTAGATGGCAGCAAAGAGTTTGTTTTCTGTATCTTTTTGCTGCCATATAATGGTCATTTTTGCAGCCCAGATCTGATGGCCCTATTATTAGCAAAAACCCAACAGTTTGTTACAATGAAATGGCATTTGAACATAAGTACAAGAGAATAGTTCGGCTGGATCAGGCCTGTGTCCATCTGGCCAGTATTCTGACTCACATGGTGACCTACCAAGTGCATCTAGGTACCCACAAATAGGAGAGCAAGGCTGCCCTCTTCTCTTATTGTTGCTCCTATGCATCTATTTATCTATTTTATTTATTTATTATTAAATTTATATGCCACCCATCTCCCCCAGAGGATGACTCTATTCCTCTTGAAATGGGGCCAGAATTGAATCCACATCAGCAGAGGAAATGGTGACAAATTAGAAATACAAGTCTATTGAAAAACAACCCACACTAAGTGTTCCATTACCAAAGTAACAACCCAACCTCCCACAAGAAGAGCTGTGTAAGAACATTACTCAAGCAAGCACAAATGCACTGCAGCAACCCAGAACGGCAGAAAAAAGAAACAGACCACCTGTACAACATCTTCCAACAAAATGGATACCCACGCAACTTTATCAAAAAGTGCCTGACCACTCTACCCACTGCAGCACAACCAACACAAGCTATGAAAAGGATAACACTACCATATATCAGAAACATCTCAGAAGCAACCAACACTGTTACAACCACATGGCATCATCATAGCACACAAACCAACTAAAGCCCTCCAAAACAACTTAAGTAAACCAAAAGACCCAAGAAGAAAAAATAGGACTTATCTACAACATACAGTGTAAGGGATGTAACAGCCATTATGTAGGACAGACAGGCAGAAGACTAGCAGAGCGCAACCATGAACACCAACTAGCAGTCAGAAGACATGATGAAAACTCTTTAATCTCACAACACACAAACAAACTCAACGGTAGTTTCAACTGGGAAACTGTCTTAGGCCAAGCTAAATCCAAAAACGCAAGGGAGTTCCTGGAAGCAATCAAGCAGTAAACAACAGCCCAATCTAGGAACTACCAAGAAAAAATTGGGTAATGAAATGTCTGCAGGAAAACAACCAAGCTCAGAGAACCCCAAGAACTCTATACATTGTTTAGCCTGCACTTTCTTCCTGGCTATCAGGCACAAGGAAAGCACCTGAAACTGGTGCATGATTGATTGTAATCTGGCAGGATAGCTGGTCACCCAACACCAATAACCCACTTATGTAGTTCTGTACAGTGCTACCTCTGGATTCTTGGAAGAAGAGAAGCAAACTAGGACTCCTGCAATTTTTGGGGGGGTTGTTGCTCTCAATGCAATGCATCTCTATGCCCATGACAAAGAAGACCTGATTGCTATGGCTGTTTAGAAGCAGCGATATCAGGATCCCTAGAGCACTGGGGAACTCCCTCAATAGGTCCATAATAACACTGAGGCTGCTGTGTTTCTCTTCTTAACCAATAGATTCTTGTGGTCATTCAGAAGAATAGCTGATAACTCAAGTAGTATGATCCTCAAATCTTGGATTATAGTACACTCTTCTAGCACACCCTGTCCGTCAGTGGAACTCTTGCAGTTTTTCTTGGGTGGTACTTTGCATTCAGGTTTATTTGTACAGCTGTTCGTTAAAAAAAATATATATGGTCAATTATCAGAAAGGATAGTGATATTTGGATTCTTGAGGTATGTGAGTACTCTTTTAGCACAATTCTAAGCAGTTCTCATTCCAGTACATTCCTACCACCATTCAGAACTTAGATGACTGTTATGGCATCATAGAAGGCGACCATATTGTTGCAGAATATTTATGATGTTGGGACCATGGAACTACGTGATGCATTCATATACTATGTTGGGGATTTTGCTGGGTCATGTGGTGCTTTGGTTCTCATTTTAATATATTCCCATGGCCATTCCGATAATTGTATCCATTCCAAAAATTGCTTTTAAGAATCAATACTATCATTTGTATTTTAATTTGTAATTATCTTGGTACTAATTAATATTGGTACTTTAGAGATGTTGGGCCACATGTTGAAAGTCTTGCCATTTCCTGTCTGACTTGGATTCCCATTTCAGTGTATTTCTATGGTCTTTTGGTTGCCATAAGATTGTTTTCATTACGCAGTAGGAACAACCATGTGCTATGTCTGTATTCTAGTGTTGCAAGCTAGTTCTTGTTATATGTTTCTACCACTTCCTTTATGGCTGCTATTGCCTATCTCAGTTATGTGTGCCATCCTGTAGCCTCTCAAGGAAATAAATAAGTTTGGAATTTCATGGATTTTCTGACCTATCCCAATCTGAATCTCTCATCTTAGTGCATGGTGGAAGACCTACACCAGCAGAGATTTTTACAGGTATATTACCTGTAAAGCCAGCTTCATTCTAACCACTTCGAACCAGTGAATCTAGGGTTAGAACTGCTCTGTCCATTGACAAATAAGTTTAGGTAGGAGAAGCTGTCCTTCACGAAATCTGATTGTTGTGGGGCATTTTCACTGGCTTGTCATGAATGTCATGTTGAAGTATAAACTCATCATTTCCTTTTCTAGAGAATGTATATGTGAACTAATTAAAGCAACCCAGTATTGAAGGATTCTTTTGGGGCTTCAGAAGCAAGGAAGGAAACAGAAGAAATTGGGGTGGGGGTATTTTCTTTGCTTTTTTAACTGCTTGTCCATGAAAGAGCAATGAGAGCAGGCTTCCCCAGATGACTGCTCACCCCTTCAAAGTGAGATCTTTGCTCACTTGTGCAACATGTTATGAAAAGTTCAGCAATGGTGAGAGAAAGTGAGAAGATTTTTTTTCATTATTTCTTGCAAAGCAACAAAAGTCTGCCACAGAAGGTGAGAGAAGATTCAGGAATGCACTTGTGTAAGAAACTGGGGAATGGAGAGGAACAATATCAGAGGAGATCAAGGGAGGAGCCTGGAGCCCATACAGCAGCATTTCTCCTGGTAAGCCTATTGCACTCTAGGCTGGTGTATCTCAACTGGTGATAAGTGATGTAAATGCGAGGACTGGTCGTAAAGTTACTTTTTCATCACCATCGTAACTACAAATGGTTGCTATACAAGGCAGTCGCTAAGCGAGGTCTATCTGTGTATGTAGTTCAAAACCAGTGGTACAGCTTTAAATCACACTGAAATTAATATCAGTATTAAGGATCATATGATGTGCTGCCAATCATTTACTTATGTTATTAAACTGCTGTTTTATTTTCCTTGTATTAAATAATATACAAGCAATTCAGCTTTTGGCACATTGAAATATTGGGTTCAACAGCTTGTGGGAAATCCTTGCTATGTTATAAAAAAGTCAGTGCCAGTGTAGAATTGTCACAGAGAACATGTTTTAAATAACAGTTTTGCCACTTGAGAAACAGCCACCTCCCACACGTGTGCAAACCCATATACACAGTGATATTCCTCACTCTTCACAAAAAAGAGTGAAAAAAATATTCATAAGGAAATGAATGTTAAGAAGACTACTGAATCCTTTCAATCAGGATGCTATTTTAATAAAACATTTTTACTGCTGCAAGTTTAATAGCCAAAACTGAACTATATTTGTTCGGTGAAGCATTAATACTGTGGAGAAAATGGGAACCTTAAGATAGATGCATAGTATGAATGTGGTCCAAAAATGAAAAGAAATAGTTGAGCGGACATTACCAGTTGGCCATCTTAGGACCCTACAATTAATTGTATGATATGCAATAAGTAGCTTGCTGTGGTTTTAAGTAAAATGAGCTGATTGAACAGCAGATAAATATTTAGAGTGCGCATGATCAATATATTTTCTGTCTTTTTTAAACAAATGGTATGTTACAATAATAGAATACCCAGGTTAAATCCATTTGTGTAGAACAGGAATGTTTCATTTGTAACGAAACCCATGTAGAAAAGCTTGGTAGAGACAAAAGTATTGATCTAAGGAAGATTGCAGCATGAAAGTCTATAGGAGATTGGAATGTAATGAAATTTCATTTGCTGGCTTCCGAGCTTCAGTGCTGCTACTGATCACTGTACCACCTCATTCTGAGATTACACCTTCAGTTACATGTCTATTTCTCAACTAGGTACTGCCAATTACTCTCACTTTTATATTGACTCTCCATATCCACATTATTCCTACTGCCATAGGTTCTTTTAAAGGGAGTCAAAGAATCCCTTCAAATAGTTGATCAGAAACTCTATTTTGCCATTTCCTGCTCTTTGATAAACGGTGGATTTTAGATGTTCATGACAAAAACAAGTGGGCTTCATGTAGAGGGATTGCTAGGCTTGGTGTCCTACTATCCTGTTTAGATTATGAAACCTGTGATGGAATATTTGGTATTTCTGATAGCAGTACATTTTTAAAAATTCTTTGACAATGGATTGTTTTAGGAAAGATACAGTAGAAACTGTAATGTTGTGTCTTAGACATACTATTTATGGCGAACAGGGCAAGTGTGAAAAGATGGCTTGAGTACTTCAAGAACATTGCATCCTACTGACTCATGTTCCCCAAATACTATTTAGTCTTTTGGCAACCCTTCATTTATATGAGAAAAAGTTAAAGCTTGTATGGTGGACCACAGGAGCTAAATATGCTTGCTCCCTGGCTCTAGTGGTTTGAGCTGTTAAGAATCACATTTCCTTCCAACTGTTGGTATCACCATTTAAACTTTGTAACACCACCGTGTTGTGTTTTCTTGGTCACACTAGACTAATAATTAGAATGTGGTGGAAAGTAGGAGAAGTGTATGTATACATGTACATGTGTATTCATTGTAACTGCATTCAACTTTGCTTGCAAATTTGTGTACTTTTGTTACCATTATTTCTGGTACAAAAATGCAGATGACAAATGTGAGTGATCAAGAGTAGACTGATTAAATAATAGGTGTCCCTATTTTCATTGTAAGCATACACTTCTTTTCCTCAGAAATAATGTCATTATTTTTATTTTAGTAACTACACCCATGAAGAGTAGTCAATTATTGGATTAAAGATGTACTTAACTGCTTAGGCTTTATCAGTCACAAAATTTTATTAGTGGTATCTTAACTTAGTACTTTGAAGTCTGCTTTTTATATATTACTATATGCCCTTTCATATTTGTTCAGTCATGAACTTTGAGATAATATATAAATAAAACAACAACTGAACTATTTTATGGTGAAATATATTGTCAATCTGTCTTCCATGAGTGCTGTTTTTGTTTGGCAACAACAAAAATAGTTACTTTGGGTGTATGTCTAAGATTTTGTTGTTAGGAGCACATAATCCTGAGGCTTCCTTCCACTGAGACTTATTTCTGTTGATAGCCTTTTCTCCCACACTTGTTGCCGTGTCAGATTCACTTCAGTAAGCAAACACATATGAGCACTCTTCATTGTCTTGCCCTTGGGCAAAATGGTCATGCAAAGAATCACTGAGATTGATCTCAAGTCGTATGTGATGATAGCTTGCTTAAGATGACTGCTTGTTATTTCACTGATTCACCTCCAGCCTTGAACTCTTATGTGGAATCAAACCCCTAGTTGCTGTCAGAGGTTCTTTCAGAGAAAAATTTTGCTGCAGAATGGCTGGTGAGATGTTAAAGAACAGTATTATGGACAGCTTATTTAAACATACGTGTACAGACAAAACATAGAAAAATGAGAACATTAATTCAGTTATCTTGAAAGTTGAGGATCTGTGATTTTATCATATAAAATACATACACATACAAATCTACATTTTTTTGTTTGGTAGACACACTTAAAATTTTATTTAAAACATTTTCTTTAAAAAAGTAACATGTTTTCAAAAAATCCATTGCATTTTCTTGTTCTTGAATTGCTAAGTTCAACATCAGAGCTGGAACTGAAGTAGAATTTGGGCAGGAGAACTAATTCTTCAGTGATACATATTTCTTAACACTCTCCTTCAAAATGTGTGCAGGGGAATAAGATCCACCATATTAGGGATCTATACCCATATTGAGTTTGCAAGTGCTTTCTTATGTACCCAAGGTTGTTCATGTGAGTGTCTTTCATTCATTTCAGCAGGCAGAACACCTTAATATACATAATCAGAAAGGTATAAATTAAGGCCACTAACAGCATTTGGCGCTTTGGGCAAATGCTGTAGTGATTTTTGTTCCTGCAGGGTCTTTAGATTCCTCATCTTTTACCAAAAAAACAAAAACAAAAACCTGACCTAGCACTCCAAGTGTGACTGGGTAAATGAGCCAGTTGTAGGGAATTAAAATAATGTTACGCTGAGCCACATGGTACCAGTTGTAATGTTGCTACTGGCCACTATCACTACCAGGTAAACTTTAAAGGTTCCTTTGAAATATAAAAGGACTCTCCAGAGAGAGTTTTGCACTAAAAGTTGGAGGTAACCCTGTTTTTCTTGGAAATGAACAGAAAATGTGTTCCAGACCAATAGAATCATGATATTTGCAAGTAGTAACAGCTTGTTATGTTTCAGCTATTTTTGCATGTACATTTAGAAGATTTTAATCTTTCAGCTGCAATTTTTATCAATAGTTTTATGGATTAGTATAGTCTTACCCAACCTGTTCAAAAGAAAACAGGTCTAAATATTAATAGATGGAAAACATGAGAAAAGGGAGCAAGGATTCTTATGGCACTTTAAATATTAATATATTTGTTACAGCAGAAGCTTTTAGATACTAAATATTGTAGGTTATAGTTCATCAAACTTAAACCATAGTAAATGTGCTAGTTTTTGAGGTGGCACAAATGTGTAAGTTTTTGAGGTGCCCACAGGGAACAGAACGGAAATACAATCATTATGAGGAATGAAATGAATAAACTGAAAGACAAAAATAAGAAAAACAAAAACAAGATTGTGTTGCTAGAATCTAGACAAAAATTAGCTGTGGGGTTCTCTGAGCTTGGTTGTTTTCTTGCAAACATTTCATTACCCGGCTAGGTAACATCTTCAGTGCTAGAAGGGAGTGGGGTTTGCTCTCTGTTTATATACAGTAGCTTGCCCTGCCAGTGTTGGTGAGGGTGTGGGTTCCCCCTCCTTGGTAGTTCCTTGATTAAAGTATTCAGTCTACTAGCCTCTTCATCCAACCCTCACGAGGCCCTCTAACCTTTCCAAATATCCTGCCATATTCTTTATTCCCAAAGCCAGCTTTACTTATCTCTTGCTTTTCCCAAGGTAAATGAAGACTTTGATAACAGCCAATCCACTGGAGCCATGAAGCTGTAATTTAGTTGCCTTACTAGCCACTTGCCAAAACTTTCTCAAAGTGTTTTCAACAAGCACCTCTCCTGTATACATGTGAAAGCATGCATGTGTTCCTACACACATCTGTTGGCATACACCAACAGTAATGTATGGTCTTCCTCATTTCTAGCATGCAATCCCCAATTTGTTCACTAGGAATTAAAGGAATTAAGGCAGTGCTTGGGCAAAAAGAGAAAGAGAGAAAGATGTCATATTCCAGAAATAGTCTATATGAGAAAGAAGAAAGAGACTAAACAATAGCTCCAGCTGAATTCAAATGAGGAAAGGAAAAGGGCAAATATTATGCATGTTATAAAGCAGAGAGCAACATGATGGCAACTGAAAGTTTATGTGCAGAGAAAAAAAGTATTAAGCTAATAGAATGCCTGGACAAAACAAACAGAATATATAATACTAGAAGAAAAGGGGAGGACTTGAGGACTAAACTATGCCTGATGGATATCTGCTTTGCTCACATACACCAGAACAGAGAGCAGAAAGTTAAGGCTAAGACCAAGAATCAACTCTTTGTATAAAGTCTCTGTCTCTGTCTCTGTTTGTCTCTCTCTCTCTGTATATTAGAATTCATGGCCTCCTCAGAATGCATGAAGTAAAAGTAGACAAGAAGCCTCCACCCCACCCTATGTGCAAATGAAATAAACCAAGTAACTGTAAGTCATCTCAGAGTGACTTGGCAAGTTGGGCGGCCATATAAATCTAATATATTAATTATATATACAGAGGGATGCCCACCTACCCCTCATCCTACTTTTCTTACATTTGCCCACAAGAGAAAAAAAAATGAATGAGGAAAAGCAAAAGTTCACTTCTATCAGTCTTTAATTTTAAGAAAGAGAAGTTATTGAGGGGAAACACTCAAAGAGAGGTAATCAAGCAAGATGGAGAAAAGCTCAATAAGAGGCTGATACTCACTTGTACAGAAATAGCAATCAAAGTGGTGAACAGCAGTGTAGAGGCAAATAGGAATTCTGACTGACAGCAGGTTAAGTAGATAAACATAGAAAAGAATAGACTGTAGATCAGCTAATAAATATAATAAACACTATTCCTTGTCAGAGATTAATATCTGGCTACTCTGATAACAATTTGCAGGCCAGGAGCATTCCCCCACAAAATCAGCTAACCATGAAAGTTCAGGAGATAGAACATTTGAGGACCGGAGAGGCTTATAAACACTGTTGCACCTCCTCTCTATCTCTTGGGTCTGTTATCAGGAGCTAGAGTTGGCCCAAATCTTTTTACCACCTGAAGTAGAAGAAGAAATAGCAGCCTCTTGGAATAAAAAAATAACGATAGCAAATTCAGTAACTAATAATTTGAAGTCTTTTCAGAATATCCAAAATATTTGCCTGAGTGAAACACCTAAACGTAGCGCTGATCATGCCAGGAGTCCAAACTAAAAGAGAGTAGCAACTGCCCAAGAAAACAAGTCTCTTTGTAATTTGACTATAGCATTTCTATAATATATGTAGGCTACAATATATGAACTGCAAAAATCCAGATGACAATAGGATGGTACCAAAGTGTTTGGGGCTTTGTCCTCTTTTATTGCTGCCATCTAGTGATTGTATTTCTGTAGCTCTAGCTATAGCTCAGAGAGATCGTAAAAAGACAGTCTGCTATTGCTGCTTCTTAATATATTTTATCTGTTTTCTTGCGTTTTTAATATGTCAGACACCTTGAGACTTTCCATTAATAAGGAATCAGAAATGCTCAGAGAATAAAGAAAAGCAAGAAGAATGTAATTTATAACATCAATTCAGGGGCAGAGGAGCAGACTTATATTTTAGTCTTCAAGAATCAGCAAATATTTTCTAAGAAGCCTACCTTACTTAGCATGCTGCATGATTTGTTATCGCCCAAATCATGCAGTGCAATTTTTCTCGTTTCCTTTCTAGTATTTGTTTTCCTTTAAACAGTGAACTTCTTTCTTTTCTTAGTATCTGTTTAATCATTCAATTTTTTTGTACTTTTTCTGTGGATTAAATAGAAACAAATGCTATTTTTTCTGTCTGAACTTTTAAAGACACTGTCTTGTTTAATTAACATAAGGGCATCCTTATGTTTCTATGCAGAGGGTGATTTTAGAAAGTGTCATATTTCATGTATGTTATACACATTACATGTTTCTGCAGATGTTGCCCTTGATAGCAATAAAAAATGAGTTTCCATAATTGCATCCACTTTTGTTGCCTATTATTCACCTGGTTTCATTCCCTGCCCATTTATCCTATCAACCTATGTTCACGTAATACAAAACAGATAAATGTTCCAACACACTAGTCATTTAGGACAGTGACAATGAAGAAAGCTGGTGGGATCAAGACAGAGCAATGATCCTCTAAGCTGTGCAGGTTGCAAACCCAGTACTCAGAGCAAACCATAGCAAGCACAACAATGAAATATTGCCAAGAAATTTTAATAATTTCACCTTAGTTTGAAAACCAATGGAGGAAATATATAAAAACACTGCTTAGAAACAGAACAATCAAGATCTTCTAGCCTGCAGAAGCCTCACTTGCATAGGACAGGAACTTCCTCCTGGCTTAGTCACTGCCTCCTTTCCTGTGATTGGAGCTGTCTTCCAGTGCTCCGGTGCTTGACTTCCCATTGGTGGGATACTTCTCAACAAATAGTCTCTGTGACTCCTGGGCTCTTCCTGCAGTGGATTATTTGGTGGAACTGAAAGCATCATGAGGAAGTTGATTAGCTTGGGGAGCTGCTAGTCAGATTCAAAGCAGGCAGGGCAGGGTTACTCATGCTCAGGGGTGGACTGAAGACTTGCCTTTTGTTGAAACAAAGCACACCATAAAGATTATCTTAGATTAGTTTTAAAATATTTTTTAAACTAATTTTAAAGAAGAATGGTGAAAAAATCCCCAGCATGTCACTGCCTAGAAATCTGAAGCAGAAGTGAACGATGACCTCATTTAAATCTAAATGGCTGGATGAGTCTCTAGCTCCCTCAAAATCCCATAGCATGATGCATGTTGAACTTTGTGAAATATTTATATACAATAAGGAGGATGAAGCTGTTTGCATGCTCTGTCACAATGCCAGAGTTCCTGAAAAACTGTGGGAGGATGTATGGAAGTTGGATTTCTTAAAGTATGTCTGTTGAGTAAGCCTCTTAAAGGCAGTGTACAAAGACTTAGAAAGAAAAATTATTCTTTGCAAGGATTGCTTCACAGGCTGCTTGAAAGTCCAGCTGGAAAGGAGAAAAGGCTGGAGAGGAGAGAGAGCAAATTAATCTTGGATGCAAGCATTCATCCCAGAAGAAATCAAGGTTTTTATTGACTGCACGTTGTTGGCTATTAAAATGAATAGTGTGATGCTGTCTGTGAATGAGCACATGTGCATATACCAGAAAACTGGAGAAGTAAGAATTATGCTTTTCAATTTCTCAAAATTATCAGCAGCGTCCTACAGAATGATACCATGGATGAAATAATACTGGCAGTGCTTTATACTTAGATGTTGATGAAAATACAGACATATCCATCAACAAATGCTTCATTTTCCACTTTAAATTTAGACTCATAACATTCTACAGATTATAAAACATCTTTTGGTGGGCCATTACAATTGTAAAACTGATTATCAGTTGCAGTGTTCTCTGCAATCTAAGAGTTTTATTTAAAAAAAACAAAACAAGCTTACCTAATGAAACTAAAATGTTCACGTCACCATTGAGCAGGTTATTTCTTATTTTTAAACCGCAAAATACATGGAGGGTTTTTAAATCAATCAATATAATTATTTTAGGTTTGCTATAAGGAAAGAATCCAAAGCAAATTGGTTTCACGTTACCTGGACTTGGTGATATCTGCAAACTGGAATGGACAGTTTCAGGATATAGGAAAGTTAATCGATATTAGAAGAACCTTCCTAGCACCCAGTGCAGAGTGTGACTTCAGATTATTGAACACTCTAACAACAAAATTGTGGAATTGTTTACAGCTAGATTATTTAGACATGCCAAAGTGAGTTAAGAGTTTCAGTTCTAGGGAGGATTAATAGATCTGGCCAAAGTTTATTCTGTGTGGGCAAATGCCAAAGATTGCAGGGAAAAACCATAAGATACAGTATCCTTTCTCTTTGCCATCTCTGATCCAGGTCTACAAAATACCCTGTATAACAGACTAGTAGACTTGGGCATATTTAGTGTATTTTATTGTAGCTTCATGCGCATTTATTAGCCTGTACTGTAGCAAAGTTATTTTTATGTAAATTAAGACAAATGTTTTAAAAAGTTTATATATTCTTGGCATTCACTTGGGTGTGCTTGCCTCATGGGGCACACACTTGAACTCTCAAAAAAGTCACCAAAAGAAATGTATTGCACAAATAGGCTACCCTAAATTAGAGAGAACATTGAGCAAGAACCCTATTTTGAATCGAGTAGAAGTTATGGTATACAAATATTTTGAATTATAAAGTATCAGTTCCCTTCAAATATCTTTTTACATGGCATTTTGCCTACTTCCCATTTACAGTAGTTTTTCTTCATTCCTCTTGGTTTCTTTTGATGTGCCTATATTCTGCACTTCACTGAAAACTTAATGAGATAAATTCTTGAGCTAATAATATCTGTTCATCCTTAGACCATTTTGCCTGTTCCTGATAAACTCGGATGGCTGATATTACTCTCAGTTTTGGAAAAAATCTTAATCTTCCTGATTTTCAAAACTCATCCACACAAGGTACACCTAGCTTTTGATAATTCAGTCAACAGCCAATTACATGCCTTTCCTCACTTGCCCTAACCACAGTATGAACATGCCCTGTAACCATGTTTTTCTCTCAGGTCTTCATGATGTTGCCTTTGTTTCATTCCTAACCTACAACTGAAGCAGCTTGAACCTGTCCTTAACTGTTCTAGTTTTAAAGTAATGTTTTCCCTCTTCTCCTCAAAACTATTTTTACCATGGACATGATGTGTCAGGTTTGAGTGACCCTTTGGTTGCTGATGTGGTCATGGGTTAGAATCAGTCCATTTCTATTGGCCACTATAGGTTGTTGCAGGGATACTATATAGAGGTAGAAAAGACAATCTTGACAGATAAGCCAGATCCACTCCCAGAGCAATGAGACAAAAAGTGAAACTCAAGTCCAAAACAATCTGAGGGGAGGAGGAAATTACTCAGATAGACACATCCTTAGTACCACAGACGTATAAGAGGGAGGGGGAAGTAGAGAACAATAAGACTTGTGAGATTCTGTTATAATATTCCATCTTAATAAAAGTAGTCTTAGACTTCCCTGGAGTCTGTTTCTTGGTCTGGTCTACATGGTGGTGGTGACATAGCCCCTCCCCTCTGGTCACTAGGCACTACCTTCCATGACCATTTGGCTTGGGCGTCTAGTGAGACCAGAGACCTAGCTTCTGCAGATATACATCAGGCGCTTTCTGTAATACTTCTCAGGTCTTATGCAGGTTTTTTCTAAACACAGTTTTAGCACTTTTTTGAAAGAGTTCTAAATCTATTTTATAAAAAGAGGTTTGGCGTTCTCTTGAAAGAACACTAGTCCTGTGCTTCACAGAACGTTGATTCAGACAGGGAAAGAGAGGTGAGTACTGCCAGCTGTGAGTTGCAAGTTCATTCGGCCCTGGGTGCATTTTCAGTTTTCTGCTTCTTTTGCTGAGAAGGGATTTTACGTAGTCCCATTTTTGTACTATTTTTACTTCTTTTATTATTTCTGAGGACTCATGCACAATAACCATCACCCAGACTGGTCAATGCTGTCATGGCCAGTGTCATGCAATGCAGTTCCCATGGCTGTTTGTGCAATTCAGCTACAGTTATTTATGTTGTCCTTGGTGTCGGGGGGGGGGGGGCACCTAATCCATTTTATTTTTGGTTACACTGGGTGCCATAGTGATGCGTTTTATTGCTACATGTATGCCAGTTACAACTGTACATTCTCTATGGCCATCCATGAGCTACTTCCAGGTGGTTCCAGCCATCAGATCAGAACTTTGACTCCTTGGACACTTGCTACCAGTATATTTTCCTTGCGCTGTTCTCTGGATTAAAGCTGCTAAGCCAACCATTGTTTGCAAACTGATGGCCAGCTTCACACAACCTGCCAAATGATAAACAGACAAACCACACTGTAGCTCAGAAGGTTGTACAAAGCAGGCCAATAACTAGCAACAGTCCTTCAGGGTTCAGGGCAGAAATGATTTAAGCCATTCTTGAAAGTGCTAGAGAGTAAACCTAGGACCTTCTGCATCCTAGACATATGATTTGCCCCTGAACTGCAACCCTTATCACATCCATGCTGTATATCATTCTTGGTAAGGAGTTCCAGCTTGTATTTTTTCTGTTGTTCCTATAGGCCAGTCTGTTATGATATCACTTTGCAGAGAGTCACAGAGATGACCGTGGAGAAACTTCGCAGAGTTGGGTACAACTAGTACAAAAACATGTTTTAAGCCCAGGAAACTTAGAAAGAAACTAAGACTGGTTCTGTCCTAATTCCCTGGAACATGGGGGTGGGGGGAGGAGGGAAAATGCAGTCATGCTTTCAGGATTCTGTTTCTACAGCTATATCAATAAGTATACATAGTTCCATTCAAACTTGTGGAGTTGGTTTCCTGATTTGGCCTATTTTGAAGGGCCGACATTCTCTCTCCCTCTCTCTCTCTCAGCACATCTGGCCTGTTAAGTTATTAAATTTCTTACTCCCCTCCCATTTCACCCATGAATTGTTATCTGCCTTCTTTCATTCTCTTAGTCCTGGTTGTTTTCTTTTGCATTTTTCTTCTCTATATTTTGTTAGCCTCCTTGGGCATGTTAATATACACAGGAAACAAAGAAACAAAATGAATCTGTTGAGATTGTGCCCAAGAGCAACAAAACAGAGAGTGCTATCTTAGAAGTACATTTTGCAGAGATGAACCAGTAGGAGAAAACATTCAGAAGAATCATCTGGAGCTTTTAAAAAATAAAATAAAAAATAAAAAATGAAGCAAAGCTCAATGTTTGGGAAAATATAATACCTTTTTAGGACTCAGGCTGGACCTGTAATTTGCAAATCACATTTTCTGCTAATGAATAGACAGAAGCTAGGCATCTCATCAGTGGAACAACTTCTTTGTGCAAATATTTGGATTACTAAAGTGAATTTATGAAGCAATTACTTTTAATGCTATAAGAGGAAATTAAGTACTCATTGATTCTTGATTTATAATCTGGAGCTAAGAGATCATGAAAAAACAAATATAACTTAATTAAATGTTCTTTGACTTAGCTACTATTGCAGCCTTCACTCATAAAGTAAGTAAAACAACTCATTCTTGGAACATAAATGTATATTGGTTCTTCTAGTTCAGAAGGCAAATAATTTACTGACTAAATATAGTCACTAAAGTTAACCCAACTGAAAGATTTTATTCCCTTCCTAGTGGCCTCTGGCACTTAAAGGAAAAATGAGTGATATAATTTTAAGGAATTTGCAGTACAAAGAATAGCAGGACCACTTGCTCTATAAAAGAGTGAAAACAAAGGGTATTTCCTTTTGTTTTTCCTATGAGAGCCAGAAAGAAATCTCAAGTAGAATATACTGTGAAAAGAATGAACTTTAGAATTGTATTCATTGCCTACGTATTTGTGATTATTCATTCTTGACACAGAACCCATTAACCTGAGAAAATTTAATTGAATCCTATAGTAACATTGCTATTTTTCCACCTTGAAGAGTAAATAAATTGAAAAGAAAAAAACAACAGTGCTGCTTCTAAAAGGTAACACTTCAGCTGATGTATTTGGCCAATTAAGTAGTCGGTGTGACTTCCCTCTTTGTATTCCTGAAATAAGAGTGGTAGAAACAAAGGATTGATGAAGAAAATATTACTGGCTGAATGTGAGAAATAAAATCCATTGTAAAGTGAGGTTTTAATAAGGTAGACCATTTGTAGGTAATACTCAGTCAGTCTTACATTAACCTTTGAGTCAATAATTGCATTTTATTTCTGCATGAATAAAGAGCTGCATTCAGAATGGTTTTGAACTCACTTGAACTTGGTGAGTTATCAGAGTTTCCCTTAGAGACAAGGGTATTGAAGGGTTTGGTTCTCCATGATGATAGCAATAATGTTAAAAATCTCAACATTATCTATTAAGTAATTTATGAGTGCACTGATGGAGGTTAAGAGAATGAGCCTTGAATTGTGAAAGTATATTTCTTTACTAAACTATTGGAAAGAGTATGTGATCTCTCTCTGTAGAATATATGTCACTAGCTTTACTTCAGGTTTTCCAGCCTTTAATTGAGTTGCCTTCCTGAATTCATTATGAAAACATTAACTCTTGCTGGGATCCTGATTAGGGGCCAGTCTTTGAGGTCTTCTACCTGGCTATGTTAAACTGCTATCCATTGCTCCTTGAGCCAGCAGAAAAGTATGCTAGCTTAAATTGTGCTGTCCTACTGTCGATCCCCATTCTGCCACAGAAATGTGGTTGGGGAATGGTACTGTCCTTACTTATTTATTGAATGCCAAGTTAGAGAAGGGGATTGGTGGCTTTGCTTAGCTTCATTTCCCCTTCCACGAAGCATCACCTGTTGGGAACAAAAGCCACCATCAATCATTCTCCTTAATCGGCTGAAGGTTAGAATAACAGTTAAGCTCCTTGTCAAGTTGTCTGACCAACAGGTGGCAAATACTGAGGGGAGGCATGGGGAGAAGTGTGAAGGGGTTTTCCTGATGCTCTTTACAGCCACATTTGCATGCCTGCTATTTGTCAGCCAGGCTATTTCTGAACACATATATACCACTATTTTGAAAGAGCATTTGCGGAGGGGGGGAGAGGTCTCCTGATGCTTCCGCTTTGTGCATTCCCCTTCCTCTATTAGTACTGCAGGGGAATGACAGTATTGGCAGTAAGTGGCCAGGGTATCCAGTTATGACCTTGTGGGCAGCAGCACCCAAGAGTAGGCAGGGAACAGTTGTGAGGAACACACACACTAGAGTGGGCTTGCAGAATCCCACAATTGAGATTTCACTGTGGATAATAACAACAATCACTACCCTGTCCCTTGCTGCCAGCAAAGCCAGAGAGAGATAAGCAAAATGCCACCACCAATGTAGACATAAGTTATTATGCTGCATTGCACAAGCAGCCATAGAAACTGAAGCTGCATGACAGCAGTCTGAAGAGCATTGTCCGGTCATGGTGAGAGTTACACAAATCCTCAGAGATAATAAATGACACAAATTGTCAGAGATAATAAAAACAACGAAAGTCATAAAATATAGCCATGCAAACCCCCAGTCAACATAATTAGCAGAAACCCATAATGCAACCCGTGGTGATAGAAATAGCAATCCATGGGGCCAGAATCCAGCTCTACAGTATTTTCCAGTTGAAATCAACCCTCTGTACAATGTCTATCAAAAGGGTGCTAAACGTCTTTTTAAAAAAGAAAAAAGAAAAGATTTAGTTCTCTTTCCAAAGAGTGCTAAGCCTGTGTAAGGTCCAGTAAGCATTATGAAAAGTGTTAGTCAGGAAATTATGATGTAACCTTAGAGAGAGAGGGTAAAATATAAATGCATTTATAACCGCTGTCAAAAAGATTGGAAGCCACTTCTCTCTCTCCCTCCCTCCCTCCCTTCCTCCCTCCTTTTTTCTTTCTCTTTCTCTTTTTTCTTTCTTATTCACTATTCTTTCTTATTTTCTTTGTTTCTTTTCTAATATTTGTATTAATTTTAACTTGTTAAAAATTTCTCCAATAAAATTCTATTTAAAAAAGAAAGTACCAATCAGGCATTACAGGAGCAGATCTCTGATTTGTCCTCAGACCAAACCAAAATGTTGTTTGAGGGTGTTGCTTAGCAGTCAGAGGGAGGAGGATTGCATGTGGCAACTTAGAATGGCCAAGAGAAACTGGGCAGTCCCCACCCCTGCCTGCAGTGGTCACGGAAGCACGCCAGAATGCCTCCACAGCAAAAATTGTGCCAGGAGAAGCAAGGGTCTGAGGTCTGGCAAAGAGAATTATTTATTGAGATGGAAGGAAATTTACACTCCTGATGTCAAAGAGTGGATTCAAGATATGTGCTGTTTATTAAATTTTGTATGTCTTTATCTTGTAAATGTCTTTATCTTGTAAAAATGAGAAGATGGAGCAATACATTTCTCTACAGTCTTGATGTAATAATATGTAAAAAGAATTGAGCTACTGTTATATTAATATTATATGGAGTTTTTTTTTCTTCCTTAAAATTTTACTTTTTTTAAGTGGTAAGTTTTTACACTTACTTTTGCATTTACATTTGGAAGGAGCCTGAAGGCCATAGTGGATATGATCGTGGAGTAAATGGCTGGGGCTGGAATTTTTGTTTTTATTTTCTGGATTTCTGGGAGAGAGTGAGGATCTTTTTGTTTGGTTTTAAAATGGTTAAGTCTAAAGTACAGTTTCCATGTGTGTTTAAACTCAGAATGGGATAAAACCACACCAATTGTCAGCAACTATAGTCAAAGTAGGCTTTGGGGGCCACCAAAAGAAGGACTTGGGGAATGGATGAGGATGTACAATTGAGTATCATCAGCATACTGATGATACCTCACCCCATGGCGACTTTTACTTTTGTATTTGAGGAAAAGTAGTGAAATTTATAGAAATGACAGATAAAGGTATTTGAGGAATTGAGAAGGAAACTCACAGCTACAATAACAGCTATAATAACAGCATCAATATCTGCCTGTGTGAATGTATCATTTAAATGAGATCTTAAAGAAGAAATAAAAGTTGTGATGGATAGTAGCTTGAAGAAATCTATGGGATGACAGAATTAAGAGGTAAACCAAATCACAGTCTACATGGAAGCTCTGGAAAACAAAATAGAGATTGTAGAATATAAGACAGGAATGAAAAAGAGAAAGGAAACACAAATAGTAAGCCAAGAAATGAAAAATGACCTAGGAAGTGGCTTATTGCTGTTAAAGAGGGCTGTTAAAGCCTTAAAAAAAATTACTGCGATGGGAGAAAGAAGACTTGGATGGTCATCAATTCCTATGACAGTATCTTAATGCCAAATTAAGGATCAAGAATGTTAGAATAATGCACAAAAGAAAAGAATATAAAATTGACTTGTTTGATCAGGGATAAAATAAGAAACATTTTGTACAAAATACTGGAAACCATTTATGGATTTTTTGCTGACACTCGATAGAATTGTTAATGATTTTTGGATTTGTTGATGGATAATGGTTGGGATATGGGAAGAAGTGATCTATGTAATCTAATTTTAAAAGGAGTAGAGAGGTATTAAGCTTGTTTGTATCTGCTGTAAAAAAGATCGGAAGTAACTTCTTTAAATATTCTTTCTTTTTCTCTTTCTCTTTCTTTTCCTTTTTTCTTTTCTGCACTTTTTCTTTTCTTTTTCTTTTCTATCTTTTCTTTTTTCTGATTTTATTTTGCATTATCTTTTACTAATGTTAAAATCTTTAATAAAAATACTGCAAACAAAAGCAAATGAAAAAAAAGAAGATGTAGGAGTTACTTACAACAGAATGAACATAATCATGTTACAGAGTGTCACAGAAATGTGTGGAAATTATGAAAAGGATGCTTGGTGGAATGACGAAGTGAAAGAGACTGTGGATTAAAAATGCATAGAAAAGAATGATTACTGAAAAAATGAGAATGAAAGGTATTTTAAAATGTATCTATAGAGGGAAAATAGTTGCAAAGAGTTTTTGTTGCTGAATGCAGTAACAATGAAGCAAACATGAAAATAAATGGAATTCTTAGCTAATAGTTCAACACTGAGCAGGAGCACATCAATGATATATGATATCCCCTTGGTTGTTTACTGTACTATGAATGCATATATAAGGAATGCTTTAACCAAGATGACAGTTTCAAGCAAATGTCAAGAGTGGTATAAGCAAATTCCAACTTGAAAATTGTATCCACAGCTGATTGGGGGACACAGAGAATGGCCCTCAAAAATTCAAACTGAATAGCTTCCTAGGTAGCTGTGTCTTTATTGCATATTCAGAGTTGAGCACCCATTCACACAGAGAGGGCATGCTTCAGACCCCCTCAGTAAAAGAACTCCATCTAGTGGGATCCAGAAGGCAGGCCTTCTCTGCGGTAGCCCCCGCTCTTTGGAACATTCTGCCCCCGGAAGTGCAATTGGCCCCCTCACTCCTGGCCTTCCAAAGGACCTTGAAGACCTGGCTTTGTCACTTGGCCTGAGGCGGAATATCTCAAGCAGGGAGAAGGCTAGCCCCATAGTGGCCGGCTGTCCCTGGCCCGATTTTCCATCTTCTTGGATTGTCTTTTTTTAGTATTGTTTTAATTCTATATATATTATGTATTGTATATATATTTATAGTTTTAATGTCTTTGTAAGCCTCCCAGAGTCCCCTATTTATTGGAGAAATCCAATAAATAAATAAATAAATAAATAAATAAAATATAGCAGGAAATTTTAAATAGTTTAATTGATGTGGACACGTAACAGTTGCTCTTATGGCTCACAAATCTGATAATCCCATTGGGAACTTTTTGTGCTGTCTTTGAGAAATCATTAATCTGATGCTTCAAGAGGTGGATGGCTGGAAGTGAAAACCCAAGTATTTAAAGTCCTCAATGTGCTTGATAGGTCTATCATTAGTTTTCCAATTATGGGAGAAGTTAAAGTAATTTTTAGTGAAAAATAGAAACATTGTTTTGGAATAATTAAAATCTAATTTTTCCATAAGGAACTAGTGCACGCAGATATTTGCAAAGACCAACTTGGAATATAGATAAGGTAGCAGCAACATCTGAATACAATAGAATAGGAATAGGTGAATGACCAGGTATGGAATACAGGTTTAGCAAAAGCCAAACTATGTCATTTATATAAAACTGAACAGTAGGGAACCAGAAAATATCCAGTGCATATGCCCTATAACTAAGTTTGGGACTCTGTTTTCTGCTCATTATTATATAGCTGACATTCAGCACACTTGACCTCTAATATGTATGCTGACCATGAAACTTAGCTAATTGCTTTACTCTCTTTTAAATTATTGCATGGTTTCCATTGGATTTTCGAATGATTGCAAGTTATACATAAAAAACTAGAGCAAGCTGATTAACTGGTATACCTTGGTAGGAGAATATTTATTAAAAGTGGGAAATATGGAGAAATTTTAAGATGTGCAAATTCTGGTAGAAAGGTAGTGGGTAGTATGTGGCCTCTTTTGAGGAATAAGTGTTGGTTGAAAAAAGCCAAAATAGCTGTGTATCTTAGCATTCCCTTCTGTATTTTGTTATGTGGAAATGAGACTTGGGTATGTCATAAGAATAATAAAAGTAAATTGAACAGTGGGGATGGGGTACTTAAGAAGTTTGAGTGGAAGAACAAGAGAAAAGGGTCAAGAATGAATGGGCGCTGAATGAATATGGTTTGAATGCTAAAGTGAGGGATCAGTATGAAAAAAGTCTGTTAAAGTTTATTTATAACCAAAGACCAAAGGAAGAAAAAAAGTCAGTGAAATTTTACAGTAATTAAAGAGAAGCAAATAACAACAATAACAAACAACAAAAGTAATATAAGCAGCAGTGTTTGGTGTATAGTAAAAACCAGTGTAATGTGGGTAAATCAAACTTAGCAGAGAGCAGAAATATTGTGAAGGGTGTCAAGATTCTATGAACAGGCTGGTGGGACAGCCTGGAACAAGGCATCAACAGATGTGAGAAAGAAGGATGGAAAAGCAAAAACCTGGACTTGGCTGGTGGTAGAACAAATTCACCAGTTTCTAATGGCTATGGCTGCAACTAAGAATGTTGCAACTTTCTTAGATGTTTCAGGACATTAATCTTGAGGCAGCTGATCTGTAATAGCTGATTGTGATAGGCGGGAAAGCTTACTAGTAAGTGCTTCCATAAACCTGAGGTGCTTGGTGTGAAATGAGGGTCTCTCTAGTAATGCGTGTGCCACAGGTTGCACCTTGTAGTCTCAGAACATACAAAGGTGGTTGTGGTAAGAAATATTGTGATATCTACAGTATTCATAGTTATCACTGAAGGCACTACATCAAATTGCACCAATGTGAATGCCCTTCTATGTGAGGTATGAGGGATATGATAAAAATATCTAGGAATGAGAAAAGGAGCACCCACAAGCTAGTGATAACAAATATGTGAATTTTTTATCTATCTTCTGCTTTTTTATAGTAATTTTATTAAAAATTAGAATTATAAAAACTAATACAAACTAAAAAAATAAAAAATAGAAAGTGCAGAAATGAAAAAAATAGAAAGAAAAATAGAAAAGAAAAATTAAGAATATAATGAAGAAAAAGAAAAGAAATATATAAAGAAATGACTTCCCCATTCATCACAAAAAGTACTGTATAGGCAATTTTAGTAACTTATCACCTTCTCTTAAAATACAACAAATGATTCCCTCATCTCCCAGAGCTGTAAACCCACGGAGACCTCTGTCTTGCAATCTCCTCATGAGGAGCAACTGTATGGAGGACTTGTGAGTGATCTCAAGTCCTCTCCTTGTCCAGAGAGGAATTACAAAGAGCCAGTCTACTCGCCGGCTCTTCATTCCACCGCAGTTGTCAGCTCCGCTTTTAGCAGAGCTGTCTTCAGTTTGCCATTTCTTCCCCAAAAGTCCAACTTTTTATCTATCCTTTTGGACATCAAAGTCCAAGACTCTTTGGTTAAGCTCTGCCAAAGTTTTATCTGGGCCAATAGTGCATACAGCTAGGGGTGAAAGCCCACAATAAGACAACTCCAAGTCTATTTGGCTTTCCAAGGAGGGGTAATTATGCAACAATGTAAGCTAAACCAACAGCTCACCCCAGAATGTTTGTTTTAACCAGAATTTAAGTCAGCAAAGTCTCAGATGGGCCACAAGAGAGATGCAGCCAAGTTCCAGCTGAGAGAGTATGTTCATGGTTTATCAAGGGACATGGAGAATGGCCTTCAAAAAGTTGGACTTAATTACTTCCAGGATAGAAATGTTCATGTATGCACAGAGTTACAAGCTATATAGCAGCAGACCTAAGACATTTGCATTGAATAATTTGATTGCTGCAGGCACATAGTTATTACCTTTGTGGCTTGCAAATTTGATAATCTTGTTGGAGGCTTTTTGTGATCTTGACAAGAGCTCACTTATTTGGTGACTCCAGGAGGTAGATAGATGGAAATGAATACCTAATATTAAAGTCCTTGACTTGCTCGATGGGTTTATCATTGATTTGCTAATTATAGGTAAGCGTAAAACATTTTTATAGTGAAGACTGCAAACTTTGTTTCAGCATAATTAATTTCTAAATTTTCCCTAGAATAGAAGGACGCTACTGCTTCTAGGCATATGTGAAAGCCAATTTGGGATTAGGATGGTGGGATTATCTGCCTAGAGTAAAATAGAAGTGGGCCAATGAGTAAGGACTGAGGAATGAAATTTGGCAAGGACCAAAACAATGTCATGAATATAAAATTGAAATTATGGAACCAGAATGCATCCCTGCTTATCTTCTGTTGAGGTGGAAATGGGGCAGTTAATTCCCTATTGTTTTTACATCTGATTTGTGTAAAGATATTCTCAGGCAGCAGCATTATCAGTCTGAGAAGGCGACAGTCAGTGGAAGAAGCAGCTAACTTCCTCCACAGTAATTGAGGAAGTAATTGAGTGGAAAGCTGTCCTCAAGTTGATAATGGCGGCATATTGAATATTTCTTGGCCAAATGATATAGGATTGTACACTGATCAACAGTTAGCAACCTGGCCTGCAACCTGCTTGTTCTGCAGCCAGGATGTTCTGAATCATCCAACTGGTAATTATATAACAAAGATGTTTCACATAGAACTGGCTAATTATTCATAGCAGTCTAATTGGGCAATAATTAGTTGGATTATTCTTATTGCCTTTCTTAAAGATAGGAAACATGATGGAATAGCTCCAGTTTTTAGTTAGCAGTAGGGAATTGTAAATGGTTGTAAATAAGGGAGCTAGTACAAAGTCCCACCAATCAGAATTTATTTTGAAGAATTCTAGGGGAATTCCTCCTGCCTCTTTACAGCTTACGTATTCGTTGGAAAGTCAAATTTAAGAGTTTCTGAGTTTGAAACTGGGACCGCTGAGACAAGGAGTCAGAAATTAGGAGGCCTAGGCTTTTTCCACTGACTGATGTATGAAATATGTCATGGTAGTGGGTAGCCCAAGATTCAGGCAGGATTGAATTAGAGCTGGAAGTAGGTCTAACAGCTGCACAAGACACCAAAACAGGCAAAGGTGGTTATCAAGAACAGCCTGTTGGAGCCTTTCTGTTCACTAAGAGATAGCTCTGCTTCCCCCCCGCCCCGCCCCGCCCCGGCCCCCATCTCTCCTCAGGAGAGATTTGTATTCCTTTCTTTAATCAGCAGAGGATTTCTTGAGAATGTTGGCCATTATGATGTCTTGTAGCTCTGTAGGCAGGAACTATGCCAGCCCTCACTGAGACACATTTTTCTGGCAAACTAAGGTTTGGAGGCTCTATTATAGTTATGCTGCACAGAGGTAGTACTGGACTTTAAACATACCTGAGCAGGGCTAATAATTTCTTGAAAGCTATTAAGACTGAATTGCAAAATAAATATATGGAGGGAGAGTGAATGGGTTGAGAGAAAATTGGGTTGGATGGTGTTGACCAGATCTTCACTAAGGAAGAGATGAAAAGCTGAAAGAACACACAGCAGTTTATGAACCAATGTATAGACACGGTGAAAGCAAGGCTGGTTTTCAAGAATGGGAAGGTATGGAGAGATACGCTGTGTGGTACTGGTATAACTAAATTTAGATTTATTTCCTTTATTTTTCTTATGTCATGCCTTTAATTTTTTTGCGGGGGGTTACTATTTCTTACTCCCTTTCTGCACTTTCATAATGTTGCTTACCAAGGAAGAGAATAGTGTGTAGGGAAAACCTATCTTCCATGCATTTATTTCCCCATCTTTTCCAAGTTTCCTTGCTTGTTGGAGAGGTGAAAATCCTATGAAGCAGGGATGACTGCTTGGTGGAAGGCAGCAGCGAGAATAGCATCCACAAGGTGGCTATTCCTACTTGAGCCAAGAAAAGAAAAGAAAACTGGTTGCTGTGGAGTTCTGTTCTCTCCCTCAGGAGAAACAGAAATGGCAATGGAGGCACAGAGCTCTGTGGCAGACGAGAGGGAGTGATCCTGCTGCTGGCTAGTTGGATCACGCAGGTTGCCAACTTCTCTTGGCACTTCTCCATGTAAATCAGAATATCGGCTTAAGAGGCTACATTGTGGTTCCCAGAAGAAAGCCCCACTTGCTGGCTGGATCCCTTGGATCCAATTTTAGCCCCCCTTAGCAACAGACTAGCATCAAGAGGAGGCTGTGCTGTGAGGATAGGTTCTCATCCAAGGTTGCAGGCCATCAGGACAAGGTGGCTGTGTGGATGAGGCCTTTGTCAAGAATTTTTTTTAATGAATTTATTTCACATTCTTGGATTCATTCTCATAAAAGCATTCTTATTTCTTTTTAAAAGGATAGTCCAGGAAGGGGAGGAGAGGGAGGCCTGATGTCAGAAACAACAGTTCTATCAGAAGAAATCTTCACCCAAGTGCAAAGGAATAATCAAGATTTATCTTAAAGAGATTGCTATTAAATAAACATTACAGAAACTTTGACTATCATGCTTATTTATAGCTAAAGGCATGAAAAGCCACATTAGTATGTTGAATTATATGAGTTCACTGCTGTTAGCTGACAGCATGTCAAATTATTTGCAAATATTTTCTGGAACACTAACCTTGAAGGGTTCCAGCGCTATTCAGTGTAACCTTATCACAAGACAGAAATCAAGTGTTGAAGCAAGGTCTCAGGATAATGCATGTTTAAGACCAAATGATCTCTGATCTTTAACCCCCCCCCCCAAAAAAAATCCATTAATGCTGCCTTTGGCAATGAAATCTTCCCCTGTTGTTGTTGTTGTTCCTCCCCCTCCCTGTTGGCATATGGATTGATCCTGTGAAATAGTCCTGGAAAATAATGTGTGAGTGATGTTTAACTGAGAGACTGTGCTCTGGGCAGGCATTTGTGAGTAGATTAGTCACATTTAAGTGGGTTTATCTCCTCCAGCCTGCAGTACCAAGCTTCTGAAAAAATTATGTAATCATTTTAACAAAGTGTTCTGTAATTGACATGAAAAAGGCAAAATAAAATAAAAATGAATTTCTCCATAAGGAGTTTATCCATTTTTACTGGAGTCTGTAAAGGAGAAATGAGCAGGAAGGGAGGGAATACAGATATAAGATCTTCATGGAAATTTCCATCTTTGTTCAAAGTGTATGATTTATGCCATTTAAAAGAGTAAGACCCCCTATGTGGAATGTTTTCTCATTTGAAGATTTGTTGAAGGATGATTTCCGACTTTTAACTGCCTGCTATAGGTTATCTTCTACAACATATTCTGCTGTCTACCATATGAAACAGGAGATGCAATGACTTTTCTTTTTGTTTTTATGTTAACAAAGTTCAAGATGTGATTTTTTCCCCCCTTTCTTCAAGCTGTGGCTTTTTCCCATTCTAGTCCATATTGATGCAAGATTTTGTTTCTGAGGTTAGAGAGAGGAGGGAGAAATGAGAACAAAATATGTCATTTTGGCAATGACAGTTCATTTCCAACTTCCGTCCTGCATTCCTACTTAAGCCTCAGCAAATTACAGCCATAATTGTTTCCATTCTGCCTGTTATGGGTTTCATAAAAAAAGGGAAAGGGAGGCAGATATCTGTAAAAATTCCTTCCTGATAGATTATAGCTCCCTATGATGGTCTACAGCTAAAGGTGTCCCTACCATTCAGCATGAGGGTATATTGTTGAACCTGTTGGAACCTCACATTGCCCATGCTAGCAATCCTCCCCACCAAAAAAAAAAAGGTAGGTATTTCCCTGAGTGGTGGGACATAAGACATAAGATTCAGCTGTTATTACAGATAGTTTTGCATGGGCAATGGGGAGAAAGAAATGAGAAGGGGCATCAGTATTTCACCCTTAATCTGAGGCAACAGGCCTTTTTGGATCATCCCAATCCATCCTATGCAAATTTCTTTGCCACAGAATTAAGAGAAGGCAGCTTGGTGTTTTGGTCTAAGCACAGGATCCTTGCACAGATCCTAGGGTCATGCATCAGGAAAACTCTGTGGAGGAAGGGGGCTGCCTGCTTTTGGGAGGGAAAGGCGTAATCTCAGTTGTAGAATATGTGTTTTGCATGCCAAGCATTTGAAGGCAAACAACAGTGATTTGGGGACCAATATGCACATTCATAGACATGTGCACACATCTGTATCCATACATGTGAAGTCTTCCTCTCCCCCCAGGCAAAACCTAATGCAGCTAGGGAGAGAAAGTTAGATTTCCCTAACCTTCCCCTCCTTCCTGCTTGCTTGTTGCTTCCTGGTTGCTGAACCCTGTTGTAGTCACTACTGATTTCCTGAAAAGCTTAGTTTCTGCAAGGTCCAGTGACACAGAGTCCTCTCACTGTGGAAGCTTAAAGTGTTAGATGCTGTTGCTTCTGGTTTGAGAGAGTTATATGGTTACTGACCTTTGCAAAAAGAAGCTGGTGTCCTTCCCTTGCCTGATACCCATGAAAGCTGATGAGTACAAACTGGGCAATCAGAACCACCAGGAAAATCATTGGCAAATTAGGCAAGATAGGCAAGTGGGTAGGGATCCTGGACACCAACTGAGGCCACCCCCAAACTAAATTTATTTATGTATTTATCTGGAATTTATTAGCCGCCCAAATCCAGTGGACTCCAAACTAAACTTTTGTGGAACAGTTTTTCCCAGTCTGGCATTCTCCAGATATGTTGGCCTATAATTCCTAGATCTCTTGATACTCCAGCTCAAGCTGGCATAATTATATAAATAACATAAGAGTTAGGTTATGTTTTCATTGTTACTATCTTTTTTTTTAATCAATACCCTATAGCCAAAAATTAAATAAGAACTAATGTTTTTCACCTAGGGAAAGTAGCATAGCTATATGTTCAGAGGAAGTGATTTCTACATTTTTGCCCACCCACTGACCAAAACAGGCATTTCTCAATCCAGTTCTTACATTTTATTACTTTGTTTTAAAACTTTTTAAGTTGCACCTTCAATTAAAATATATATGTATATATTTCAAGACAATATGCAGAGATGTCCCAATTTTCAACTCATACTAAAGTAATTAGAACCTAATCAAAATTAAATTTAGGGCAGTTTTTTAAAAAAACCAGCCAGCTCAAATAATATAATTAATTTAAATTACTTGAGCAAGAGAATCCTTCTTGGGCTGTGCCCCAAAATGCATTGTGGGAATCAGTCATAATTTCCTACAGGAAACTATTCAAGATTTTGTTGACTCATCAGAAAATGCCCTGCCTCTTTAAAATGTGCCAATATTAATAATAGATTTAGAAAAGGTCTTTGAGGTTTATAAAGCAAAGGCATATTAGCATTATCATGTCTAGTGGCACCATTACACTTCATTGGCAAGGATTAGCATCTCAAATTCATCTGAATCCTCAGATGATTTGAAGATTCTTCGAGCTTTGCTTCGTTTCTCACTTCCAAGCATCATCAGTTGGCAGGAAACAATCCACCAGTCACAACAGTGTAAAAATGGGGGGGCGGGGGCAGGGCTTGAGTCAGGGCGGGGGCAGGGCTTAATGTCTTCTTGCTTCTACAATCCATCATCTGTCAAATGAAGGCTGACCTGCCAAAAATGGGAAAGAAATGGCAGGAGACATGCCCTTCTTGCAAAATTGCACAATTTATGTCAGACCCTGCTTATATTAACATAGTTTGCAATCCTGGAATGGCTAGATTGGGACAAGATTTCCCCCCTTTTTGGTGCAATTGAAGCCAGACAAGTGGAGTCATATCAGTCCACAAATACCTGTTATCCACTACTATGACTCCTCCAAGTCATAGGCTGAAGCCCTGATCCAACATCTGGTCAGCCTCAGGAGCCAGCAAACAATCGCTTTCCTGAGGCAGGCCAGGCAGGCAATGAGCAGCATAGGTTAGAGAGACCCGGATGATGCGGGGCAAAATCCTGACTGGCTGCCTAGCCCCCGGACATGCCAGCCACTTTGGAGAATCAAAAAAGTGTCCTGCCCAGCTGCTCAGGAAGCAAGAAGGACAACACCCTAAATGAGTCTTGCCGGCAGCTGGGACTGTTTAGGAACTGCTGTCAGGACCTTGCTGTCTTTTGGAAACAATTTCCCCATGTTGGATCTGTGTTTCTGTATCCTTGCTCTGCTTCTGGAGTTTAGGCTTTATGATTCAGGGCAGCTTGTGGAACTCTCTAGTGTCTGAATCCTAAATTGACACAGACTACTGTTATTTTTTTGCCCTGCCTTCCATTGCTTTCTTAAACCTGTGCTGTTGACAGCCTGCCTCTTGTTTCTTACAGCTACCCTCTGCACTGGACTTCGTAGAACTCTGAATTCTTGGCTTCAACCTGCAGTGGTTCTGCTGGTGCTGTATCCCAGCTACCAGGCAAAATTTTGCCTTTTCCTGTACTTGTCCTGGAGTGTGTATGGATTGTTCAGCTGGTCATTTTACCTGCCTTTTAGTTGTTTGAAGTACAAACTCAACATAAACCAGTTACAATTTGCTGTATTGTGATTGCTCAGTCTAGAACCAGACAATACTTTGCTCCTCCTTTTTGGAGCCTGAGAGGAAGTTTTGTGTAGGCCAAATGGCTTTCTAATATCTTCTGGGGTAACAGAGAAAAGGCTGATGTGGGATACGGACAATTTGCAAAGTAGTAACCACACTAGACACACATACACACATCAGTCTTCTCTCTCCAAACACAAATCTGCAGCTCCACAAGGTTGCCAAATACAGCAGGGCCTGCTCATCCCCTTCTGTATCTTTTATTATATTCTGGATGAAGGCGATGGGGGAAAAAATAACTTTTTCTGTCTCCTTCAGTTAAGCTGGGGGGGGGGGCGCTAGTCATTGGCTATATAAGTTGCCCACTTATTTACTGCACTGTGAAAGCAATTGTTCCAAGAATCTCAGGGAGTTCTAATAATGCTGGAGTGGATGGTGAGGGGAAAGAAAGATTTTCTCTAGCAAGAACTCTTGGCTGGGAGAATAGCTGAAACCATCCACTCTCCCCTCTGCCCCACTCTTTGGCAATCAGGAAGTGAGAAATGAAACTGAAAGGTGTGAAGGGGAAGAGGGTAGTAATGACAAATCAAACTTGTCCTTTAAAAAGAAGTTATTCCTGCCAAACTCTTTTTCTTAAGGTTTAAACTAACCAAAACAATTAGGAACCATTCAAGAGCTTGTGGGGAACCTATCCTACTGGGCTTCAAATTTTCCTCTAAATTCTTTCAAAGGCTGACAACTAAAAAGAAGGAAGAAAGTCCCAACAGATGTATTTTCTTTCATTTTTAGATGGGTATGTGTGTTGGGGGCGAAACCATATTAAATGGTACTCTAATCCACCTCAGCAAAAATTCCTAAGGGGGCTGCTAAATGAAAGTGCTAAAGGTACAATCTTTGGTCAGAGCACAAGATGGTCTACCTGGTGTCAAATGACATTGCAGCCAACAGCTTGCCATGGCACATTTTGATATATCCCCACTGGTTCTGTAGTTGGGGAATTTCTGTTTTAAGGTAGTTGCTCTCTTGGAAACCAACAAGCCATAAAAAAGAAGCTTGTTTGGAAGCAAACAGACAATTCCAGCTGGTTTATTGCTAATTAATTCTAGTCAATTTCTGATCAAATTGACTCCTGTTTGATTTATATGGCTAGTGTACATGCTGGAAGAATTGCAAGGAAAGAAAGACAGGATGCACAAACAGATCAATCTCAGGTACATTTTATACTGGAATCAGAAGGGCTGGGAAACAGAAATTCTGGTTGTCAGGAAAATTTCTGCCAGCAACAATTTGCTTTGTCTTTTCATTACACCCCAAATCAGCCACTTAAGGCAACAGTTGATTCACTGTGCCTAAGGGCAGGGCTAGCCCTTGTGGTGAAAGGTGTTTCCACTGACTGATTCTAGTCCAAATTTGCAAAATTATATTTTGAAATATTAACACTTTCTTTTTCTTTTCTTTTTTCAAAATCAGCTCTTTGCTGCAGAAATCTAATCTGGAGTTTACTAAAACCTCAGCAACTTGAGCCAAGTATTACTTTACATTATTTCATACCTTGTCATTTTGATTTTGGTCTTTTAATTGGGTATGTTTTTTAAACCTTTGTGGTTCCTTCCAGTTATTAAATTATAATGAACTTTAGCAGATATATGCAATTATTATTAGATGCTCGATTGAACTGAATTCTTGAGTGTCTTCTCACTAGCCTCATTAACATTTCCCTGATTTAATGTTAATCCTTCATTTACTACTATTTTGCTATACGGGGCATTCAAAAGTGTTAGAGATATTTTACATTTGTTAACCTGCCATTAGAAAAATATTATTTGTTTTCCACTGCTCCATTTTGGATGTTATGTAGAGTTAGATACCATATGCTTATGTTAAATCTAGCTTTGTATATTACATATCCCACTGAATCTTTTTCATTTAAAAATGCGAAGAACTCAATACTGTAGAGAAAAAATGTATTTCACAAAATGGAAGCGTTTGTGATTACATTTATGGCATCATAAAATTAAAGTTTGTTTGGTATAAAGACAAGTAGATCTATTGGAGCTATTTTTGCAAGGCAATAGGCACTACAGCAGTGAAACATATTTAATGACAGCACAAAATGACTTGAATATATAGATAACCTTGACAAACAAGTGTGAAACAGTAAGAGACCCATAAAAATGTTCACTTTTTATGTCTGCCATTCTGTCTTTTGGATACTATTGCATATGCTATCAATTATACGATATTTTTGGGATTGATGCCAACTGGTTTATAGAGTTTTGCAACTCAGTTCCACTGCTAATGGCAATCATAGATGCTATTCTTCTACCAAGTAACTCATACTTAGCCTTCTTTGCCTAGCTATGAGTAGGAATGGGACATGTTGGCTTTTTCATATTAATTAATAATTGATCAAGTAACTCTTTTTATGAGTAAGAAAATGACTATTTGAACACATTTTCCTTGCTTGTGTATTGTATGCAAGGATTTTTTTCTATTGAAAATTGCAGAATGTTTACTCCTTTCTCAGAGATACATTTATTTGGTCATATTTCCTGTTTCTATATTTGCTTTTCCTATTTATTTGGGAGATCCTAAACCAGTTTATTCCTATAAAAGCTGCAATGACAAATTTCTTACACAGCTAGATAAAAGAAAGATGGCATATTCTGGTCCCCTTGATGACATTATTCTGTATGTTACTGTGATTCAGATTACCATCTTCAGAAAAGTATGAGGAGAAGCATCTTTTAAACGTGTTGGCTAAAAATCACTGGGCTAGCCATATGATACATTCTGAAAAGCAGATGTTCCATTTGTCAGCCAGCACACACAGCCCTCAGGAAAGTACAAAAATTTCATCTGTGTAAACATAACAATACAGGGAGAGGCTCATGGCTAAGGACAGAGAAAACATCACTGCTATATAAGTTTGCAACTCTATGGATTCACCTCTACTAAAAGGCTGGTAGAAATGTGGAGGACCACAGAATGAGAATCAGCATATGGTCTGTGGGTCGCTTTGCTTAGCTTCTGTCCAGAAAACTGATTAGGTAATGAAGTTTCTGTGCAATTATAGCTGAAAGTTTGTATCACAAGTTGTTAAGGAACAATCTTGAGCTAAGAACAGTAAAAGGTCACTTCTTTTTAATGCCCAGCTTGATGAGTTTTTAGAGGATTGCAGAGGAATAAGGTGAATGGAAATAATGGAAACTGGCACAAGAGGCATGGACACCACCCAGTTTCTAAATCAGGGAGCAACTTCATGTATCCCAATGTCATTTCTTTGTACCATGTTTCTTAAAGGATCCAGTTTGGCTTGTATATTATTTCTTCCAGTTGGGAACATATTCTCTCTCTTTTCCTTCTTCTCAAGTGCGCTCACCGGGGATCATTCTTTTGAATTTCTTGTTTACTCACAAGACACAGCATGTGACTGATACTGTTAGCTTCATCTTTGTTTAATTGGCACCATTTTGGGTTGACACAGCAACGAAAACGAATTTCTCACTGTATGTCTGTCTGGCTAATGCTGGTCTGATCTTCCATGCACAAACACTAGGGTGCCCCTGAAAGTTGGAGGAATGCTGAGGGTAGTATTCAATTAAAGCTGCATGTTTCTCACTGGTATTTTGGTTACAGTTTTGCTTTCTTTAAGTTCCACTCTATTGTAATTGGGTCTGCTGTGATGGGTGCTTATTTTTATTGCTCTCAGAACAGCCTGTTCCACCTTTTAACTTGCTAGCACACTTCGGAGAGAAAGGAAGGTTAGGCTGCTTGAGTAAAACTTCATGTAGCAAATCAGAATTAAATTTATTTAGATGCCATTGTCCAGGAGTTTTTGTTTTTATTTTTCATCGTTAGTTGCTCATAATTTTTTAAAACCACTGATAGACAAGTGTATTTCATAAGCCTTATGGACGACATCCATTTCTGGCATGAATGCCACTATTTTTTTTTTAAATATATCATCATGATTACATTTGCTCAGTAAGTTTTAAAAAAAAACAACCTCAAAATCCAAAATAAGCAAGCTGACTAATTTTATGGCTGCTAATTGCATTCATTGCTATGCAAGCCAGGATAATGATAAGGGCAATCAAATCTCATGCTTCAGGGTATATGCTCATCACCTGTGCATTTCAGAAAGGGTTCCCCTCCCCCCCCCTTACATACTGAAGAAAGTGACTAACTAGATATAGAGCAATTGGTGGTTCCATTTTGGTTTGTCTCTGTTTATCGTCTAAAATGCCATCTCCTGAGCAGCAGTCAGGGAAGAAGG
Organism: Python bivittatus; assembly: GCF_059951505.1. Lineage (NCBI taxonomy): Eukaryota > Metazoa > Chordata > Lepidosauria > Squamata > Pythonidae > Python > Python bivittatus. The sequence goes on along the minus strand of NW_028277125.1, from coordinate 60,662,799 downwards.
ATGACAGATTCCGCTGAACAATGTGGGTTTTCCAGGACTCTTCTGGAAAGCATAGGGTAATATTAATCAGGATGTATTAAATATTTTGGAAAAGACTATAGAGCAGCATTCCCAACCTAGTTAACATATCTGGAGACAGCAAGTTGGGAAAGTCTGCAGTGTTCTTTCTTAATGTCTGTAGACTCCATTCATGACTAAAGTGAACAAGAATGGGAAGGAATGGGGAAGGAGTTAAAGAAATGGATGGATGGAAGATAAATGTCTATTTTAGGACTTACTGATGATGGCTTATTGATTAAGCTACAGTTGACTGGATTCACATATTGTGCTGAACAATAAACCATGATTTAGTGGCTGAGTTAATTCAGCCAAAATCAAAGCAAACAAACAAAAACCATCGTATGGTTTTAAGGTATTTTGTGAATCAGGCCTCTAGCTCATGTCCATATATTTGTTATTTACTTTATTTTTAATCAGCTCAATAACACATTTTTCTTAATTTTTCATCATTTGATCACTGAACTGTAGATAGTTTACAGCTTTCTATAGAAGAATGTATGAATGGATCCTACTGAGAAACGCTATTTGAGTTTATTTCTTTATTCTCCAATAGCTCATTTGAACTTGCTAGTCACTGTCTGATGATGCCACAGTCGTAACATAATAAACATACATGTATGTCATTAGATTTGGAAAACATCTGTCTTTGGACTGATAGGATTATGTTTGTATATCCATCACATTATATTACCATGGAAAGCACTAGAAAAGCTGGCTTCACTATCTCTAAACATGAAACAGCTCTGTGATAGTACTACAGAGATGTTGGGGTTTGCCAAGAATATGAAGAGGGAAGATGAAGGATTGTCATATTTCTATTTCATTTCAACTATTCTCTGTCCCCAAATCTTAATCAAAGATCAGCAGCTCTACCTACAAGGGTTCACTGTAATTCTAATATGGAACTGTGGTATGCCTGTTAGTATCTTTAATCTGTTACTTTTATTTTTAGGAGTCTCTTGCTTGTTCCTTCTTTCTCTTTTATTTCTGTTCCTGCAGATCCACCATCGAATTAATTGATTGGCCTTTATGTACAGCCAAATGAAATTCTTCTGTTACATTCTCTGCTGTAACTATCTGTTGACACATTTATACTATCTAGTGGGCACCTTTGAATGCTATTTTAATTATCTATATAATACATAGGTATATCACAATTTGTCCATAGGTATTTAGAAACTGAAGTGTGCATTGTGTACATGCATACTCGATACATGAACTCGATCATGAATACAGCAGAAAGTTCAGGCAGATTCATCAATAGACTAGATAGCTGAAGAGCTACCACACAGAGCTAATTCTTGTATTACATCTGAAAGACGTAGGATCACCTCCAATAGATGGGCAGATATAAGACAGCAGGGTTATGTGTGTCTTGAAAACAATTAGGATGTGCCTTAGATTTCCTGCAAAACAAAATCTCCCTGCTAGCTTGATTTTTTTTCAGGCTTTCACATAAGCCTGAAGAAAGTTGCCACTGCTTTAAGAGTTGCATTAACTTTAATGAATGGATTTCTTAAAGCAGCAACAACATTCGCTCAGGTGTCTTGAACCCTGAGAGAAGTCTGGAGTTGTTTTACTGAACAGCAGAAAAGTGCTGTACTCATGTGTGATCTGAAGCCTGCTTTTGAATCATTTTCGAAGTGCACACAGCCTCATAAAATGCTACCACCATGAGCAATAAAATCTGCAAATGCTAAGAACAGGAATTGCATTTACATGCAAAAGGGTTCTAAAATAGGATGAGTGGTGTAACTTTCTTTTTTCTTTATTAAAGTTACGGTCATGAACCAAAGCAGTGTAACTTTGTCCTGTAATCCAATACAGTAATTTTTTCAGGCAATAGAATAATAAAGACAATGAAATAAGCAACAATGACAAACAAGAAAAACATAATTAAGTATTATTGCATGTGAAGACCCAGCACAAAGTAAGAGTAAAAGAGTAAGGCTGATTATTAGTATTAAATAAAAAGCTTGGAAAAGGGGAAAATTCCTTTTGGCACTGAAGGAGACCTTGGTTGAAGGACCTATGTTGTGTGTCAGCTTGGATATCACCATAGGTGTCTCTTCTTAATCACACATTTTATTTTATTATTGGATTTATATATTTATTTTGTACAACTCATGCTGATGCAATGCAAGAACAAAGGAGCAGCATTTGCATTGCAACATTGTGACACATGTTTCTTGCTCCTTTTGCCATACATGCTACTTTCATCCCCAAAAAGAATTCTGGATCTAATCAGTAGGTCCAGCATGGTCTGACCATCACTTTCAGGAGAGAGGAACCACCCATCAACCTACATCTTAGCTGGTTTGGTATCAGTGGCAAGTGTGTTCAAAATGTGTTCAGCACCAATGGAATCTGAACTTACAAAGGCAAGTCCTTCTCTCATCTTTAGATTTATTTATTTTTAAAGCACCTTGTCCCTCCCCACTCAGTCAGAAATTCATATTTCGGGGAAATCTGCCCTTGAAACAGAATGAAATGGGACAAAAAAATGGATTAAAGTATGTGCAGTATTCCACATGCATGCAGCTATAGGGGGCCATGGGAGTGGAGACAAGGAAAGCCATGCTGATTTCAAATAATTTAAAGAGACGTTTTTATGTTTAATTATTTTTTACAGTATGTTATATACCATTAGTGATGGATATGTTACTGTTGTCATTATTACATGAGATTATAGTAATTAGACATAATAGAAATACTGTGATTCATTCTTCTTATGACAAAGATCCCCATGTCTGTAACAGCTAAAGAAAAGACCGTTCAAATAAAGCATTGGTCCAATCAACATGCTATCAACTCTGTTGGACTATGGTTGTCTGAGGTTTTAGGGGAGATACTTCCCATCACCTGTTACCTGATGTTTTTCAAACTTCAGATGCCAAAAGTAGAAGCTGAGGTCTTCATATAGCAGTGCTATAGCTTCTCCGAGTTACACAATAGGTAGAAATCCAGCAAAAAATTTTTTTTATTTCCTTCCTTCCTTCCTTCCTTCCTTCCTTCCTTCCTTCCTTCCTTCCTTCCTTCCTTCCTTCCTTCTTTCTTTCTTTCTTTCTTTCTTTCTTTCTTTCTTTCTTTCTTTCTTTCTTTCTTTCTTTCTTTCTTTCTCTTTTCAAACAGCAATTAAAAGTATGGGAGCCCTGCTACAAAATAAAATGGCAAGTCTCAGGGCTGTGCTTTTAATAGATGTGTAGAAAGTAGAATTTGAGCAGCTATGAGAGAAATTACATCTGAACTTCTTGGATACCCCAAAACTATATATGGTCCTGCATGGTAATGTATCTGATTACTCTGTAAGCAACTTGGTACCCTCCAGATATTTCTGACTTTATCGCCCTTTTAAAGTCCAAAATCTAAAGAGAACATCAGATTGTGTACTTCTGCCTATAACTTGTAGCAGCAATTGTAGTAACAGGACAGATGTTTTTATGATGGTATTGCTTGTGTGAACATGTTTAATATTGCTTCCCAATTACATCTGTATTGGTTCCCAGGGGCTTATTTCCTCAGGTAAATGACTCATGTTAGCATATGTTTGAAAGATCAAGGCTATCATCCTTCACGCTTTGTGTTATAGAAAACACCTGACAATATTGATCAAACAAAAGCTCTACAGTATCCACACAGGCAATATAATTCCAGAGTTGGTGTATGAAACATTTCCCTTGTCTCCGTAGCAATTATTAATGAATGGAATAAAGCTGCAGGTGAGCACAAAGGGCTGCTGTTCTTTTCTTTTTTTCTTGCAATGTCAGCAGTCCAGATTGTATACTAACACCATGTATCATACCTGGAAACACACCAGTTGTTGATAGATAGGTATTTGTGAAAGGTATATTTGAAAATGAAAAACAAGCTATCTCTGATTGGGCTGATCAGGAGTATTAAATACAGTATTCTCCTTCTTGAGATAAAGCCAGAGGCTTATTGGGGATTTGACAATTTGAAATACTAAGAATCATGCATTGTTAGTGTCTTTGTGAAGAGGCTATGTTCCATGCCTTTAATGTGATGTAAGCACATCACAACATGCACAATATGCAATTCATTTTTGTGTTGTACATACTCAAGTACTGAAATAACTTGAATTGATTAAAAATGCATACAGAGTTTTATAATCATGTAATTTGTTGAATGTTCAGGTTATAGGCAGTTGTGTATTATCATCTGGGATTGATATTTTCTAGAAGAACCAGAAAGACATTCCTTTCTTTCCTCTGCATCAAATAGTCTTCTACCAGCAGCTAGGTTCATCTGGAAGTTTTGGGAAAGCTTGAGTACAATAGTTAATATCTTTTCCTTTCCTCCTTGGCTCTGGCTTTCTTCTTTTCATGGACTCAGTTGTGAGCATTTACAAAACACACACTTCAAAGAACCATCACTACCAAGGTAGAAATATTATTTTCTTGAACACTGGTAATTCTATGAAGTGGGAAACAGGTTGCAGATCAATGTACAAATGGCTAGAACAGATTTGTTATAGATTTGCCAATACTAGCTACAAGTTTCTGCTACGTAGTGGATTGTATAGTATATGTCCCTGACTTGCTTGCTCCCTCACACTGGTAGATGTTAGTTATATTTGTTGTCTTTCCTTCAATAGATGTTGAGAGGAACTTAAAGATCAATGACAGCTTCATATGTCAGAACGTCAATGTGAGAAGGGGGGTCTCAACCTGAAAGAGCAGAGCATATAATTCTAGTAACTGATGCAAGTCTTTATCAAAGATCTCAAACAGAGATTAGGTTTGCTTATCTAATGGATTACTTCTCCCCTTACAAAACTATCCACTTGTCAGGTTTGTCAGGAGAGGCTCTTTGAAAGATATCCCCACTGTAAGAGACACCTCTTTAGGGCACACAGGAGATGGCCTGTGTACTCCCAGGTGGTGGAATACCCTCCTTCAAGAGTTGCTTTTGCCCATCCCAACCCCCCGTTTTTACGAAATATATAAAGATGCACCTCTTGCTCCAGATATTTGTTAGATGATCTTTGGTTCTTCTTTTGGAGGGCCGGGGGGGGGAGAGTGGTTGTTAATTTTATTTTTATACTGTTTTCGTTACCCAGCTTCTGCTAACCAGAACAGAAAATTAGGGTATAAATCCATCAGTCAAATAAATAAAACATGGAGTCTTCAAGAATGATTCCTGGTGATTTTATGGCCATGGACTTAATGGACTTTATGCAGCTAACTTGGCAGCACTTGGAAGTAGTTTCCCATTGCCTGCTGCCAGGGTATATCTTCACCTTCCTAGTCTAGCCTACAGAACAGGTGCCCCCTGGAGGTTTTCCATCCAAGTACAGCCAGGACTGACAAGACTTGTCTTATGAATCCAAGAAAGGTCAGCCAGGTCCTGCCACAGAGGAACAAAAGAGGAAAAAGCTAGAATGGGGAATTGATCTTAAATATCTGTAGATATTGCAGTTCCTATGGCCAATATATTCTAAAACTGGATACAATAAAAAAAAGAAAAGAAAGAAATATCTCTCCATAGCTCCAAATGATAGTATTGTTACTTCATCTTATGTTCACACATAATCGCAACATGTGTTTATATGTTTATAAACCTTTATAATAGGTTAATTTTGTCTTAGCAAGTGGAAGCACCCAACTTTGTCTGAGCTTGGAAACTAATCAGGGTTTAGTGTGTTAGTAGTTGTGTGGGAGACTACATGAATCCTATGGCTGTGGGCTAGAATGGGAAGCCAAAATACAGAAGAGGGCAATGACAAGCCACTTTTGTACTGATGCAAAAAACGAAAAACAAAAACAGAAAACCAGCCTGCAGGGACATGGCCTTGAAGTCACCAGGAGCTGAGCTCAGTAAAGATTTTAGCTTTTCTTCTTTAAACAGCTTTTATTGGGTACTTCTTCCAGTTAAAAAAAAAAAAAAAGTAGGATTGGTGGGTTAATTATAAATAGGAGACAACACTGTCCACCCATTTGTAAAACTCAGCAAATGAATCAAGACAACTATGACTTCTCTGCAGAGAACCATAAACAGATTTGTAAATAAACTGCCCTGGTTTTTACTTGATCATTCCTTGTTGAATAAGCCACAATTGTCCTCGTTCAAATATTGTGCTACACTATAAACCAGGGTTTACTGTAAATGGCTATGTTCATATAATATGCAAAACCAAAATCGAACTAAATTTTGGTTTAACATACAAGTGAATCTGTTTTCTATATGGATAATAGATAGGAAGGAAAGACTGCAAACTGATGGAATATTCTTAACATAAATACATTGGAGTGGTTCCTGCTTTTCTGTAAAAAGTATGTAACAGCACAATAAATAAAATGGGCTATTTGTTTGCTTATAAGATAGATGATGAGACTATGCATATGTTTTCTAAAAGACTTCCTGTGTATGGATTTATCTCAATCAGACTCAGATGCTCATAGCAAGGACTTTGCCAGTGCCAGAGCTAAACCCCAGGAATTAAAGAGGAAGAGAGAGTGTAATGGTATTTGGGAATGACCTTGGGAGACAAGAGAGACTCTTTTGAGAGAGAGACCCATTGCTCGGTATTGGACAGGAGTTGAAGCTTGAGATAGGACAGAACCATTGTTCGATATTGGAGGAGTTGAAGCTTAATACAGAGGATGCAGTTTGCATTGGCATATAGGAGATCTGAGGTGGAGAAACTTTACCATAACACCCTGGAAAATCCCTGCTACTAGGCATTAAAAACACTCGGCTAGGCAGATCAATTATTTGCTTCACTATACAGCTAATTCCTATGCTCTGTATGCTAAGTTATGTCATGAGCCCACTCATGAACAAATCTGAAAGTCCAGGTGCTCCGTTCAGTTCTGTTTCATGTTCTACCACTGGAAAAACCGTAATACCCTGGAACTTAAAAAAAAAAAAAAAAAAGCCAGTGAAAAAACTAGCTGCTCAGGAAAAGCAAATTAGTAATTAAAAAAAAAGTGTCATCAACTTCTTTATACTACATCAAGATCATAACCACTGTGTTATTTCAACAGGGCTGATAAAGAGAAATATAGAACCTGTTAGAGTGCATGGTAAGCATTGGCTCAGTTGAAGAGGTGGCCTTTCCTCGGCAAAGCTGCCAATCAACTGCCGGGATTAGCCTGCCACAAACTGAAGTGCTCTATCACAAAGAAGCTGGGCATTCAAGGCAACCTAATATGAAAATATGTACTGTGGAAGTGCAGCAGAAATATCTACCCTGAGGCTGCTTTGATAGTGACTCGGGGATTACTAGAGGGTGATGTCACCCATTTCTGCCCTTTAAAAACAGTTACCTGCCCTTTCTGGCTATAGGGCAACTAGATAGTGTATATAAGCCATCTGAGAGGCAAGCTGCCTCCCTCCTGTTGTAGCATGTGGCTCTGTTCACACAACATGTTTAACCAAGTCATTAAAAGACCAAACAACTATATTTTATAAAATATAAAATATTTTTATAAATATAAAAGTATGGTGAAAACTTGGCAACTGAAGTAAAAAGTAAAAAGTATGGTGAAAACTTGGCCACTGAAAGTGTATGGAACCATGCTGTTTCTCTCTTCCCCAGTGCATCCATCTATACATTATAGACCTTGAAGGAAATAAACAGAAGTGACCATTTTTGAATGGAGAAGCTACAAACCTAGGAGAATTCAACCAGAGTTGTGAAACCTCTTTTTAGGTGAAAAGCTGCATTTCCTCAAAGATAATCTGTTGGGGATTGCATGGCAAGTGATGCTGAAGCCAGCAATAAGTAGGGATACAACCAAATATCTCTTTGGCACTCTTTTTTCCCCCCTCTCTCTCTGATACCTTTCTTTTACTTTTTTTTTCTCTCTTTCTAACATCCTTCCCCACTCTCTTCTATAATTTCTTACTTTAGGGTTGCAAATTTTTCATCCCAGCATCAAGCATTCACTCCATCACTTTTATGATTCAGTTACCACCTATCCCAGTGCTGTTTCTCCTTTTTCAAAAAGTCTTACCTGCTTTTCTTTGTAACATGTAGTTATGCCCTGAACTGTATTTATTGAGAATATCTATACATACTTGTTAATTTTCACTAACTGATGCTGGGTCATAAATTTCTAATTGTTCCAGTTTCCTAAGTCTGAACTATATACAAATAATTTTCATTAGATTTTCTGTCTTGTTTTCAGCTTTCATTTTAAATTTTCCCCAAGTAGGAAACAAAGACTTTTCCTCCTGTTCCTTTACCTGACTGGGCTACAGCAAGCAGGAGAGGGAGGGAGGGAGGGAGGGAGGGAGGGAGGGAGGAACGATCAGAAAAAGGCAGTGATCATACACCATGAAACATCACTGTAATACCAAATTTGCATTTCCTCTTTCATGAAAGGCTACAAGTACCTCTCTGTGTTCAAAAACATCATGAGAAGATCATTTTCTCTTCTCTTGCTTGTCCGTGCCCCACCATTTGTATTAAATACTGTTTTTATAACACTATCACAACTACACGGGTCAGGCCAAAACTTCCAGGGAAGGCCTAGGTAATGCATAAAGGAACTGTGCAAATAATTCAGATTTGTGTTTCTGGTGAGCCCAAGTGACTACTCAACTCTGTTCCTATAATCAATGAAGATTCTTCTTTCATACCATGTTTATTCTGCTAAAAGCAAACCAGTTATATACGCAAGAGTGTGTCACATTGACAAATAGACATACTGTACCATTATTGTACAGATGTAAATACAAGAATTGTATATCCAAATATGCCACATATTTTAATATCACATTTATTCAAAAGAAGGTCTTAATTTAAGCTGATCTGTCCCCCAAAAGGCATAAAACCTCATCACCTCTACTACCATATTCTCAGCAATTTAAAGTGATATTATCTTTCCAAACAAATATAGTATACATTGTATTTATATACCAGAACAACCTGCAATTTAAGACAATCCACCCAAAAAAGAAAGATTAGACAGAAAATACTCTTCTGCTTCCAATACCAGAATCTAAGGAATTGAAGATGACCTTTTCATTTAAGAAATAGTTAGACAGGAAAAAAATCCTTTCAAATAAATAAACAATAGGTGTAAAGAAACAATAAATACACAGCAAAGAGATTTCAGGCAGTCGTCTTGATGCTACCACCACTATTACTACAACATGGAAGAATGGGATAGTAAACATACTTTTATGTCCATATTTTTATATCTGAAATCAGTCCCTCAATAAATTTGCGTACTTAATATATTAATCCTCCTAGAAGTTGATGTCATGTGAGTAGTATTGTTGGGGCAGGCCTTAATTCGGGCACTATAGATAATGCTTTCTGACTTTGCAGAATGCCTACTATAGATCTAAGGTGTGGCTACAAAACTGGAGTACACAAATCTAGTCAACCACTAATGGCAGCAAAACTAAGTCCTAATGAGTGACTTACAGCATTTTCTAGAGTCAATCAACCATTGCTGTGTCAGCTAATGAGGACAAGGTTTTTGTAAATATCCAATAGAGCAATAGAGGAAGAACATAGCTGCTCATGGTAGCATAGCTGTTAACTCTGTACCAAGTTGGACCCTCAATAAAATTCCTGCAATCATGTGTCTTCAAGAAGTTTGAAATAATATCTCCCTAATCATAGGCCAAACTTATCAATCCAATGAAGGTTAAAATCCAAAATACCTTACTGAGTAAGAGCATTTAAAGTGCTTATGGATAGGGGAGCTCCTAAAGAAGCCAATCAAAGGCATTGTGCAGTTTCATTTTCTTTTCCCCCCTCTGGAAGGGCAAATGAAAAGGAAATGGGAAATGAGATATTCTATGATAAACACAGGGTAGTTACATAATACACTCATCGCAAACACATGCAGTTTGACAGAGTCTGAAATATCTGGGAACTGTAGGACAATCCTTCATGAATACAAAAAGTCTCTGTTATAAGAAGTAGTAATATTTAAATTGAATTGGTTTTAGTTTTAGAATGTATGTATTGCCTTGATGAGCAGAAAAAGAGGTTCGAAAGCTAAGTGAAGGGCTCACAAGTGCTGGGATCCTGAGGAATACATGAGAAGCTACTGGATGTACAAGCTTTAAATTGCAGGACAGCCATTTAATAAATTAATTTGGGTGATCAAGACACCATTGGAAAACTGTAAGAAATCAGGGTTTCACATAAAACAAATGGCAGGTTGGGGAAAAGAATCTCTGCTCTCAATACTGTTGATGGATTATGTTTGAACAGTTCTCACTGTTTTGAGATTGCTACATCATTCACCTTGGAAGAAAATAATGAGAATCGTCATATGAAATGAGGAAGCCAGTCCCCTCCAGGAATTACAGGACTGGACTTTGAGCTGGAAAGAGCCAAATTCAGACCCCCCACAAAAAGTCTGAAATTCCCTAGATGACTTTGGGCCAATCAGCCTAATGTACCAGATTACTGTGAAGATCATGATAAGGAATGTTTTTTTCCTATTAGCTTGAGTCCTGCAGGAAAGGTGGAATATCAATGTAATAAATAAATTTCAATAAACTAAATAAGGGCTTTTCAAAGAATGGTGTAATCTTCAAAAGATTGTCTGGATACCATAGATTATTGGATTATCCCTTGAGTGGTTAAATATACACTATGATATGTGACTGTGGGATAAATAGACATGTGGAATTATCATTATCAAACCTGATATCCTGTTCACCCCTTACTTTACATTGTTGCTGCACATTTATACCTCAACAAAACTTGGAGAAGCACAGGGAGGAATTAGGCCAAGTATCACATTCTTTTTTGCATATATTTGTATAAGCACTATGAAACATCTGTTACGATCACAGCTGCATAAATGAGAGCTGTGCAATGGTTTGGATTCAAAGGCAAAATGGTGCTTCAGAGTGTGTAGCCTGCAACAAATTAAACCAAATGTGTCTTTTTCTGGGACTGCACAGCAGCTTCAATGGGCAGTGGCACAATAATCCTGCAAAAAGCCACAACTGCTTTAAGAAGTTGCAGATGGATGTGATGTGACAATTCCCCCTAAACTCTAGGACAGTGTTTCTCAACCTTGGCTACTTTAAGATGTGTGGACTTCAACTCCCAGAATTTCCCAGCTAACATGGGAAATCTAATGTCATTTTTATAGCAAAGCCCTTTTCTTAGGGCTTCCTCACCCCTGGCCGGCTGGGGAATTCTGGGAGTTGAAGTCCACATATCTTAAAGTTGCCAAGGTTGAGAAACACAGCTCTAAGGAATAATCCTATCCTCTGCACCCCCACCCCATTCTTTTGGCCTTTCAGTTTGAAGCACTGTAGAGGCCTAGTATAGTCATTCTTATGACTGGATAGTATCTGATTAAAAGGGTTTAGTTCACAAACTTTATGCCTTGGTAAATGTCCTTGCCATTAAGGTGTCACAATTATTTTTGTTGTTTTATCCATAAACTAATGATGTTTGTAGGCATCCAGGGAGCAATACAAGTGAGAAAATGAAACAGTGACAATACCAACAACACTAGTCCGGGAACTGTCCTTTTTTTTTTTTTCAGGAGTGTTCAAAGGATGGCAAATTTTGCAGAGTCAAATAGCCATCTGTATCCTCTGGTGGCCACCTAGAATCTCTGGTATTTAACAAAGGCAGAGAAATGTGTGGAATTAAGAAAAGGGCTCTGCTATAAAAATGTCATTTTTTAAATTTGCTAAGAGACAAAAAAATGTAGAACATCTTTACTGAGATTGGTACATGATCATATTTTTCTTTTCTACGGTAGTCGTCCATCCTTATCTCAAAATTTTATGCAGCTAATCATTGTGGGAATATAATTGCGCTACCACACCTGTGCTGAAAAAATCTGGGCTATACTAAATAACAGCAAAGATACAGAAGACAAACTATTTGGTCCCATTTAGTGATTCTGACCTGCTGTCAATGAGCAAGGTTTCAGAGACATTAGCAGATGGCGTGTTATGTGATATGCTACAAATGATCACTCCATCCATGATGAATGATGATGTCACTGATGATATACTGTGCATGCTGGGTAGTGTGGTAGTTGCTGCTGCTGGGGTGAAGTCTCTTTCTGCAAACCTAATTGTAATAGAGCATGTATAAATAGCCTGAATATATTAGCTGAAATGGTGGAGCTAATACCCCTTTGTAAAAATTCTAGATACCTTTAATTCTGCTATCCTAGTTTTCTTCATAACAATAAATCCTCCCTGTACCACAAGTCTGAAATCAGAAAAGCTGAGCCACATGAGAGGGGAATTTCCTGGGGATTCCTCCCCACACCAGTATTGTACCTGTGCTGATGGTGGTGGCAGGAGCTCAAGCTGGGCTCCTTTCACATTGCTTGCTTCTAATATTATGTTGCTGAGGCTTGCAGGCAACATTATGTAGTAGCTCCCATCACAACATGATGGTAACATGAGAAGGCATTCCCTGGTGTCCCAGGTAGGGAAGTTTTTAGGAGGCAGCTGCATAAGGGAAGTAACTTCTGATCCTCACCTATAGCTGCTGTTTAGTGACTCCTGTTCTTGCATCAGTTGGGAAACAAATGTTGTTTTTGTTTTTGTCCTCACAAAGCAGAATCTATACCAGAGATGCCCTAATTTAAACATTTATTTCTCTGTATGCCTGGGGATGTTTAGATTGCTCTCTACATGTAGAAGAAGCTTACAAATCATCAGGTAGACTGAAACAACAAAGGATTCTGTGGCACCTTAAAGATGGAGAAATGGAATACAGCGTAAGTTTCATCATATGCAAGATTCAATCTGGATTTTCAAAATCCAGCAGAGGTACACATTTATTTTTTTCACACTGTGCCAATAAACATGTTGTGACAGACAACTGAGCTCTTCAAGCAAAGTATTTCATATATTCAATATATCTTCAACATATTTCATATATATTCAATATATATTCAAGCATGTTCTGTAATAGCAGGTAATACATAAGCAACTTTTAATATCAATAATGAACTGCGTGAATGATGTTTAGCTTCCAGTGCTGCTAAATGAAGAAAGTAAATACTTGTTAGGATTTACTGACTGAAAAAGATAAAAGTTGCCAAAGAGTCAGGAGTTCATTTAGCAGAAGAGTAAGCAGACAGCCCTAGGAAACTGATCACTCCTTAAGTGTTGAATTAGATTTATATGGAATAGAACCACATCTACCAAGACTGCTGGCTAGAAGTATGGTGGGAGGAAATGACCAAAGGAATGCAACTTCTGCTAGACATTTCTCAGGATTCATCATAGTGAGGAAGAAAATCCACAACAAAGGCAGCTAGGTCAATGATAAGTCGGGGGGGGGGGAGGACATTAGATCAATAGAATGTTTGGGGCCAACTTGAAAAATCACACTATTTCTTAGAATGTAATTATTCTTAACATGGAACCTGGAATAATAGAATGCTCTACTGCAAAGATTTCCATTATCTACATTCTTGGGTCACCTTGGTCATCCAGACTGAGTGCAGCAAAATATTTTATGGCTTTCATGAGAATATTTCAAAATTTCATAAGAAATCAGTGGTCAAATTTTGTTATGCAGTTTTGAAAGAATCATCCTATGGGAAAATAACTTACGACCCAGTCTATTGTACTCTAAAGCAGGTTTTGCTTGCCGAAAGTACATATTTAAATAACTATATTTCCTTAAGCAAGGACCTCATAGCCAAATGTTCATCTTGAAGTGTGAAACTATAAAAAAATTAATTAAAAATCATATTATGGTTTCTTGAGGAAACCTGCTCCTTGATTTTTTGTTTAATTTCGGGGAAATAAAACTTCGCTTTTCTAAGTATAAGTCCAAGGCTTCCAGTGGAATAGAAAAAGAAAGAAGAGAAGAAGTCAAGGGACTTCCAGGCTTGTGTTCCTAAATGCAATGTTGCCTGTACCGGATAATTGATCCAAGTTACCAGCGACAAAACTTCCATTTTGTAAGTTTTAGTTCTGCAAATTTGTGAGTTTGGGGGTGGGCCATTTTCATATTGGCAGGATTTTGCAGGACAACAGTATGGAAATGGTGGCTGTGTGAGAGTCCCCTCAGCAAATTGCCCAGCAAGCAAAGAGCTAGATCAGGCAAGCCCTGTCCCCTTTGGTAATGTCATTATATCCTTACCATGTTCCTTGTAGCCTTTGGAGTCCTACTTTGTTCTTAATGCAGCTTTTGACTATGAAAAGGTTGCTCATGTCTATCTTGTGGGCACTGGTAGCAGTTGTGCAAAGATTGACACACAAATATTGAGCTCCATCTCTAAGTAAAGTAAGGTTTCCCTCTAGGGGAAAAGCTCAGCTCCTAGAGGATCCACAGGGACATGTACTGTAGCTTTCTTGGCAAGAAGGCAGAAGTGGTTTGCCATTGCCTTTTCCAGGTTATTTTGGGGAGGGGGGCTTCCATGCATGGGCTACTTCATAATGGATTCCCTTTTGAGCCACTGTGTCCATATGCAATTCTGAGAGTGTACCATGATGGCTCTCACAAAATGTTTGGGAGGGGGGTTGTGGAGTGCAGGGTGGCTCCCTCCTCACAAGATGCCAGGTCACAGATGCTTAACTGAGCAGAAGGCAAATGGGTATGGTTGCTCTTGGGTACTTTCTACCTTTTTTCTTTCCTGGGCAGGTGGGCACATTTCCAAGCAAAATATTTGATTGCAGCTACCATCCATTTTTATTTTCTAATAATCAAAACATCAGCTTTTGATGCAGGGTAGTGGTGGTGGTGCATGTATCATATCTTATTTAGGATCTGTGGTGAATAGAAAAGGCACTAACTCAGTATGAAAACCCTGTCTGTGCAATGAACATCTCATTTCTTATGGAAATATTCCTTCTTTATCAGAAGTAGACTTATATAGCACAACTGGGGAACTGAATAATTATTTAGGGTTGGTGTGAAGGGAAAAGCCAGAGCTCCCCCCCCCCCCCGCCTTGTACTATCACTCTCTAAAGTTTTCCAGATCAGCCCATCCATTTCCCAAACCTTTCCAATACACCCTGAAACAAAATCAGGACACTGACTTATCTTTTTCTTCTTCTGATCTATTCTGGTATTTATAGTGCTGTATTCCCTAGCAGCTCCATGTTTTGTAGGACTAGAATATCAGCCATTCTTCACCTTTTCCTCCTCCTAGCAGGTGAATATCAAGGGCCTACTCACAGTTCTTGCCCTCAGTATATTTTAGCTTGTGTGGGCCACATTAAACACAAATCCCTTCATTCCCCCACCTTTAACAAAAAGAACAAGGAATAACTTGCTAGTATTTGTCAAACATCCATGATCCACATACTTGCCTACGTTTGTCTGCAGCTTTGTATCTGTCCTGTTTGTCTTTCTGACTATCTACCTAGCTAACTTGCTATCATCTTCCTTCTTAGAGGCTGTTGATGACTGAGGACTGACAGTAAAAAATACAACTTTCTTCCTATTTTTTGTTTCTACTTTTTGTTATTTTCAGGTTTTAATCAGAGTCTGAATGTTTTAACTTGTTTTACATTTTCTGTGAGCCTCTGAGAATCATTTATTTATGGTAGTATAGAAATGTGATAAACAATTAAATGAGATATAAGACTGCCTCTGAACATAGCAACTCCATGAGCATTAGGACAGGACAGTAAACTTGCATACAGCCATGAATGCCCTAGATACAGCAGCTCCACAGCCACAACGATGTAAGAGTAAAGTAATACTCAGAAGACCTTTGGAGTGGCTGTAATGAGTAACAAACATGTGTGAAAACCAAGGTTGCTTGCATTGAGCCTGCATTACAAAAGTCCTTTTGAATGAGGTGGGTGGGTAAATGTCTATGTATGCAAATATCTGGATAGAGGAAATTCCACAAACAAGGCCTGAAATCTGGGGTGGAAGGAATAGGTGACTGCAGAGAGTCAAATGCTGAATTTGCAAATGAGTATACTGAGGGAGCAAAGCAATCCTCACCTGAACAGCCCATGAACTAAAGAAGCACACCAGAGGTTTCTCCTGTAATCTCAGTGCTGGGGATGTTGAAGAATTTAAATGGAAGACAGGCTTTTCTTTATTTGGGAAAATACAAAGGAAAAAGGAAATATGTACTGGATTAGAAATTAGATGGCTGCTGGTGGAAAAAATTCTCCTTTTCTCCTTCCTTCCTTCCCTTCCCCACCAAATTGGCTGCCCATTATTCTTGTTGGAGCAGACTGAACTGATTGCTAGCAGAATGCATTTGAAATTAGACAGGCTACATTTGACCCCAGGGCTGCAAGTTGTCCTCCATTTGTAGAAAATACGGCTTTAGAAGTACTATGATGCAGTCTTTAACCCACTTGTGATCAAGTCTAAGAAGCAAGTCAAAAACTCCTGTCATGTGTAAGTATTTCTTGTTTCTAGCACCTAGCTTATTAGTGAAATTGGCCTGTTCTTCTGATACCAAGTTAATGAAAAACTGTTTGGGGAACTCAGATTCTCACACATGATATTCAACACTTTATAAAGATAAACCTCGCACGTTAAAACCTAATTTATTTTATTTTGGAAGGTTCCCATCTCACAGAGATCCACTTTCATTCTCCAATCCCAAATTTAAACTGATTGTGAAGGATATGCCTAGAATATAAATTAAGGCAAGCCCAATCTACTACTGAGTAATTCAGCCTTTAGAAACTAGTGTGAGGCATATATAAGTTATCAAATGAAGGGGGAAATGCATTTCTTCCTTTTTTATGCTAACGGTGTTACTGTGGTCCCTTACTCCACTGCCAATCTGTACAAAATGCCCTGACAGAAAAATTGTCATGAAAGTTAAACTAGACACGTCCAATTTTGTTACAGGATAATCTGTGCTAAAACATGTGCCAGCTTGAGTAACCTTCTCAAGCTTGTACTTTTGTTTTCTATTAAATGTCAGCTCTGATAGACTAGCTTGCTTATTGGAAAGGGCAGGTTTTTACTTCAATAAAAACAAACCTTGTTAAAAAGACAGGCAGTCCCTCAGTAATAAAACAAAAACAAAAAAATAAACCCTTTACAATACATGAAATATTCACTCTTAATTGGCATGAGCACACTGTAAAGTTTTATTGGTGGTGTGAAAGCTACCAGAGATTATTTGTTTTCAGGGGATTGTCAAGATTATGAAACATTTTCAAGTACCGTAAGATGCATAAATTAAGCCTGCTACCACTGATAATGTCCTCGTGATGTTGGATTAACTATGTAGGAGCCTTCCGGATGGATGGATGGATGGATGGATAGATAGATTTCACAATATTGTCTATATATTAAAGGCCTGAGTCTCATCTGATATAAATTGTCTTAGTCCCCCTTGACAGTCTTGTAATTGTGTTAATTTACAACTTTTCAAAATGTGTCTTTGCAGGCCCACACTTGCTGAACAGAGTATATTACCTTCAGAAGCTAAGACACAAGGGATAGGAATCAATAACTTCTGGCAAATGTATGCTTATTCCTCAGAATTTGGACTTGGCTCAAAGAGTAGTCAGATGACAACAGTTTCAGTATTCTCTGTTGTTGCTTTTTAAACATAGCATTTAATATAGTATTATTGCAATATGTATTATTTATGAAATGTCTAAAGGGCTAAGTGCTGTAAAATGAATGAACCAAAACAGATCTTAGAAAATACAAGATCATGTTCCTCTTCAGTTTTTTTGGAAATATGAAAATTCAGCATCAGGTATAGGGACATTTTGTAGTTGGGGGCCACATTTAAAAAGACAGTGAGAGAATACAAAGGGCTACACTGAGGAAGTGATGTCACCCAAGTGCAGCAGCTTGGGATTTCCAAGGATTGATTTTTAAAGGGCTTTTTTGTTTCTTGGGAATAAGAATGTCAAGGTTCACTGAACAATGGTGGAATATTGAGGTTCTGTTTCTTAGTTTACTGCTGAAATTTGGTGGAATGATTGCTGGGAAACCCAAAAAGTGGTTTCAAAGACTGTATGTGGCCTACAGGGAAAGCAAGAATGAGCATGCTAGTTCCTCTAAACTATTATCACTGTCCTACACCTTCACAAATTAGGCAGAGACTACGTGCTACAAGAAGCTGTATCCATGGAGCATTTCTGCACAACTGTTCAGGATCTCACTCATGCAAATGAAAAGGCTTGGGATACAAAACTCTATTCTCTTGAAAGACTTTGAATAACCTTAAGTAGACCAAAAGTAGCCTTTGGAGTTTTCTCATCTTAGCTCCCCTAACAATGATTTGGACCTTTTCCCAGTTATTGTTAAAACTTCTTGAAGCAAAAGGTGATCCTGAACCCATTGGGAAACTCAGATTCATGTCTTTTTTGCATCTATGTGTGGTCAACTCAAGAAGAAGAAGGAAAACATAGAATTGGATGGTTTTGAAGAGGCTGAAGAAAAGGAGTATGCATGTAAAGTTCTCAATCCCATCCAGGCCTTTGCTTTTGAGGCTTTCAATGCTAGCTTCCATATCTGATGCAGGATATGGAGCAATTAAGAATTCTGGAAAATGAGGGCTTCCAGAAATAGAGGAAGGTCTGTACTTTACACTCTTACCCTGTATATCTGGAGTGAATCAATAGTAATGCTAGAAAGGTAATGAAGTTAGTAAGTATCATCGCTATTCCTCTGACATGTAGCTTACCATTTTCAAAAAGGCTGGATTGTAGGGAAAATAGCATATGGCTGCCAAGATTCAGTAAGCTGCAGAGAAAATCTAGCTTTCTGCTGTTACCAGAGGCTGAGATGAAAGGTGCAGATCCTTTGAGATCCAAGAGTTTTCTATAACTGGCTATAAATATATTCCTTAACAATATGTTTAAGGGTTCAGAGATAAAGCAACATCAGTGCCTTAGCATTTGTGTTATTGCTCCTGATCTTCAAACCTCATAACCTTAGTATGAAAGACTATTTCCTTGGCTTCTGACCCCTGGTTAGCACTTGCTGTCTGTTTGCATTATGGGATGCTTACCTGGAGGCTGACCCCTTGCTAAATCCTGACTTAGTCTTACCCAGTGGACTGGAACTGACGCTTGATCTTTGACTTTACAAACCCACAGGTCACTTGCCACAGGTGTGACATAAAAAGTGGAAGCCAATGAAGGGAGAACAAAAGAGGAATATGGGCAGTAGACCTAAGATAGGAATGTAAAGGAGATGCTAAAAGGGAGGTAAATCAGATAATTACTATAGTCAAGCTGGGAAAGAGTGATTCAATAAACAAGTGTCTTTGTAGTAGGAGATTTAAAAAAAATAACCAAAACGTATAGGTACAATATTGAAAAATTAAGAACTGCCTGAATAAAAGAAACAGGTCTTGAATAAAACTTCAAGGTTGAGTCCATTGGGAGAAGCATACCCAGAAGAGGATAAAAGGACAAAAGTATAAATAGAATAGGGAATATATGGCTTGGTGATAGTACATGAGAAAGGACTTTTATTGAGTCAGCAGTAAGATGTGGCTGATGAAAAGTAATATACAATTTTAGGTTCAGGTTAAGTTTCCAAAATGCATTGGTCAGATCCAGCTTTAAATACTGTGTCCAATTCTGGGCACCTCATTTTTAGAAAGATTCAGAGAAACTGGAACAGATGCTGGGAACTGCTACAAGGATGATCAGAGAACTGGGTATGTTTAGTTCTGAGAAGCAAAAACTGATGACATGTTATTGTGGCATTTTAAATGCCTTATGAGCATCACACAGAAAATTAAGACCTGTTTTCTAGAATCTCAGAGTACAGAACATAAAATAATGGTCTTAACAGAAATTTAAGAAATAATGCTTTATATTACAGTTAAATGTTAGGAATAACTTTCTAACGGTAAGAACATGCTGACAATGGAACCAATTACCAAGAAAAATCTTGGGGTCCCCTTCACTGTATATATTCAAGCTGAGGGTTCTGATAAGGGAAAGAAAAGATGTCTAATCTGTAGCCAAGAGTAAAATATGGCGAAGGGAGGAAGGAAGGAAGGAAGGAAGGAAGGAAGGAAGGAAGGAAGGAAGGAAGGAAGGAAGGGAGGGAGGGAGGGAGGGAGGGAGGGAGGAAGGAAGGAAGGAAGGAAGGAAGGAAGGAAGGAAGGAAGGAAGGAAGGAAGGAAGGAAGGAAGGAAGGAAGGAGAATTTCCATAAAGCAAAACATAAGAAAAGTTTCAGATTAACTAAAAAACGAGTAAGAATAATGGGAGAACAATACATAAAAAGAGTGCCCAGTTTAGAGTGCCCAATTATTTCTTAGCTAGACATTAGCTGACTCAGAAAAATGAAGGAAAATGTAAGTCCTAAAGAACATGAAAAAATAAAAATCAGTGATATTCAAAGCTGCAGATAAATTTTAAAAAGAAAATTAAATAGCAGTTAATAGCAGTTAACAATTAAGCTAGAGATTCCATGGAATAACAAGAATAAAATCAGTGATCAAAAGTGTTTTCATAGGGAATGAGTAAAAAGAAAATTAAGCTGTAGAGTAAGAAATGGATCTTCAAAATTTCAGCACAAGAGTAGCATAAGAAAAAAATATGGTTCAAATTCCTGTTCTCCATAACTGCTGTCATTTTTAAACAAACAGAATCCCAGGTCTGGGGTTCAAATATGAGTTTAATAGAACTGGGCATATTAGGAATGTTAGGATTCCATATTTGGAATCAATTTGTGTCAGAAAAATTATCTGATTCAACTATTCAAACTGATTTGGAAAGTTTATCTCATTTAATCTGGGTCTTAAAACTGGCATGGTAAGTCTAATTGCATCAATTTGATCTAGATTTATGTGTATATGCAGGTATCTCCAAATCATTTTGGCAGCATCAGATAAGAATCTAATTTATTAAATAAATATTTTCACAATACTAGTGTTGAATTCAATGCTATTTGAACCTCATGAAACTAATTGGAGGAGTAGTGATCACCCATAGTTATTATAGTTCATACTGTATAAGATCTAAAACAATTTGTAGTCTAGATAGAATGTATGCCTGTTCTGTATAATACTCTGACTACAGCAAACCCTGTTGTCTTTATTAGAAAATGGGGGGGGGGAACCAGACTGACAGACATGATGATCTTATATGACCAGTGTGTTTATTTGAGACTATAAGAATGCTGGGAAAGTTACTGGAGCATGACTTGTGTGCATGTGTGTATGTGTGAGAAAGAGAGAGATTCCTGGGTCAGGAAGGAAACACAAATGATCTCAGTCTTTATCTTCAGACTCTTTTGGCCCTTATCTATACAATTCTTCTTCTGCAATTGTGAGTGCTAAAAAGTAAGGTTATTTGAAAACAATAATGCTGGGTGAAAATTACCAAGAAATAGAACTTGATAGGATAGTTGTGAACAATGGCCTGATAAGAAAATGCCTATATCTTTGACTCCCTGACATAATAATCTAGCT
This sequence comes from Python bivittatus, assembly GCF_059951505.1. Classification (NCBI taxonomy): domain Eukaryota; kingdom Metazoa; phylum Chordata; class Lepidosauria; order Squamata; family Pythonidae; genus Python; species Python bivittatus. The sequence continues at coordinate 60,641,423 of NW_028277125.1, read as the reverse complement.
TCCTCATTACATCATTATCTACCTGTCATGTTTCAAAAACCCTCCAGCACACAGAGGATGTAGGAGTAGATTAAAAATACATTGTAATTCTCATCTTTCACTTTCTTCTTTCTGAGTTTGTGAAAAATAATGATGGTCCATCACCACAAGTGCATCTTTGCTTATGTATTGCAGACAACAAGTCTGAAATATCCAAGTACACATAGTTATTTTGATCTAGACAATCTTCTTCTTCCATTAATCCTTCTACAGCATCAAAGATGAGATTACTCCCTTTGATAATACATCCTCTTTTGAATTGGTAAGTGATCTTATTCCTCATAACTTAGTGACAATTCCCTCTTTAAAGCTGTCTGCCTAGATTACTGAGAAGTGAACTATTTTGTTTCTTATTGTGTACCCTAGATACCTGTTTTACTTTTCTTATATTTCCATCCTTTATCACATAAGGGATTATTTAAAAAAAAATCATTTTAATTATCTTGCTTAATTTGGAGCCTGGGGTTTGCCTGTATGCTGACAATCCAAAGATCTTTCCTCTACATATTAGACTGCACTTTCGTACTAAAATTGGACCAAGGGCAGTTTACAGGTGCTTTGAAACAGATATTCATCGTGTTCCTTCCCACCCTCTACAGCAGTGCTGCTGTAAGCACATAGATGCCATTTTAATTTTGCCAGTCCACATTCTTTCAACTGTAAATAGTTTAAATGCAATGGGAAGTTCATGAATTCGTTATCTATTTACTCATTTCCAAACCTTCCTCATTCTGATTTGATTGCTCAAATGTCTGCCTTTGCTACTTGAAAATATCTGCCACAAAGAGTTACATTTGTTCTCTGGCATCATTAATACCACTATCCAGGGAGCTGGGTGCTCCTGGTCAGAAAATTTTCTGGTCCTGGTACTCTTAGTAGAAATACATATTCAGCCACCTGAAGGCTGTAACCACATTCAAGGTAAATAATAATTGACATTATTTGCTTTTTATATGACTGGCATTATTTGTTAAATTTGACTAGCTAAAAAAGAAAGCCTTCCTGTGCAATCCAGTCCTTTTATTTCTCTGCCCATAAAAATCAAGACACAATTCTTTACTTTTACCATCATCACCTGTTGTCATAGAAACTATTGCAACACATAAGTACTGCAAATGACTGCAACTTCATTGAATGGACAGGGATGGAGACGGGCCCCAAAGGGGAACACTTTAGTTTAAACAGGTGTGTCGATAATAATAGGGGCTGATAAGAGGAATAATTCAAAACCACCACAGTGTAGCATGAACACCATCCATTATTATGCTAACAATATCCTAAAAGGGTATTTACTGGACCTTTTGTTTATTTCACGGCATTGTTTTCCACAAGATATGCAAATGCGTCTGAAAACAAGGAGCTTGTTGTCATGGCATGAATGAAACACCCTACTCAAATTCTGTACTAATTTGACTACGATCTCTAGGAAAAGAATGGGAAAATGTTCTGTTTCCCATCCCTTACAAAAACTAAGAGTACCATATGCAAAGAGTGCAGCCCTAACAAGTTTCTCAAAAGCTTTCATCATCCAGTAAGTATATGTGTAAAATCATGTTGTAACATCTAGAAATCAACTGCATTCTCTCAGCCTTATCTATAGCACTGTGCTGTTCTCCTTACAATGCAAGGTATTATTTTTGTTCTTCACTCAAGCTGCAAAATGCCAGAAGAGCTTTGATTTGAAGCTTGGAGAAAACAGTTATTCTTGCATCATCTCCATGGAATGCAGAAGCTCAGACAGGTCCTTAGGATGTGTAAATGTCACTGAAATTCAGTTCTGAGAGAAACCATTGACACTCGAGTGACAGCGAGTAGCATTTTGCTTCTGGTTCAGTACAAATTACAGACAACTTGACATTTGAGACCTCAGAATACGAAAGCAGATGGAAACCCTACATGATCAACCAGCTTTTTCATATTTACAAAACCAGTTTTGATTTAGACCTCTCTTCAGGGACAACTGGGGAAAAAAGTGAGGGAAGGAAAGTGGAGGGGGCGGGAGGAGAAGAAGAAACAAGGGACTGCAAAGTTTCTAATTCATGTTATTTTCTGCTCTATATTTAAAAAGCAAAAGTGAACACTAATTTTCCCTGCAAGATATTAAGCATAAATGCTGTTGGCACATTCTTAGGTTGTTAGTGTACAGATTGTAGTTTCTAAGCCTCCGTTGCATAAAACATAATAGAAAGCTAAACCATTCAAACAAGAAAAGATTGTAGCAGTTTTTCTAGCCTCTTTTCATGTTGTTTACTACAGATAAGTTCCTACATTCATTGTATACTTTTATTTAGGGCTTGGCTCTTTTCGTCCTTCTTGCACATGAAACCAAGGCAATTTGGATGCGTGTTTTATCAAGAGGTCTGCTAGCTTGATTCTTCACTTTGAATATTAGTGAAAATAAGATAGACAGTGAGCAACAATGTCTTTATCTGATCTGTCTCTTTTCTTTTTACATGGCTCTAGGCTAATGGCAAACATAACACCTTTGGCTCAGCTGAGAAAATAAACAAGACAGGAAGTTAAAGTATATTCTCTGTTAGGGACCCGTCATGCCTTGGGCAGGTTATTAAAAGTGGAAATCAAGGGACACAGCTAACTGAGGAGTGTCAATAAATCCAAACGTGACATATCCCCTGCTGCTTCTTGTAGAACTATTTAAACAATATTGTATCACAAAATGCCCAAGACATAAATTTGATGGAACTATTTGGGATTTCCATAAATTGATGTGATCTTGCTGGAAAGGGGAGTTGCATAATTATTTTAAGCACATATTGGAGCACTGAACAATACAGTTCTGAAGACAGAAAGAATAACTTCGTTGTTTTCATTTCAGCTTGCCCTATGATATCCTTCTCCAACCTGGCGCCCTTCAAGTATCTTGAGAGTACAGTTCTAAATATTCCCATCACTCATGCTAGCTGGGAAGTTGGGGAACTGCAAACTCAACATATCTAGTGGATGCTAGGTTGGGGGAAAATGCTATGTTCTATTCAAAGACTATAACCCCCTGGGGAGGAAGGTAAAGAAGCTGGGAGCACATGTAGTGTTCTCATCCAACCTTCCTGTTGATGTCAAGGGAGAAGCATGGAGACTCATGGACTGTGGTCTACATCACCAGTATAAGGGACTTGGGCTGGGCTACACCCCACAAAGGTAGGCAAAAATGTGTTTGGCAATCCTTATCAGGAGAGCTTTAAACTAAATCAGTTTAAAGAGAAAGAGACATGGATTCCAAGGCAAAAAGTACTAGGTACTGGGAAAGTAGCTGTCCATGATAATGCTGGAGACATGTGACAGAAAAAGATACTCAGAAATCTTCAGCATCTGGTAATAGGGAGGCCTCATTCTCAGTGTCTGTATACCAATGCATAGAACAGAGGTAAGAAACAGGAGGAACTAGAAACACAGGAAAGTGAGTATGACTGACCTGAATAGGAAGCTGGTGGAATAAGAGTCATGCTAGGAATGTAGAGCTCAAAGGATATGACTTGTTTAAAAGAAACAGACCTCCCTCCCCACTGGCCCCAAAAGGGAGGCAGAGTGACTTGGCTATGAAAAGAAACCATATATCTATGAAGAAATTCATTTCCCTGAATATGGAAGTCATGTTGAAAGCATCTGGGGAGGATGAGCAGGAAGAGGTAGTGGTAGTAATAATACCACTATGGCAGTTTCTTATAGTTACTTATCTATGGACAGAATGTGGATAGTGCCTTTCTAAATCAACTCACCAAGTTCTCAAGAGGATAAGCTGTAGTAGTAATGGGAGACTTTACCCTGATATTTGTTGGTAAACTAACTTAGCTGACCCTGGGAGGGCCCAAAAATTTCTATTTTTTCTTGCTGACAATTTAACTTTTCAGAAATCCAAGAAGAAACAAGATCTGATTTGATCAACAGAAAGAAACTAGTTAATGGATTAAATATGTCAGAGAACCTTGGGAGAAAATGACCATGTCATGTTAGAGTTCATGTTAGAGTTCAAGATAACTAGGACAGAAAAAACTGAAAATAATCAGTCATATAGTTGGGACTTAGGCAGATCTTAATGAACACAGGCAAAATGTGCAGAGCATACTGTGGCTTAAAACCCTATGGAATAAACAAGTCTAAGAGGGATGGGAGACTTTGAAAAATGAGATACTAATAGCAAAGGCACAAATGATCCCCACAAGATGGAGAAACAGGAAAAGCTTTAAAAGGCCTGTATAGATAAATGGCAAACCAACTGACAAGCTGAAAACCAAAAAGAGATATAGGAAATAGAAGCAGAGGATGACAACTAAGGAGGAGGCAGTAAGAGTTAGGAATGAGAACAGAATGCTGAAGAATATAAAACAAAATAAAGGAATTTGTGGGTATGTCCAAAATAAAAGAAAAGGCAAGAAGGCTGTGGTCTGTGGCATAGAGAAAATGTGCAAATAATAACAGGGTGTAGGGAGAAAGTTGAATTGCTTAACATCATCTTTACTTCTGTACTTTTCTCACTTCCTTAGATGATTGAAAAAGGGGGGGAGGGTGAATCAACTTCAGGATTTATAAAAGTATACAAAGAACCCAGCCAGCTATGTTAAGTGAATTAAGTCTCCTGGGCCAGACAAATTACACCCCAGAGTGTTGAAGCAGCTGACAGAATCACTGACTTTATTCTTTGAAAACAAGAACTGGTGAAGTGTCAGAAGACTGGGGAAGAGCAAACATAGTCATCCTTCTCCTCCTCCTCTTCAAACTTGATTGCAAGGTCCACTTGTTTGCACTGCACTTGCCATTACATAAATCTGCATTGACTCTGCAATTGAGTTTTGCAAGGCACATCATCTTTCAGTCAGCTGAGCCAGCGCATTTTCACTCATCCTTTTGGCCAGCAACTTTCTACTTTTAATTCTAGAATTGTTCTTGCTACAGAGTTGTTGCTGCTATATCTCAGTGTCTATACAGAGAATGAAGAGCAATGGGAAGAGGATAGATCTCTAGTGGATATCTATGCAGATGGGAAAGGTGCTCAAGGAACCAGCAGTTCTTCTTACTGAGATTATAACATTGTGGGACAGTAGTTCTAGCCAGCTGATATATTGTATAATCTAAGTGATAACAAGATGAGATTGTGTGGTACTCAGCTGGATGCATGAGAGGGAAGAAATTATTAGAACATCAGGCCCAGCTGAAGACATCACTGGGGACATTGACCATGGATTTCAGTAAAACTGCCAGCAATATCTGGAACAGGCTAATTAAATGGGTTAAAACCTGTGCCACATCCACCGTAGGAGCCACAAAACCCTGGCCATCACTTCATTACTACATAGACTTGGTGATGGAATCATAATGTCCAGCAGACCATTAAGGCAAAGAAGAATGCCTTCAAAATCTGTCTGAGGACAAGAAACATAGATGACCACAGTCTTACTTGACTTGGCAAAAGATTTTCAGACACAATCTGGTTAGAATAGAATCTATACTATAGATATTAAAGTCTTAAGCACAACAGTTAAATATCCACTGCAAAGCAAAGGGTCCAGAGATTTTATATGAGCTCCAGTGTTGAAATTCTTCACTTCTTCCTTCCACTTTTCTGAATTAATTGATATTTAGTGGTTGCTTTGGTGCCTGGGATGGCTGAGATAGGTAACAGTTCTCTCTAGCCTGGGAACCACTAGTTCCTGCCACATCAATTTCATCTGTTATACCACCTCCTCCTCAATTTTTGGGGTATGCTGTGTAATGACATATTGCAAACATCTGCATAAGAGAGCATCACTTATGCTCTCTTGTTTGCATAAAGAGACCTTCACTTATATTCCTTTTTGTATGAATCCATCTATGTGATCTCAAGATCACATAGATGGATTCCTGATTATGTGGCAAAGGTATTCCTAGATAAAAGTCCTGCAAATTTCAGAAATGTAAGTGTAAAACTTTGCAATTAATTAAAAACAGTTTAAGGTAAGGGCATAGAAGTATGTGATGGAGCATAAAATGACAGAAGGAATTAAGTATCTAGGGTTTTCCAAGTAAGAGCTAGTTCTACATTCTCCCAAATGCAAAAAAATTCTACAAAACTTTTTTTAAACCTATCCTGCTTCTGGGAGGGACTAACAAAACAGCACTGAACATTATAGCTATTCTGCAACATACTTCATCAATCCTTTCCCCAAACTTGTAACAGATGGGCCCTGACTAGACACTAGAATGTCATTTCTCCCTGCCCCAGCTTTTCCTCATAAGGAAATGTGGCATATAGGTGTTAGGCACTTAGCAAATGCTAAAGGAAGCTGGGAAGAAGCCTGTCAACTTTTGTAGACACAATCTCTGTCCCTTCTAAATTCAATAAGATTCAGATTCTGACTTGCTGAATCCATGCATGGCTCAGATAAAACACAGGTTTTTCTATAAGAAAGATAGACAGACAGACACATTTAGACACACACATATATACATAAATAGACACACGGACATATATACTTATGCATAATGTGAAGAATGTAGTATATCAATTCCATATATATCAATGTAAGAAGAGCTGTAACCTACAGGAACTTAATCTGACCAATTGTTGAATCTCCATCAATGGTGTGATCCCATCTTAAGGTGAAATGAGGCAGGAGGCAGAGCTCTGTCCTCCAAGAGAAACAGCTGCTGCCCTTGCCTACCAAATACCCATCATCTGTTGCCAGAGGGCTGACCCCAGGAGATACCCAGAGATGCTTCTTCTCTTGCAGAGTTGCATATTTCTTCCTCCCTCAAAAAAAAATGTAATGAATCAAGTTATCTTGTTGAGTTGTGTGTGTGACAGAGTAAATAAATAACTGGCTACAGAACATCATAGATAGTGACTCCATGGTTACTGTCTCAAGAAATACAAAGGGGCAAGAAAGTTCACATCAGCTTCTGGTAAACTTAATGATTAAAGTGAAATATTAAATTGGCAGAGGCGACCTTCTTTCCAACTCATTCAGCAACAAAAACTGGGCTTTAAAACAAAGGCTCTCCCTCTTGTTTGCTAACAGCTGCTACCAGCTCAGCTCCCCAGAAGCCTGTGCTCAGCTTCCTAAACTTAGCTAGCTTATACTACTATTGAACTCCACGAGGCATGAAATCACGTGAGCAGATTCAAAATGGGAGCTTCTGGCTGGTCCCAGCTACAGAAGAGTCAGTCAGGCTTCCTATTCATTTGATTTAAAAGGGGAGTGTGAAAGCACCCCTCTGCTCTTAAAAGAGGCAGTGCTGAAACTGACCAGCTGGCATGGCTGCTGCTGGACAGAAACAGCTCCCCTTCCCTTCCCAAAATTATGCTACAAAAAATAGCTTTCTCTATGAGATACTTAAATACACAAATTCATATATACAAACACATTTATTCATGTGCAGGCAAATGTATGGGGGGCTGCTCATGGTTATGCCCCATGATGTAACGTGCAGATCCCAGAGGCTTGGTCCTCCAAACATCAAGACTCACACTTACATAGGGCCTGTGCATGGACACCCAAATGTGCAAGAGTCTGTTATGCACAACTCAGACTGCTAGAAAATGAAACGTTCCAAATTGTGTACCAAAGAAGTGACATGCCCTTGGAAATATGTACATAATTTCTGCGGAAAGCTGAAACTTGAATATGTACAGTAGGTAGGGCTAATGTTAGCAGGCAAAATAAAAAATTAAAGTCTATATATAAATTAATTCATAATAATATACTTTCCCCCTGAACAAGCTCAATTAATGGTCCCAAAAGTGTGACAAAATGTTTCCCTTGAATGAATGTTTTCTGTTTGAATAATGGTAAGGTTTGTTAAATGCCAACACCTTCTCTCCCAGATCATGACCTGCCTTAAGTCATCATGAGGTGTTTCAGGAGAGAAAAAAAAATGAGTCTTTGCTTGGTATCTTGCTAATGGGAAGACTTGTGTATATCAAAAAGGAACATTTATAATGATTAATAGCTCCAACTGTCATGACATTAAACTATCATGTACATTGAAATGTGCCTTTTCTTTTTCTTTTTGTCAGGTGCAGTTTTACTTGAAGAGCCCATGTCCCCGTTTAGTTGGGATCCCCTTTGGAAATAATTGGTGTGGTTTGATTGATAATGTATATTCCTCTTTAAAAGAAAGCACGCTATTTTTCATAATCAGAACCTGAATGTGTAATGAGCATTCTGGCATTGCCTTTAGCATCAGGTCTGTCAAACCGCACCGTTATTTCCATATTGATGCAAACGAAGATATTACACTCCCTCATTACATTGACACAGCATCTCTTTCAACAGTCAGCTTCCAATCATACATTCCTTGCAAACAAAATTACCTTCATCTTCTCTTTTCCCATGAAATGAACTAGTCCTGGAAATGTACCCCTAACAAGCTCATCAACTAATTTTTAGGAAATGTTTGAACTATTTTAACAGTCTCAAAGAAAACAAGATTGAAAAAGTTGCTAACAGAGCGGCAAGCATAAAGAGAAATGAACAAGCCACTTGACTGAACATTAGCATACTTCAGTTTTATCACAATTACAATAGAATGTATTTTGCAAGCACAAAAGGAAAACATCTATTTGTTTCTATAAGACAAACAGCCTCATTTAGAATATATACACACTTGAGCAGATAACAGTGTGGAAAATAAAAGCGGAAAAAGGCCTTTTCTCTGCAGCCTGCATCTTGTGTTAGGAATCTGTTACATGGAACCAGCTAACAAATTCTTTAAATCAGGGTTTTAGCTGCTGCACAGCAGAATCAGACTATGTTCCTCGTCAGGGTCATTCATTCATTCAGGCTGACAGAAAATTGAAATGTTTCAGAATCAACAAAGAACGTTCCATTTTAATGCTAAGGCTTTACAATGAAGTGAGGAAGATGCATACTGACAAACTGATTTAACACACTGAAGATGGAGATAAAAACAAGAGGGACTTTCACAATTGCAAGACCACTTAAAGAAATTAACATGCAGCAGGCTAAGCTTATTTTCCCACAAAGCACACACAGTTGACTAATGGAACTTGCTGCCACCAGAGAGTTGTACCCAATTAACCCCTCTTGCTGATGGAATGGCTTGTGTCATCAAATGGAGAACAAGGGCATTTCCCTTCCAAAACAGCCCTCTGCACCCCTCAAAAAGGAAGAACAAGGAGGCAAAATACCAATGAGCAGCTTTTCTAGAAGTCTCAGCCCTTATAGATGCAGTAAAGATGACTAATCTTTTATAAATGAATCTTAGGTTCCCTCATACTCTCACTTGTCCCCAAGCCCAGAATTCTGGTTCTGTGCTGCTGGGTAGGGGTGTGATTTATGCTTCAACTTCCCTCCCTCACAGGTGTGAAACTCCTTTTTTCTATATATCCCCTTAATTTGTCCCTGAAAAGGGTGGAGAGAGGGCAATGTCTCCCCAGAGAGTATCCCACTTAGGCCTCAGTGCCCAAGCCCCACCCTGTGGAAGTCACCCCTCTAGAAGCCCCCATCCTTTATGTCCCATCCTTTAGAATTAGAACAGCCCCCCCTTTTCAAATCACCCCCCCCCCCATGAAACTAGAGCCCACCCCTTCAATGGTTAAAGATGTATTTCTCTAATATAGTCCCCAGAAAGATCTCCTTTTCAAGAGGAGCTGGGGTAGTCTCCCCAAATAGCGTTGGGGTTGGCCTATTTCATATCTCACCAAACGGCTCCTTTTCAAAAGACTGCATGTGGGCCTGTCCCACAAGTAGGGAGATAGGTGTATGCATGTGGCGAGGGAGGTGTTACCTGGGATCCCCCTTTTCTGTCCCCCTCCACTGGTCAGCACCCAGACTGTTTTTTCCATACATGTCTGGCAATTGAGAAATAAAATTAATATTTAAAAATGAAGCTCAAAACATTATAGGGCATCTATTTATGTAGAAAGAAATCATTAAGTCATGGACCAATCAACAAACTTACTCCATTCCTATATCATCCCATAACATAAACACCTCTGGGAAACTTATATTAAAAACAATTCTCATAAAAATAGAAAATATTGTAACTATAAAATCAAGTGCAATGTATCATATGACAAGAACCAAAACTCACAGTGGTTCCTAAATTAAAAACAGAGAGATGCAAATAACATGAGTTTTTTTCAAAAGCTTAAGGAATTAGAAGGAACTTCACCAAAAAGAGCACTGGAATAGTACCAAACTAATTTTTGTGAATATTTTTCCAAAAATATCCTGTCTTTCCTTCTAGAGGTAAAGGTTTAAAATAATTGCAATCCCAAATACAGTGAGAAAAATTCCATTTATACCAATAAAGATAGACTACTAAAATTGTTCTTCATAATATTAAATCACAGATTTTAATTTGTGGTTAATCAACATGTGACTTAATTCTCCAGTGCTCAAAATGTAGAGCACGGATTATCTATTCAACACATCTCAGTGAATGCAAAAATAAGGGGATGCAATCCAACTGAAATTAACCACTTTCCCCATGGAGTTCAAATCTTCCAAGAATTAAAACAGCTTAAAATTTTGGGTCTTCTGTTCAGAACTAAAATCCCCATCATGATCACTGTTACTTCACCTATGGTTTATATTCTTAGAGTCTGGACACAACCAATAATATCAAATGTCAATCTTTGGTCAACAGTATATTACATCTATGTTTACACCAGTTTGCCCCTGAGCTTGAGTCCCAATCTGCCCCAGGCTTGATACAAACCCCAAGATCCCTGAAACTAGGAGGCCCCACGTGGTCAGTATGCCCGAGCTCCATCTCAAGAGCACACTGTCCTGAGGCAGAAGAAGCAGCTGGCAGATTTATAGAGGCAGTACCCATCGTGTGCATTTGTGAATTGTGAGAATATAATGTTTCTGATTCCAACATTGTACTGATTTGTGCAGAGTCTATCTTGTCACTTTCAGTAAAGTTCCTATTAAATGGGCCACCAAAGCTGCTTTTTCAGACTGTATTTAACTATAGGTCTCGGATTTCATCATGATCTTTGGCAAAATTAAGTGTGTGAATCCACTAGACTAACCTTACATTTTATAAAATCTATAGCCTAATTTATTCACACATACTATTCACACAGGGATTCCAGATACTTTTTGTAGCCTACCTAAGTTCATTAAAAGCAGAGAATTGGAGTTTTTGCCAGCTTCTCAAGCACATTCAGTGCAGCTCACCAAGCTACTCGGCTACATTTTCAACTGCTTTGCAGCAGGAAAAATGCTAAAAAATAGAACACATTGAGAGCTGCTGCCATGATACTCAGTGAGTAAAGAAGATGAATGGAAAACAGTGACTGAAAGAAGAAAAATAATAAGGAAACCAACAGAAATCAAGAATCAGAGATAGTGGAATGGAGAAAAAGAAAAACAGGGTAATCAGAAATAGAGGAAAAGAAATGGAGGTGATTCAGAGGAAGAGAAAGCTAGGCAAGAGTTAATAGCAAATGAATGTTTGAAAAATGGCCAAACTGCATATAAGGATAAACCACATTCTGGAAAATCTTTGCTTGATATGCTGCATTTGAATCTTGGCTTGTTTTATTTGAATTCTTTTTCTGGCTGATCACTTCTAAATATGCCTCCTCCAACTCTGAATTAAAACTTGCTTGTTTGGGGAAGGACAACAGGAATCCTAGTTCAGATACAACACTATGTGAGTTCCTGATTACTAAATCCACAAAAATGCAATTGCATAATGTGCAATAGGTTATTTGCACATGGATAATCAGCCATAGCTCTGCAGATACAACAAAATTAAAATTATAATAAAATGGTTTTGTCTAAAGCCAAGGAAGCCATACACTGCCTTCATTTACTAAGTAATATGATAAAAATAGTGCTCAGTATTATTTTTATTATCCATTCTAGGAACAAAACATGCTAATTTTAAGCAAATGTTGAGTACTCTTTCTTAAAATGGTTCCATTAAATATAATTTTGAATAGAGACAGAAATCTGTTCTTCAACATTTATATCAATTGTTTGCATGAAGATTTGCACAGTACAGATTTAAGCAAAATAAAACAATATTTTTAAAAAAACGAACATGACCTTCTAGATAAGCAGTTAAAATAAGTACTGTAGAATCTCAGTATAGAAGCTATTTTGAAACTGCATAATTGCAAAACAATAGAATTCAATTATGGTTTAGACAGCATATTTAAACTGTTGAGTTAATCAAGCTCTCTCATTGTAAACCAGCCTTACTCAAGTTGGCATCATCTAGATGTGCTGGATTGCAATTCTCATCATTTGGTGATGGGAGATGTGGTCCAGTACCTCTGGAGTCTTTATTGAGGAAGGCTGGTATAACCAGTCCCATCATTACTCTTTGTTTTATAGGAGAGGCCATTAAAATCTGATTGGAAAAAGACCCTGCTGGCCTTCTGTAAGGCTTTAAAAACCTGGCTTTTTCCATGAGCTCTGGGCCAGGACCATTGGATAAGCATGTCTGGACAATGGTTTGGGACCGTGAATATGCTGTGGGTTTGGCTTGGGTTTGTGTTGTTTTATGTTGTGGTTTTCTGGTTTTTAGCTTACTGCTTACATTGTTTGGTTCCTAACTTCATGATTAAGCCACTTGTCAGATCTTCACTGTCAGCAGGGGAAGGATGGGGGGTAAAGAAGTCAGAGCTGATGTATACGCTGCCCACACCAGCAGTGTCCATGTTGACAATCACTGAACAACTGAAGGGGGCTAGAGAGACTGTTATGTGTAGTGAAGTTCAAGGATGGGGCAAGCATTTCAGGCAAGGATGCTTATCTATGCAAATAGACTGCCTAACATATTTCGAGTGCTATTATCTTTGGTGTAGGAGGTACTTGGAACATCACTTCTAGTTAACGCTTAGTATAATACTGTATTATAAACTAGTGAAATGCCTTTATATAAGAAATCTGGGTATAAAGCTTAAAATACCAAATTAAAATGAATAAATATGATCTACTATTCAAGCTACAAATTCCAGTGAATATGATATCTAAAGTAGTTCTTTAGAGACAGTCCCTAGATTAAATCATCTCTGGCCATAGTTGCATGATGTTGTAAGCACAGCACAACAGTTAAGACACTGACACAGCAAGTCCCATGCAGCCACGGTTTATCAGGTCCTGTCTTTTTTGGTCAGTATCCTAATAACATTTGTGCTGGCTGGAACAAAATCAATTGTTAAAAAAATCAAAATAAAAAAGCATCAATTGGCTGATTTGAATTGGAGATATCATGTGAGGAATGATGTTTTTGCCTTTATGCCTTTAGGACTGATCATAAGAACATAATAGCCATACTGGATCAGGCGAACTCCCATCTTAGTCCAGCACTTTGTTTCTCACAGCAGCCAATCTTATGCCTCTGGTGATACTCACAGAATTGGAGACTTGTCCCTCTCCTGCTATTGTTCCCCTGCAATTAACTTGGAGGTGTGCTATCCCTTCATCTCAAAGATAATCTTAAGCCTTCAAGACCAATAACTGCAGAGACACATACTCCATAAATTTATCCAATCCTGTTTTAATACTATCCAGGCTAACAGTCATTAGCACATCTTGTTGTAATGAATGGCAAGGTTAATTATGAGATCTGTGAAGAAGTACTTTCTTTTCTCTGTTTTTCCAATAAGCTTCATTATAAAACATCTAGTCCCAGTGTTTTGAGAGGGGAAGAAAAACTTCTCCCTGGCCACTTTCTAAAGGCCATTTGTGATATATACCTTGACCATGCTCCACCTCAGTTCTCTTTTCACAAGCTTAAAAGTTCCAAATGTCCTAGCCTTTTCTTATAAGGAAGGCATTTGAGCCTTCTGGTCATTCTGGTTATCTTCTGAACCTTTCTTTTTCTTTTCTTTTTCTTTTTTTAAATTTAAAACAAAAATATATTTATATTCAAAAGAGAGAATATCTATAGAACCTTCTGAACTTTTCCAGCTTTACTTACTCTGCCCTTTCTCCAGAATTTTCAGATATAGTGACTTGAACTGTATTTAGTATTCTAGATGTAAATTTGTATAATGACATTACAATGTTGGCAGTTTTACTTTCAATTTTTTTCCTAATTATCCCTAGCATGATACTTTATTTTTCATAGTTGCCATTCACTGAATCAACACCTTCACTGGGTTCTCCAGTATGACTCCAAGGTCTTTTTCCTGGTTAGGTACAGAGAATTCAGATTCCATCAGCGGATGAGGGCAGTTAGACTTTTTTGTCACAATGTGCATTACTTTACATTTAAATTGAATAACCTTTTCTACTTGGATGATGATTAACCAAGTCTAAAGAGATCCTTCTGGAGTTCTTCAATCATTTTTGGATTTCACTACTCTGAATAATTTAGTACTGCCTGCAAATTTGGCCAGCTCACTGCTTGCCCTGCTTGTCTTACAACTTATCTCAAGATCCTGAGAGTTTCCAATTTTTTACTACCCTCCATTGAAAAAGAATTGCACATTTATACCTACTTTTTGCTTTCTGTTTTTTAGCCTTTTAGCAGTTCTTATAAAGGCAACTCCTCTTATCTCATGTCTTGCAAAGTTTACTCAAGAGCCTTTGATAAGAAACTTTGACTGAAAAATAGGTCATTTTCTTGAAAAGTCTGGTATGTACTAGTTTTATGTTATATAGCCATCATGTATTATTATCTTTTTTCAGGCAAAGAGATGGATGAAATAATCCAGGTGTCTTTGGTAAAAGAAATATTTTATCAGTTCAACTATTTTTATTTATTTATTTATTTACCCAATTTATATAGCCGCCCGTCTCACTTTTACAAGTGACTCTGGGGGCTTACAACAAAACCAGCATTGTTCAAATGACTGGAAATGATTAGAAAATACTGAAACTTGAATATAAATCATTATATATGTCAGAAGGCAATTCTTCATTGAAAATGTTATTCAATTTCAAAATTGGAGAGAAATTTAATTTTGTAAAGTTGAAGTCACTGGATAACAAATCAAAGTATATGAGATGTAGATCACTAGAATTTATTGTAAACTTCATTTCAGAGATTAGATCATTAAAGAAAAGTCTAGCTCTAGAATTGTTTTGTTTGTATCTTTTCACAAAGAGATCATGCAAAATAAAAAAGATCATTAAGCTTTAAATTAGATTCTGAGAAAATCAAGGTATTTAGCTTTGGGTATACATAGTATCACGATGTTATCACATTTTTTGTTAAGGAAGAGAATGGGTCAGAGACTGTTCTGTCCTTAATCGTACTGTGGAAATAATGACTTTAGATTCAAAAGCAATACTTCAGGTAGAAGTTGTGCATTTCAATTTGCATGCTGATGACTGCTGCTAAATAACAAGTAGTAGGAATTTCCCAAATGAACATTTTTAGTTTTAGAATAGATCTTTAGGGCCAGAAACAAGCTATGATTTCAAAACTACACTAATGTATATCAGATTTAAAAGGTATACATTAAAATGCCAAATGCCTATAAGTTGGACTGTGATTATGAAAGTCTATTTCTTAAAAAAAAAATTAAGACTATAATCCTGTATAGGCTTACGTGGAAGAAAGTTTCACTGCATTCAATAGGACTATTCAAAATGCATAAAATATAAAGTTGAATCCCACACCACTTTTCAGGGTGTAAGCCTCACTGAACTCAAGGAGATTCACTTCCAAATACATAGAATGTATAATAGCCTTGTAAATGGCTATTTAAATTGTGTATTTGGAAATATCACAGATTTAAAGAGCTACGATGCAGCCATTAAAAGCATAATGATCTTTATGTTTTCCCTCTAGACCAGTGTTTCTCAGCCTCGGCTGTTTGAAGATGTGTGGATTTCAACTCCCAGAATTCCCCAGCCAGCATGTTCCCCAACCACACATCTTTAAGTGGCCAAGGTTGAGAAACCCGGCTCTAGACAAAGAATGGATCTCCCACTTTTTTCCCCCAGTAAGGAACTGATCAACTGTAGCCAAAGTAGTAATATGACCTGGAAAATTAAAAAAGAACCACAGCTGGAGAATCGTGTTACAGTTTGAAAAAGAGAGTGACATGATAGACTTGGTTATGTAGAGTGACATGATAGTCTTTGCTTATGCAAAGAGGATTAGAACAAAACAATTAAGAGAAAGTGCTCAGTGGAAAAAAATAGGATGGCAGCCAATATGGGAATTACCATCATAGCCTGTTTTCCTATAAATATGTCTGCCCACAGCATCTTCAATGTTTTTGGGTTTTTCATTGATTTGATGGGTTGCTCTTAGTTTCACAAATTTTTGCTCCTTTCACTTTTCTTTTCCTTTTTGTGATCCTAGGCATAGTTCTTTGCTGTCTCCTGTACATTTTCTCTTTTGGCAATCTGATCTCCTGTTTTTGCCTGCAGTAGCTTTGATGCACTGATGATATCCAGGGCTGCCTTTCTGTTTCCTTCTATCTTCCTCTACCCTTACTAATATTTCCAACTGCCTTACAGCTATTTCTGCTTCAATGATTTGTCATAATCGCAAACTCAGTATGCAGAAAACAGAATTTATTGTATTGTCCCCTAAACCACTTTCACCTCCGTGCTCTCTCTCTCCCTCAAATGATAGCATTACTCTTCAGTCTTTTCAGCAAGGCAAAAGCTAAAATATTATCTTTGTTTCATTACCTTCGTTCTCTGTCCTAACCCACTTTAGTATCCTAGCTGAAATCTGTCACTTCTCTGCCTGTTACGTTAATTATAATCATTATTATTTAACCACCATCACAAACAGTAATTCCATGTTACCCTATTGACTATAATTACATTTTGCTGACTGATCAACCCATTTCTGAGTACGAGAAGGCAATCCTTCTATTTATTGATCAGTGTTCCAAAATTCAGCAAGCAGAAGGATGGAAATTGTTTAGGGCACCCATACAGCTGATCTAAACTTCCCTTTCAGCTCTTCTCACCCCATCCCCGCCCTGCAGGGTTTGTTCAGTTTGTTCTTGAGATCAAAGTTTCCTAGGCTTGAAACGTGTTGGCCATGGATGATAGTGGGAGGGTAGGAAGGCCATCCAAAATTGTATTTTTGCTCTGATGTTAAAGCCATTGTCTCCAATTTTAGAGGAAAGAAACCAAATGCCCTTTTGTCCTGCTGCTTCACTTTTCCCTTCATACAAGCAACAAAACAAACTGATGAAGTGCTTGCAAACAAGCCAGGATTGAATTTCTGCTTTAAACCAAGTTTTAAAGCCAACTTACAAATATGTTTTAATATTCCCTGGATTGCTACAGTACTATGCTTTACTGCATCTGAACTTCATTCATTAATTGCCATTGCCTTTTGCTTGTTTCCACCCACAGAGATCAATCCAGAGAATTTCTTGCACAGAGAACAAGACCATATGTAGCCTACTGTGCAAAAGGATATAGACACACTATTAGACTATTTCAAGGTGTGTGCATATACTTCATTTCCATTTGTTTGTGTTTAGTGTATCATGTAATGTCTTGACTGACTGATCATAAATCGCTCCTCTATAACTCGCCTGATTTTTTTCTATTCTTGGATTTTTCTTTCTTCTTTATTACCCATAATTGGATAACTTCTCTCAATTTTCTCTGTAGAACACTGAAGATAGAATTTCTGTTTAACTTTAAGTATCTGCAATCAGACAGGATATTGCTGCATTTTAAAATAAGACAATGACATTTAATGACTTTCGTTTCTTCCTATGCAGGAGATTAATTTATGATCTGAGTCAATATTACATTTAAAATCTTTCTCTTTATTCTGTCCTTCCAATGATTCAAACTGAGGATCATTTTATTTGGAATTTGGAATTTTATATCTTTCACTGTGTATATGGAGGTTAGAGTTTTCTCCCCAATATCTAATTATCTTGTTTTCAAATTTGCTTCAAAGGAAGCATCGAAGCAGTATTAGCTTCTTACTTATGCAATGCTGCTCACTAAAAAACAATATAATGGATCTCTTTGGGTTTCCTGAAAATACGTGAAGAGCCTAGAAGGTGTGATTATGAAGGCTATTTCCCCACTAATTACTTTTAGTGTCATCAGTCATCATTCAGATAAAACAAAGCCTAGCTTTATTGCTATTATTCTGGGACATCAATGGTTGGATGACTCTGAGAGATGCTAGAGGAGAAACGAACTTCAGTCTATAATCTGGAATATATAGATATAAATGCCCCATATCATAGCATTCATGGTGGTAAAACAATAAATGGGAAATTCTCACTGAATTACTGTGTAATTTTTCCTCTTTTATTATTATGTAACACCCCCTAGGTTGGTGTCCTTCGGATATGATGGGACTACAAGTCCCAGAATTCTCAGTCAGTACAGCTAACATATTAGTGCATGATAACAACTAGCTATATTTTCCAAAGTATTTGTTTATCCAGACACACACACACACCCTTTCTAATTATACAAAATTTAAATTAGGGCATTATCATATTTTGATGTTTCATATGTCATTTCTTTGGTTAATATTAACACAGAACCAATCCTTAAGTTAATTTTTGACAGTATAATCCCATGGGATGACATTTTTCAGTCATTTTCATAAGGCTATTTTTAAATGCATTTCTTGGGAAGCTGAGTATTTTTCATAACAAGGAGATCCTCTGGACATGAAAATTATACTGTTATGTTGTGAGCATTGTTACACAAATTTCCCTTAAAATCATGAGGCTGCTCCTGCTGCTGGTATGATATATAAAAACTTAGATAACCAGGAAGGCTTGCTACTGCTGATCTTGTTTCATCTTTATATGGAGGAGCAGGAGAAGGAAGAAGAGAAAGAAGAACATTTGATTTGCCAAATGATTCCTTATCAGTGTGCCAGGCAGGGAATTGGGATTTAGAATCTTCCATCTATGTGGTTGAATAGCAAGAAACAGCAACTGTGGTGTAACTGATGAGCAATTGTGGTCTGGGGGATTCATAGACAGCACCGTGGAGAGGTCCTAGACCTTTTCCTGATATCCAAGGCCTGGGTTTAGCTGGGATCTGGATCCTTACTTTTGGCATAACAGCAATTAATCTGATAGATAGATAGATAGATAGATAGATAGATAGATAGATAGATAGATAGATAGATAGATACAGACGATAGACACACACACACATACAAGAACAGTAAGTAAGTACTAGTGAGATGGGGCTTTAAAGAGAAGAAAAAGGAAGGATGAATATAGCAGGATTTAGTGTAAATAGAAAAAAAAAAAAAGGAATAGCATTCCTTGTTGTTTCCTGTTTCCTTTTTCCTGTTTATATCCTGTCAAGTATATTCACCAATATGACATGTATATATCAAGAGGGCAGCCAAGTATTGAGGGAATGTGAGAGGACCTAATGCTTTATAGTGATTATCAGGATAATATCGAAGATACATGGTGCTTGGGTTTTGCTTAGAATTTAATGATGGCAGTTCTTACATATTCAAATCAATAACAACATTCCAAATGTCTTCAATGAGATCAAATTTTCATCCAATTAATTTCTTCTGTTCCAAAGCTACAGGACATAGTTCTGTCTTTTATGTGTTCATTTGAATCTCTGAAGACAAAAATTGCTCTATGATCATTAATATGAAGCAAGCCATCTGGTGCTGATATTTTTCTCTTTGTTGGTTAAGGAAACAATCCTAATGTCGCAATTATTATAAGCATGATTTTTATTAGTTAATTTTCTTAAACAATCAAATGCAGAGAAGAGAATGAGATGTGGCATGACAGATTGTAGCTGTTGTATCTAGTGGCCCCAAAGGCAGCAATTTATGTCTTAAAAATGCACTAATTATACATGTCTGTTACTGCCTGTAATGGCCCCCAAATGGTTAAGAATGGAGCATACTGACACCAAGTATTGCTGCAAAAGTGCTAATCATTAAAATGAAATGTAGATTGCTTTTTATGTTTGGTACAGTGTTGTGCCACTTAACCAAACAGAATTATAAGGTGATGTTGATCCCCAGACGTCAAAGAAGTAAGTGCACGTAGACATTAAATGGAAACTGTGATTCCATTTTACATTCCATAAATGTAAATGTGACAATAGATACCTTCATAGCAGGACTGTCCCAAAGCTGTAAAGCTCTGTGCTATGGCATAACATCTCCTTCTTTACCTCTACCTTTTTCCATCCACACATTTATGGAAGGTTTGTCTGCAGTTTTATGAGTGATGAAGCCCATTTTATGATTTGGATGCAAGATTTGCATGCCTGATTTATTCCTGTCTTAAGGGATGATAAATTTGCACACAGGGATCTGTTTGTTGAAATAGGCACCGTTGCAGGTTTTCTTATGATTTAACAAACAAACAAACCTCAGCCTCATCCTTAACTCAGTGATGGCCACATAAGTCACTGTTGTCAGTTTTAAAGATATGATGAACTGTTTTTATTATTGATTACAGCTGCTGATGGAATTGTTGAATAGACAGCCTACGGCAGGAATGTCCCATGCCCATTGTTCTAGATAGTCACCTGCCTGATTTGTAGCACATTGGGCAAATGCTACCAGCGTTGAGGACTGCTCTGCATAAGCAATCTGGAATATTGTATACGTAAGATAAGAAGTTAGTCCGTATGTTGTTTTATTCACAAAAATTATGTTCCCGAATTTTCTAATGTGCTTATGCAAATTGTTCCTGTGTGATTTCAACAATAGTCCCCGGCCTTTTTTAGGAAGTAGGCACAGCTGATACTGAGAGAATGTTTGTGGGTGCTCTTACAAAATGGTTGCCATTACAGGCATGGCTAATCATAAAACAAATTTCCACCCCCTTATAAGGGCACACTTCTCAACAGGGGCTATAAGTATCCATCATTTGCTTTTCTAATAAACATCTATGTGGGAATAAAGATTATGCTCAACTTGGTGCTTTGCTTTATACTAGACTAGCTTCCCATTTTTTAAAAAAAATAAAAGAACTTGTAGGATTCTTGTAGGATTCTGTAGGATAAGGAGCCTGGTGGGCATGCAGAGAAGCGCCATCAATAACACTGATGATCACAGGGATCACTTTGGCATCCAGGGACTAAAGCAATCTCAGACATTTTCAGATACAACAAATGGTGGAACAGTGTGCCAGGCCTGATTTATTCTTGTCAACAATGCTTTTTTTTTTTCCACACCAAGGAGATAACAGCTTGAAAATGTTGGATAATAAAAGTGTTCTTTTGGTCATTTGTTCTTATAAAAGCCCTATAAAGTAGACCAGTAATTATAAACATATTAGAGATGTGGAGTGAGAAATAATCTGGTTGTGAAATACTACTTAATGCTATCTTGCAGGCTCACAGCTGAGTTAAAATTTAACACAGGCTTCCAGGTTCATGTTCTTAAAAACTATACTACATTAGCTCTTTCATTGTTAGCATTATTTAGCTGGTACCTGTTTAGGACTTACTTGCTCCAGGCAGACTCCAGCATTCTTGTATGCCCATGGCAACTCTGAGCTTGTTCCTGAGGGCCGCCTGATGGGCTCTTTTTTTTTTTTTTTTAAGTGGCTTCTGTAAAAGTAATCCTTTTTTTCCTTCTTGGAAAATTCAAACTGTAAAACTTCCAAGAAATTTAGTGCTTTGCCACATAATTTACTTTGCCACTATCCACTTACTGGACAGGGAGAATTGCCTTCCTCCTCAAGGGTTACTAGATCTGGTCTGCAAAAACCAGAATGAGCACAAGATGGCAGCAAAGAATGATAGCTTTGGGATTTCTGTTTCTGTCATCTAGTGCTCATCTGAACATTTGCAATCCAGTTCTGGCAGCCCAGTCCTGTCCTTCTGAATTTTTTTCTCACAAATAATTGTTTCCAAGGAAGCCATTTTGGGGAAATTATATCAACTGCGGGCATTGCACAGAGGACCTGCCTAGACTGGTGAAACGTAGAAGAGCTGCAAAGTTTTGGATCCTTCATGTAATGCTTCCTTTCCCCTCTTTCGCATCTGAAAGAATCAGCCATTGAAGCTGGTAAGGAAGGTTAGAATTTTCTCCCAAGATCGGCATTCTCTTTCTAGTCCTGGAGGGCACATCCAAATAATTCTATAGTCCCCCAAAATTAGTCCAGGAATTACAGGATTTCAACCTTAGATATTGAAATTACTAATAAAATTACTTCAGTCTTTGCTTGAGAAAGATCTGTGTATCCCCTATATTGAGGCACAATAGCTAAAGCATGTACTTCTAACTATTCATTTACCTCTGACCTAGTAAGAATTGTGGTAGCTTTAGAGCTACATAGTTTTTGCCAAATCTATACAGCTAATCAAGTCAAAGTATAAATTATAGGCTATACGGTTTGAGGTTGGGTTGATTTAGCTTGGGCCATTCTTCTACTTAAAGGCACAAGTTCTGCCCTTATCAAGAGAATTGCTGGCTAATGTGATAGCCATTTTTGTTTCCTACACTCCTTACTACTGTTTATGTACAATTATTACTGAAATAAAAAATGAGAACATTGCCTTGAAATATGATTTCCATACATAGGTATAGTATATGGGTGTGTTGCTGCTATTTTCTTTTTTCTTTTTTCTAAACCAGCCATAGAATATCCACCACTGTAATTTTGATTATATGCTCTTCTCATGTGCTAGATGTGATACATTCATTATTACTTGTATAAAGAAGATAACTGGCTTCCAAAGGATGAATGATAAGCAAAGGTTTTTATTTTTCCAGAAAAGTGTTTTGGCTGAGAACAATATGGCTTTTAAAATAATTTATTTTATTTTAGTAAATTTTAAAAAGAGAGAAAATAATAGATATACAGTATTTTTTTAAGAGGCAAAAAAGCCTGTAGCTATTTGGCAATAAATGACTGCAATTTAAAATTCATATTCTATTAAGAAGTCCTGATTAAACTGTAAGGACCTTGGGAAAAGAGGAAATAAAGAAATAAAAAGCCAGTTGTGCCTTGATAGCCTGGTAGTTTTGTGTTGGCTTGTCTCTTGGGAAGCTAAGTTTACATATGTGATCCAAGAGCTTTTGTTTTTCCTAGCATGCTCATGGTAAATACTAGCATGACCAGGCATTAGATCCATGGTATAAAGCATTGGCAATGTTTTCTGTGAATAATATCCTTCCTATTTTGGTATCTGCCACTGCTCTTCTCTTATTATTCTTGCTCCTTATTAATGGAAATTACTATCTGATTACAAATAGGAGAGAAACACCTCTCACCTTCTCTTTCAAACAGAGAGTTGAGTAGTGTGCTATCAAAGGCAGAAGGGAGCCAAGCCAGGTTACACCTCATATAGCAAAGGAAGGGAACAGAATTATTCAGTGTTCTCCAGCAAAACTGTCCCATAAAGCTCAAGGAGGTTAATATTGATGAAAAGAACTCTAATATAAGTGGCTCTGCCCTTTAGAATGGCCTTTTCCAACTTGGTAATCTCCCAATGTCTTGAACTTCAATTCCCATCATCCCTATATTTTGTGAAGATTATGACAATTAAAGTCAAACACCACAAGGGGCTCACCTGTTTGGGGAAAGGCCACCTTAGAGCAAACAGCTCCTGTTTACAGGCTTAAACCCATTCCCACTTTGGCTGGCTCTCCAGAAGGCTTATTATATATCTGCTATAGTAATTTCTTCTACATTCCAACCAAGAGATCAGGAAGCAATTAAAGCCTCCTTGGATCCTTCTGTACCTATGCTCTACCAGCTGTGAAATTTAGTCATGATCCTATACGAACCTAGTCTTCAGAATATGCTGCAGATTTGACTTCTTGCTAAGGAAGTCAGTTGTGTATCTGAAGTGATAACACGGCTTTGCAAAATAACTGAATATGGAATGAATAGACAGGTAAATAGATGCACAATAAACTCCAGACAATATTGATGGAATGCCTCACAAAATATGAAAGAAGACAAAAAGAAAATTCTTTTTTATATTATTTAAGTCTGAACAATAGAAACAAATGATTTGTTGGAGAAAATTAAAAAAAACAGGGACTGGGTGTGTGAAAACACACACATGCACACATTCCACATATACAAATACATATTCCTAGTTGAACACTAAGGACACTGGCTCTCATCACTAATACTGTACACATTTCCAGTTTACTCTCTTTTGTACCAGCTTTTTGATGCAAAATAGAGTCCTTTAGATGATGAACTATAACTTCTAGTAGCCCCAGCCAGCATGGCCAATTGTGTTAAAGCTGTAGCTGAGAAATATCTGGAAAGCTATTGCTTCTCAAATCCTTTATAGAGAGAGAGAGGGAGGGAAGATGGAGAGAAAGAGGGTAAGCACTGCCCTACAGAATTACTATAATGTGTAGTTTATCCTTTAGTAAATGGTTCTTAGAACAGGAATAGGCTACACAGTAGCCCCCAGATGTTTTAAATGGTAGCTATCACAATCTCTTGCCTCTGGCCAGGCTGTCTACAAATAATGGTAGTGAAATCCAAAATACCTGAAGGTCCCCAAGTTGTCTATTGTGCCCTAAAACATTTAATTTCATACGGAATTCTCTGTAACATGTTAGATTCTTCTTCTTTTTTTTTCTTATGATAGATAGATAGATAGATAGATAGATAGATAGATAGATAGATAGATAGATAGATAGATAGATAGATAGATATAAAAATCATGTGGGACAGATAGCCTAGTGTCGATGGGTATGGTATCTGCAGGAGGCACAATGCTGATCTCTGCTTTGGATAAGTCATAATCAACAATTCTTAAATTTTCTTATCTGTAAAAATGGGTTTTATCATGAATTTGACATTCCTTTGAATTCAAGAATGCTGTAAGAGAAATGCATCCGGTATACTGTATGCATTCCAAAGCACTCTGAGAGTTAACTGACTACATTTAAGTCTAAATGGCTGGTGATATTCAATATGGTTTACAAACAATTATCTTGCTTGCTTTGTTATTCCCATTTTTCAGATGGAAAGCTAGAACTGATTAACAGTGACATATCTATCCCTGTCCAATGAGTTTCCAATTGATCAAGGATTTGGACCCAGTTCATCAAAGACCAACAGTGCCATCCACTGGGCCTTGTTGACATTTATTAACATATGAAAATGGTCTAATGCAAAGGGCAGAAATTAGGCTGGAATCCACTGATAGATGTTTGAGTGATTTAAAGAAGAGAGTGACTTCACTTCACTTGTCTGGAAGCACCTGCCCTCCCCTTCCCAAATATATTGTCAAAGGAAGAAAACTGGAGGACTGAACTGAAGTAATCAAATTTTTCTGTGTGTTGTGTTGAAGGGCTGTGAAGAATGGAGGAGGTTGTTATGTGGAATGATATGCACACAAAGAAATTCTCAGACTTCTGTAATTCAAAGTACATAATAAAACCCAGGAAAGGAAAGCAATACTATCCATAATTAGCAAATAGCTTAATTGGGACCAGCCAACATGCATATGTAAACTTGTGATTTCTCCAGAACTCTTTATCAGGTAAGGTGGTACTAAAAGCAAGAGAAGGAAAGAAGCAGATAGATTGAGAACACTGCCAGGTATTACAGTCATTAAGCCCATGGCTGACAATTCCCTTTTGAAATTGCAGACTAAATGAATTAGTTGCTGGTAGATGTTGCAGATATGAAATTATTGTCAAGAAGCAAGATATGACTGACTTTGCACTTAACTCCAGTTGGTAGTTTTCATAAATAACTATAGTGGATCCACAAAGCTGAAGTTCACACTGCCTGGACTAATGCCATGTATTTTAAAGAGAACCTTCATTTTCTCAGAAACTTATCAAGAGTTCCTTGTTGAGAAGAAGAATAATGGCCGGGGGGGGGGGGAAGGAGTCACTGTAAGACTCTTTACCTCCCCCAGTCTTGCCTTACAATGTAATTATCTAGAAAGCTTGGGATCAGGCATAGTGCCAAGGTGGATGACAAGTGACAGGGTGAAAGGGATGACTGGTCCCAATAACTCTTCTGTTCTTTCATGCCCACCCAAATCCTGGATCTAGATTTACCAAGCAGCAAGCAGTTTCTGAATGGTCTGCTATACTCTCAAGCAATATTGCATGAGGACATTTTAAGTCATTACCATTGTAAGCTGCTCTTACCCACGCTGACCAAGAACCTCATAGATATAAGATGGAGCCCATAAAGGGGTCCCAAAATCCTAAATACAACTGCTCAGGGTCCATATACGACATAAAGACCAATATGCCTAGCCAATATTGAATTTAGCATTTGCTCCAAAATCTTACATAATGCACGAGGATTCACTGACAAAGAAAACCTTTTTACAGAGGAAGTCAAAACAAGGCATTAAAACTCAAATAAGGGCACAGGGCTGTGCCACTGGTTTCCTTGCCCAGCATTGCCAGTGTCAACCTTGTCACATTGGGTCATAAGTCTTCAGGGAAGTGAGGTTCTGTTCATATTTGCTTGAAAAGTTTTATCTCCATCAGAAATCAAAGCTGATGATCTCCAATTTACATTCAAAGCAGTCATGGACAACTCATGATCCAGAGACCGAACGTACCCCATTTACAGTCTATACTAGCCCAGAGTGGGCAAGGCTTCCATATTTTGGGAAGGTTAAAGAACAAAATGCGTACAGAAATTTAAGGTATCCAATCTATCCCTTGAAAAACCAGTGTCTCTAAAAATCTGATTTTTTTTTTTTTCATTTGAGGAATTCAGGAACAAAAGGGATACTTTAAACTGCAGAGTTCTTAGGCACTTATTCTGCTCTTTAATCCCCCAAACTGAAACACGTTGATCCAAAAATATCAGTCTGAACATTTCAGTGATCTCACCACCAGCCACATCCCCTGCAGACTCAAGGCAGGATACAAGATGTCTGTCCTCTAGGGAAAAAAAGATTGTTGAGTTATTCTGTGAGTATTTCAGCGTGAAGTGCCTGCAGTTTTTTCCCCTAGCTAGTAGCATAAGAAGTAGGAATTGGGGCTATGAACTGTAAGAAACCTAAGACACAAATAATTGGTAACATAATCATCTTGACATTATACTATGCATACACACTGTATTCCTTCCCTTCATACACACACACACACACACACACACACACAGTCATTGTCATAATCTTTACAAAGATATATCTTGCTGAATATATTTGAGTTACAGCTTTTGTATAATAAAATACAAACACATCCACTGCAAAATTAAACATTGTAATGCAATGTAGGGCAGCTTACCAAAACATTATGCTTCAGAAATCTCACTCAATGTCACATCAACCATTAAAACATGCCAAATTGTAACATTAGGTTTAGATCATTACATAGTACTAAACCATGAGCAGCAAACTTTTTTGCAGCTGTGAGCCACGCTTTTTAATTTAAAATAGTGATGAATGAATACAGTGGGTGGGAACATAATGCCACGATGACACTAGGCTAGGATTTGCAGTCTTTCTCTCCACCCTTTTGGAGAAAAATTTAACATTTTGCTAATTTTAAACATCCAACCAACCATACATTCTTTCATTTCCCCCTGGAAATAAATGGGAAATTGAGCTTTGTTTATTTCCTGGTATACCAGTGAATTTGTATGGTGGGATCTAGAAGGAGGCTCTGGAAGCCACAGAGATGTATACAAACTATGCATCCTTGTATTAAACTATATAATTCCTCTGTCCCCACAACAATTCAACATGTCTGTCTTCCATAATATTCAGAACAGGGTAAGCATGGAGCTTTTCTTGTAAGACTAAACTGAAATTAATAGCAGAAAATAATTGTCAAATACACCTAATTCAATTATTCACAAGGTATATCTTTCATGATGAAATGCTTAATGAGTTTAATAATTCTGTATTCTTCTGCATTGCTTGTCCAACTTAGTCTGGAAGAACCAATCTATTATAATCAAACTATTGGTAAAAGCCAATATAAACTGGTTAAATAAAAGCAATAGGTATATTGTAAAGTCTATAATGTAGTATATGCATTAACATTTACTATCCCATAACATTAGGTTGGACGATTGTATTCCCAGCACATGCTCTAATTGTGCTCCCCGGTATTCAAAGACAGTGAATATTTAGCTTCTCTAGACTGCTATGACTATATTAAACAAAAACCTAGGACCCCAATTAAAACAAAAAGTGGTCATGACTTCCTATGGTATATGACTAAAAGAACAGAAGAGAACAGTAAATCTGCATTATATTAAATTCCTTTGCTTCCTTCCAATTTTTTAACAGTCAGGAAGATAAAATATCTACATTCACATATAATGCTAATTCAGAATGGTGGGTGGACATAATATAAAATCTGTATCCCCTCATTCCAGTTTAATGTGATGTGATAACTGAGTTATTAACCATAATCTGGTTAATTTGGTTTTAACTTAGCATCCTATGGAAAATTGGCTGTGTTTACATAGAAACAGGATGTTTAAACCAAAGTTTGTTGAACAGGTTACAGTATCCTGGATCATGCAAAAAGTGAAGCTATCATGGATGGGTTAGCTGATCACACTAAACCAAGTCAAACAAGTTTTTTATGGTATACTGTTATGTACAAAGCAGGCCATTAAAAGCCTTGAACAATCAAACATTGAATATTCATTATTGGCTTTATTTAACTTTTAAAATATATTTATGTATGACCCTAACCTTGTTTCTATAATTAGTTGGTCTTAAATTTTCATATCCCACTCAGGATTTCGGAAGCTGAAGCCCAGCACATCTGGAAAACACTTACTTACTTACTTATTTGTCAGATTTATATCATGTCTTTTCTCCAGGAGCTTTTGAATTCCTGCAACACCACCCTGTGAGATATGCTGGGCTGAGAGAGAGAATGAATGTCCTCAAGGCAGCCAGGGAGTTCCCATGGCTGAGGATGTGCTTGAACCGAGGTCACCCCAATCCTAGTCTATCGACGGAATCACCACACCACACTGGCGAAGGTTGCTATAATCAGAAGATAGTAGAAACTGCCTAACAGTCAGTACGTTTGTTCTCAAACCTCCATGCTATCAGAAAGGTAACTATGCTATGGTCCAAACATTTGACAGAAGTTAGTAAACAAAAGAGAAAAGAAAATCAGCCTAATCAGGAGAAAGTCAGATATACTTTTTTGTTTGTTACCTCTGGAGAGATTTCCAACTATAACAATGTATAGCTTTGAGCTTCTGACAGATGCTAATGAACTGTTGTTTACATGTTTGATTTACTGCCTAAACAAAGATAAGACATGCTCTTGAAAACACATTGAATGCACAATCCAAACACATCCATTAAATCTGTCACAATAAACATGACAGCTTTCTTCTAACCTAACAACTGGCATGCCTCATTTACATATTAATGAGAAAACTGGGATCAGGAAGCACAAATTGCTTCTGTCTTGTGAAGGGGAAGTTACTGATCGACAGACAGCAGCGTACTCCCGAGCGTAAATACCACAAGTAAATACCTCTGCCATTTTAATAGATCTTACTTTTATTTGCGGAATCAAATCAATTGTTATTGAGTCATTGTTTTTGATACATTACAGAGGTAGATGCCAGGGTTATATTACATCCTTAGGTATCCCTGTCTATTCATCCAAAGTCTATGTATATTTACACATACAGGATTTACCCAAGATCTGTTAGCAATTCTGCATTTATCCACAAAGACTTCATTATCATATGTTACAAGGGGCAAGTATTATGTTGTGCCGTTTTAATTAGTTTTTAAATATCTATGACAGTCTTAAAAAAAAACCATGCAAACCTGTAAAATGTTATTCCTTCTACTGAAAAAGAAAGACTAACAAAGTCTTCAGAGAAGCAGAAGGTTGAATAGTTCAGCATCTTGGCCTTTTTTGAGCTGTATCTGACTCTACAAATGTTGCTCCCTAAGGAAGTGCAGGGGAATTTTCTGAAGAGTAAAGCGATATTTTATGACAGTAACAGAAGCACAAATCTATCCTATCTGCTGTACAAATAATGAGCTGACTTTAGCCTAGGGAAAAGATCTTCAGCATAAGTGATGCTTATTGGGAAAATACTGCAAATGTCACAATACAATATGTTAAGCACTATAACTAAAATATTGTTTGACAGCCAAATTTACTCTCTGACTTCTATTGGCATAAATGTAAGTTATACATAGTAGCTGCCCAAATGAGGAGTATTTGGAGGGAAAAGGGTATATTTGATTACTGAAATTCTGGGTATCTGAGGCTGAATTGTAGGCCCTATTGGGGCTCTTATAATGGCTTGTTTCTGTAAAGGTTTACTCAGGAACAATTTATTTTCTACTCACTATGATTTACATACCCATTGGCTACAAATGCACACACCTCATATCAAAGATGAGCAATGTGTGGCTCACCAGAAGTTATTAATCCCTAACCAGCCTCACTAATGGTGTGGGGTGATGGGAGTTGCATCCAGCAATATTTGGAGGGGCACGTAAAGCCGACCATTGCTAACAACATAACCAGAGGAAAATCTTATTAAACTCAATAAAGCTTATTTCTAAGTAGTACATATAGCAACTCCAATTGAATCATTCAAAATTAACAGCATAATCCAATATACACATCTATTCAAAAGTCCCATTAAATTCAGTGAAGCTTATTCCCAGGGAAGTAGACATAGAGCTGTGGTTTGCAGCTGCAGTTACAGCAAGCTTTCTTGAATTGAGTCAAATATATTCTGCTCAAAACTATTCACAAATAATCTAAACTCTGATTTAGGATCTCTCTCACTCTTGGAAGTCTCTGGCTGTTAATTGTGAAAGGGCACCGTCCCATGAGGACCTGAATTTCTATATTTTTCTCATCTACCTTGTATGAGGCAAACTATTTCAGGTGCTCACTGGTTCTTTTATTGCATTTAAAATCACCCTGCATTTTTCTGAAATGCATTATTATTTGATATACTGAGGGAAGCGTAACACAATGTTCAGTTTAATAACTTAAAGCTATCTCTTGGACTTTGAAGAATTGTTTCTTTTTTCTTTTGCTCTTACTCTACTATATACAAACCAAAAATAAACAAGCCTGCCCTTAATTCATAATCTGACTAATTAAATAAGTCTTAATTGGCTTCCATTGATTAATCAATTAAAGATTTAAGTCAATTAATATTGTAATGTATGTATGTAAGTATGTATGTACAGGGTTTGTTGTTTAGATTTGATTTTTAATGGATTATTTATTTTAACTATTTATGGGGGATTTTTAATTGTTTATGGGATTTTTGATTTTAACTGTGAGCTGCCCAGAGTCACCTGTTAGGGGGAGATGGGTGGCATACCAATTTAATAATTAAGAAAGCAAGCAAACAAGCTAAGGGTACAGCCCTAACAGCACTATAACAACATTATTTTACATAAATTTTAAAATATAAGATTTACATTGGTAAAACCTTGTGAAATCTTGCCAATTCATGTTAATGAAAGAAATGTTTATCACATGTGTGGATGTACCATTTTTACAATCCAAAATTGTAGCTGCTATTATTTCCTTCCCCAGCAGCTTCTCTTGGCCTTTCCTATGGAAGGATGGCAGAGGACGGCCTGTCAGTTTGGGCATCATTAGACAAAAGTGGTACAGGAGACATATTCAGTTGCACCCAAAGCAATCCCTTCCTTCATGAGCCCATCCTGCTCCCACATTGGAAATCTGCTGCGGAGGACTGACCTACAAAATAATTCTCAGCTTTCCTACAAAAGTTTGGAGTTAGGATAGGATGAGTAAGTGCCAAAACAAAACGTCCCCACTTCTGCAGCTTCAAAGCTGAGAAGAAGACTACTTGTTCATCACACTCTTCAGAGTATGCAGCACATTTGCCCAGGGGAACTTGATAGAGAAAGCTTTTGCAGCCTAATCATAGGTTAATTCTTCCAATGAATCTATAAGACTTAATGGCAGGCCTTACACCCAGTAGGACTAGAATACAGTGGTATTCCCAGTAATGGCAATACTTATGCCCAGTATATTTTCTATGCAGAGTTAGTATTAGGTGTACTTACTAACCAGCAAAAGTTTTTGTTTTCTTTGGAAGAGATGGCAGAAAAGTTAAGGGGAAAGCTAACGGCTTCCCTTTTGCTTTATTTTGTTTCTTTAGTGTACATGTGAGGTGCGCTAGCCAAAAGCTACTGGACTATGCTTCAGGGCAGGAGTTGGTAACATTTTAATCAGTGGGAACCACACTTTGCAAAAGGAAAATGGGGAATTGGCCAAGGCACTGATGACATCACCGAAGTGAGCCACACTGGGATTCAGGGAGGAATCCAGGGAGGGCAATAAAGAAGAAGTTTATTTTTCTGTTGCATCAGGGTTGTTTTGGCTTGTTAAGGGCTATTCCTTTCTGATCCTCAGGATAATTAAAAAGAACTATAATATGCTCTTTACAGATAAAATGACTTACTCCCATTATGCCTTCTGTTCCATGCTGAGAACAGCTCAACCATGTAGAAGAAGGAAACTTTATGTATAAAAGACTCATAAGAGTTACTGTTAAGGTTAGAGTCAGCCTTCTACTGCCATGAAGAGCAAATTCAATCGAAAATAAATGTGGAACACAAAAGAGCAGCA
Source organism: Python bivittatus (assembly GCF_059951505.1). Lineage (NCBI taxonomy): Eukaryota > Metazoa > Chordata > Lepidosauria > Squamata > Pythonidae > Python > Python bivittatus. Next base: position 60,608,963 of record NW_028277125.1, on the reverse strand, counting down.
ACCTCAAAAGTAAACAGATTTCAAGAATTATGCAAAACAAGGCAAGTTAATCGTTCCCATTAAATAATACAGTTTAATGTTGTTTTGTTGTTTATTTTCAATGAAAGGGAAACTTCTATAAAGTTGCAGGGTCCCATTATAGTTTTATTCAATAAATAGATTGGAATTTAATTCCTGAAAGTAAATGGTATCTTATTGGTGTCTAATTAGTTTTGTTCATGGGGATGGGGGTCACAGAAAATCATTTATAATTTTGTGGGGGAGGACAGCATCACAAGTTTTCAGAACCTCTGACTTAGATGGTTTGAATTACATAAAAAATTTAGAAGGCTCATTAGAATTTACCACCAAATTCTGTGAATGGATATTGCATGGGACAGAAAATGTTTAAAGGTTTAATTCTCCATTCCACGTCTGCCCTTTTCTGTTTTTTTTCTTTCCTTGTTATCATAGCCTTGATCTCTTAAGTCAGTTGGTAATACCATTTGGATCCTATTTTGATTTTGTTCCTATTCAATGAATGTTCCCCAAAGGTAGTCTTTCCCTCTGTTTCATTTGGGGATTGTATTCCCATTGATGCAAATAAAAAAAAAGAAAAATAATTTCAACTCAGTGCAGATTCTCTTTCCCCAAGGAGGGGATTCCAAAATGAGAAGGGAAAAGTTCAAAACTTCCCTAAGCCATGCCTGGTGGTTCCTTTCCAGATTGAGATATTTGTTCTTATAGCCATCGTCATCATTGTCATCACCCTCATCACCCAAATAATAGTTAGGTCAGCTGCATAGTACATGTATAATGCAACATAATTTGAAGCTGCCTCATTTTAAAATTATTATGTATGTAATTCTACAGTCAAAGACCCAATAAACATACTGAAAAACTAAAGAGCCCATTGTCGATAATGAAAGTTACAGGCAAAAGTTTACATTAAAAAGTATCAAAATTATTGAAATTGCTAAACAATTGAATCTCTGATATTGATGCAATTGCCACAGGTGATTCCTCTGGAGGCATCCAGTGACCTATCTGCTCAGAAGGGGAAACTGGCACGAGAGCACGGTTGTGATAACTTAAATTCTTTGGTTCTACAGTTTTTTTTTTCTTGGTCATGGTTTGATTTTCTGCATATATTGGAAGAATTTATGTAAGACCATTCAGAATGGTTCAGTTAAAAATGTTTTTGTCTTATGACTATTCTTTCAAATGTGCTTAGAAACTTCACCTGAAAATTCATGGCCACAAGATAGTGTACAAATTACTATTCTCTAATCAGAAAAAAATACAATTCCTCTGCTATAGTGGAGTGTGAGGTTCCTTGCATCAGGAGATGCTAAGAGTCAGTATCTACTGTACACTACAGGTAGAAATGGTTGACATGCACATCCTCTCAGGCTCCTTATGCTATTCCAGAATATAATCCTATAATCCAATATTTTGAACAGTGGTTGATCTGTGTTAACTTAATCTCATCCCTTTGCCAGCAGTTTCTGAGCTGACTATAAAGCTTGAAGTGATATACAGTAGTCCTTGTCTTACGACCATTTGTTTAACGACCATTCGAAGTTATGATGCCACTAAAAAAGTGACTTGAGAACAGTCCTCACACTTACGACCATCACAGTGTCCTCACAGTCACGTGGTCAAAATTCAGGCCTTGGCAACTGGCATGTATTACGACGGTTGCAGCTTCCCAGGGTCATGTGATCACCATTTGTGATCTTCCCAGGGGGCTTCCAACAAGCCCAGTAAATGGGGGAAGGTGAATTAGCTTAATGACCATGTGATTTGCTTAATGACCGTGGCAAAAAAGTCCATAAAATTGGGCGCAACTCATGTAACAACTGCATCGCTTAACAACCAAAGTTGCGGTCCCAATTGTGGTTGTAAGTCGAGAACTACCTGTATATCACTCATACCTCTTACCATAGTTACCTACCCTGGGATTTTTTCTCCTCCTTTCAGTTTTGAGAAAAAAGTTCCATATTTTTAACCACACTCCTTGGTTTTGTGGACGTAATTCTCTCTATGAAAGCAAAAATGGTGTGAAATCAGACTTTCAATAATGTACTTTGCCAGGCCATCCCTGGGTCTGTACATGAAAGAGCATAGCTTTTAGGAATGTGTAAATGTGGAAAATTATTTTTATCTCGAGTAAATTGGAAGAAAGAGAAGATGTAATCCTGGAAAGGAGAAAGAACCAGATGGGAAGAAAACATCATCATTTCTGTTTCACTAAATGTGTTAATAAAACGTTACAGTTATTTTCATGGAGGGAGGTTTTTTATGGCTATGCCAACAATAAGTGCATTTATGTTTCCCTGCCCTACTTCTACATTATCCTTTATTTATGATTTGGAGACTTTATAAGTAGCAATTGTTATCCTTTAACAGCTTTTATGTTGTAGTTGTCTATTTGGAGGGAAGAAATCAAATTAAGAAAAATAAAAGGTTCTTTTCAGCTCTGGAAGCTGTGCTCAATGAATTGTAGCCCCTGTTTTTATCAAATGCAAATTCAGTGCTAAATATGTTAAAGACTAGAGATTCAGAACTGTAGAAGCTCAGGGCTGGAGGAACCCCAGATGGTGCAGCCCAACACTGTGCACTGAGAATTAGGTTATGAGCTTCATTTCAAAATGGATGGGCTTTTCTCTGTCTACCTGACGGAATTCATGATGGCCAGTCACTTAAGCAGCTTCTTGGTACCTTCATATTTTTCCCAATGTCATCCATGAAAATATATCTTTCTCATAATAGAAAGACATAAGAACATAAGTAGTGTCCTGCTGGATCAGACCCCTGGCCCATCTAGTCCAGCAGCCTGTTCTCACAGTGGCCAAGCAAATACACAAAGAAGCCCATTGGTCTCCCAGCAGTTGGCCTTCAAAGGCAGTCACACTGCCATCAAGGTTAATAGCCAGTGATCCCCATGATCCTCTTATCCATTTGAAATAAAACAGCTAGGACTGATTTCTCGTGTCTTTTTCACATTATGAATAAACATTTCATAGTGAATACCACCTTCAAAATTGCTTTCCCATAATCTCCTTCCAGATAGGCTAGGCTTGATGAGACAAAGCATTTTCTCTAGCAGCATTTCAACTAGACCACTCTCCAAAAACAGGTTGGGCTGGCCCAACTTCTTCTGAGTTGCAATCAAGTAATATTATTTTCTAGTTGCTGATGGATTTATTTTGTTGTTTTGTTTTGAAGGATGAGCTTTTTTTGCCTTTGTTGTGATGTGATTTAATTCCACTACTGTTTTCAATAGTATATTGTTCTAAGGACCCTGGTGGGCAGAAAAGTTGCTATTAATAGTTATTAATAAATGATAAGGAGCCTATATCTTATTTTAGTAAATACTTGGAATAAACTATATGCCCCTAAAATATTATATAATTAATTGGACACAATTTTGTAATTAATCAAAAACATTTTATCTGATTAAAAACTAATCTCTACTAACCACTCACACACACACGTACATGTTTTAGAATGCATTCAGTTATTCCTTTGAAGCACTGATCTCTATTAAAATCTCTGTTAAGAGATATGAAAAAGTAGCTACAACAAAAATGCCGCTAATATGCATGTTAATGTACAAGATAATGTTGAATATACCTAAAACAATTTTTTAGAGATATTTGCCTGATCTCCTGCCAAAGGGATGGACACCTCATGCTTCTCCAGGTGTTTTTAGAATACACTGCCATCATTCTGGCAATCCTACCTGGACTGATGGGCATTATAATACCACAATATCTAGAGGACCTCAGGTTCACTCTCTCTACTGTACTGTGACCTTTGTCTCTTTAGGAATTGCAATTATGCCCTCAAGATCATTCTTGGGATAGTAGTAGTAGATCCTCTTGTGTTACTGTACCCATTGGACAGCGAGTTATTTCCAACACTTTCAGTCAGCTGCGGTAGTTTCCAATAGGACATCAGCAACCTGCATTCTTGAGGGATCTGGGTTTAATGGATGACAAAAGTGAAATTCTGGCCATTGCGGAAAGAAGAAGCAAAATGCTTCTCTTCTGGTATAGTGCAGTAAAATAAATGACGACATATTTCAGACAAGCTTCCCAGGACATTGACCCTTGCCCAAATCTTCTCACTGAATTTCAGTTGTTTCAATCCTTCTTCCTTGCTTTCCCATATGCAGTGAAACTATACTGGAAATATGCTTGAGATGACAGCATAGCCTTGCTACTTTAATATTTTCTGAGATATGGAAATATATTTCCTGTTTTGTTACAAGGTTTTCTTATATTACATAACAACAATTCCTGCTGCATGGCAGGATGGTTATAATAGAAGACTTTTGAGATGGATTAGACTCCTTGGTGCCACATCAGGGATTAATCAGCCTCAACAGGCATTTATTACTTTGTATACTATAGAACAGGAGAGATTGTCTCTTAAAAACACTTGACTCTTTTGGTATCATGCAATTACACTGTGGAGACCCCAAAACACATGCAATTATTCTGAACTACTTCACCTGCAAGGAGCAATTGATTGTCAAGAGTCTCTTCTTTGTCTTGTCATACTGATTAACAGTTTTGGATATATTCCCTAAAAGGAAAACATTTCCAAAAATAGGTGATAGTTCTTATCTTAATATTTTAAGTGAGGGTCCTCTGTGTTTTTAATGAGCCTCTGAGGGGCTTCCTCTGTCTTCCTCACATGTTAACGGCATGCAATTATATCTGCCAGTGAAGCAGCCTAGACAAAACTTGCTCTTAAATTATTTTGTGTTACATGAACTATATTCATCATGAAATACTACTCTGAAGCAGCAACTCTGGATAATCGATTCAAGAGGGGGCATAATTTCCCTCTATCTATCTCTGTGCTTTTTTGAAGTCTGTAGGGAGTTTACTAAAGTATATTTACATACTTAACAGGAGTATCTTGGAAGTGTTTGTAGACCACTCTTTCCAGGAAATTGTGAGATTCAGAAATTGTGTGAAAACAAGGAGGAACTGGTGCATGTGAGGGACAAGGGAAGCCATCAGGATGAAGTGGAATAGGCACAACAGACTGACCTGACCATTCTTCCAATTTTCAGCTAGCCTTTCTACCTTGCCCTCCCACCTGTCCAAGTCTGCCAGCCAGTCCACATTCTCTTCTCATGACATCATATGCACTGTGCTCCAGTAATTTGTTTAAGGAGTTTCAGAAGCAAATAGATGTGTGTGGCTGATAAGTACTCATCTAGGCAAATCAGTCCATTCATTTCTTGCTACTAATTTCATTGTGTGGATGTATGTTCCAGAGTAACCCCACATCTGTGTAGGTTGCTTCATGATTCATCCCTTCTGTCAGAAGAGTCCACAAAATGCCTTTGTCAAAGTGATGACATCAATGTTGTTCTGTCATGTTGCAAGCTCCATCCCTTTTGTACCTATGTGCAACATTACAACATAGGCACAACAGAGAAAGAACTTGCGTTGTGATGGTGCAATGCTGCTGTTGTCATTTGCCCCCCACTTATTCCCCTCCCTGGGATTCCTCTGCTCTCTGTACAGTATTTCTGAATAGACATTCTTTTGAATAGACATGCATTTGGAAGATGGGGGGTAAGAGAGAATGGTCATTTGAAGCACCCCTTCCATCTCATCTCAGACTTTACAATTTATTAATCTGAGCCATTGCTTTGATTCTGTCCCTCTCTTCCATATTACCTGCTATTTATATGTAAGAGTGTTATGTTCTCATTAAAAATGTCTTAAGCATGTTGAATTGCGCTTAACATCCAAGCATATCATTAGGAATGCTCTGAAAAAAATGCATGGATTAAAATTCATATTACATCATATGAAGGGGATTATAAAATTTGGCGTTGCCATTATAAGTATCTAGCAACTTCTTGCAACTTGCACATGACAGAAAGGCAGCCGTTTACGTACATCTTAAACTAGATCCATTAATGTCATATTATTAACTTCATACACACACTAAATTCTGTGTGGATGAATTATTGGAATAATAAGAGTTCCATATCATTCATTCAGTAATTAATCTTCTCAGGAAGAAATTTTCATTTAAAGTGCTAGTAAAATATATGTAAAATATTAATCAGGGATGTGGAGGGCTAAGTGCAGATCACTGGAAAGAATCCAATGCAAATAAAATATGAGCACCCACTCATCTGCAGTCCCCAAGAGAAGACTCTGATCAGCCACTTAAACCCTACCTCAGGCAGGCCAGGACAGTATGTGTTACCTCCAGGAAGACAAACCCAGTAAGGCTCCCAACACGATTCAGCAGAAAACTTGCAAAGAAACGAAGAGAAAAATAAAATGTGAGATATTGCTCAAGTTTATATGAAGCATGTGGCCTTGGGAAAAGATTATTTTTAAAATGGATAAGTAAAAGATATTAACAGCAAAAGCTTAGTATCTGTGCATCTAATGGTTTATGTTAGATTAAAAACTATCTTCCATTTGGTACAGTGGAGGTTAAATATAGTTCATAGCAGCTATATTGGTTAAACTGTTTTTCCCTTGTCTCTGTGAAGCATATTAAATATAATTTCCTGAGAAGTAGCTGGATCATGATATTATTTGCCAGTTGAGAGCATTTGTTTGGAGTTTTAAAAGTAGGTAATATGAATACGGCCATGTGGGCAGCTATATTTTCTTTTATTTGCTTCAGCATGATGCACTGTGAAGATATTTGTGTTCCACCAAAAAAAACCTTCTATCTGTAATAACTTGAGAATTAGTAGACAAGCTGCAAACCTTGCTTTCTCTTGAAATGCTTTAGAACAACGTATGCTAGATATCTTCTTCAGAGGAGATTGAATTATGCTAAATATGTTTTTTCCAATAAAAAGTAAAATAATGTTAAAATACACCCATTAACAAAGATATTATTGGGTTTTGTGTTTTTTTTCCCCACATGAAAAAGCCAAGCTAGGTTACTGGGAATTTTTAAGAAAAAAAAATACCTCAGAAGTCAGTGGAAAACTATTTCCATAGTGCTGCCAAGAAATTTACATGAATATATCATGAAATCAGCAAAAGTCAAACTCAACTTGAAGAAGACTTTTTTCAAGTATACTTAAAAAAAGTATACCCCAGTTAAATGGCTTGGTTGAATTGTTTGGTTGAAGCTCCTCACTGCACAATGAGAAAATTTAAGACTGGAGCAGCAACACAAATTTTAAGGGACAGTGCAGAGACATGAGGCAATGGACAAGAAAAATATATAATAGGACTAGTGCAGATGAGAAACCAGGGAAAAGCTTGCTAGGTTACAGAGATAGGGAGGAGTGAAGTAAAGAATATTGTTATACAAAGTTGACAAAGAGTAGGGTTACCAGATGTCTGTCCTTCTTTTTGTCCTCATGTCCTCTGTCCAGCAGGCATAACCTTAAAATCAAATATTGTCCAGCTTTTTGAGTATCTTGAGTATTATTTTATTTTGGAAATAGTTATTCAAACTTTTGTATAGTGTGACCTTGTAAATTGTCTGCTTCTCTCTTTCCCTTGTCCATCAAATAGACTCAAAACCTAGATTTATGTTATTTAATTTATTTCCTGATCCCAGCAATTGGCTTCAATCCAGCCTTTCAAATCTACGATCACTGTGGTCTGTAGAGTACATGACTCGTTATATGTTTCTATGGTGAAATTTGAAAAGCACGTCATTGTCGATTCTATATTATTGCTAGCATATGTTCTTGAAAATAAAGATTTGTAAGAAAAATATTGCATTTGAAAAAACAATGTTACTGATGCTGGAAAAAGTAATTTCACATACATGTAGGTCTAAGCATATTTTTTTGCAGTTTTTCGCTGTAGTTTTTGTCATGCATGCCAAGAAAGGTAAACAGTTAGTGTGTCCTTTTTTCCCCCTCCATTTGTCCTCCTTTCCAATTGTCTGTGTCCTCCTTTGCCTGTTCAGATATCTGGTAACCCTAATTAAGAGGCAGTGTATGTTACAAAGAACACTTACAAAGGAAAGAATGGAGCAAGGCACAGAGACAGTAATATTACCTGGGTTCTGACGTGCTAGTGCTCAGGAAAGAGAGCCCCTGGCCATCTCGAAGATCTGTTCTACAAGTTTACTTGTAGATAATGAACTCAACAACAGGCTTAGTCACAAGCCAAGCCACTGACATGATAGTCATAATGCCAATAAATGCAATGGAAGTCAGTTGGAATGTTGTCACTGGCTTGGATCACAGCCATATTAACACTGTCTGTATTAGGCTGAGTGCCTAGTACACAAGAACCATATAGTTTGCAGACAAGGAAGTTGGAACTCTCATAAATTATCAGAAATGGAACACTATTCTTCATAGCTGAAGCACAGTAACAACTTCCAGCATAATATTCTAGTAAAAATGTAGAGCTACCATAATTACTTTATTGCTCTGCTCGGAGCCAAAATATCTAAACAAATACATGCTCAACTGTTTGCGGGGATCTTCCTGAACTGCCTAGCATGAATAACTCCCTGAAAAATCTAGTGAGAGTAAAGAATATTCATGGATCCATTTATTGTATCAGATCTAAGAATGTAATAGCCATGCAGACCACAGGACTATTTTTTTTCTACATTCAGTTTCCAAAGTGGCCAGCCTGTGAGAAGCCTACAGGCATGATCTTGATGCAATAACTCTCTTGCACAGATAAATCCTAGCAACTGATATTCAGAGACATGTAGCCTTGGATACTGTTGATAGTATACAGCCTGCACAGCTAGTAGGCATTCACAGTCTACATGTAGCTGTCTAGCCCTTTCGAAAGTCACAGAAGATTATGGCTATTGAAGAGAGTGAATTCCACAGTTTAGCTTTGTAAAGAAGTAATTTCTTTCATCTGTCCTGCATATCTCACCATTCAGCTTCATTGGATTATCTCAAATTTTAAGAATGTTTTCAAAATAAAGAAAACCTAAAGTGGCCTTCTTAGAGAATAAGATCAGTAGCAAAATTGCTGGCTGCGGTTTCTGTTAGGAATCCAAACCCAATGTGTTATTACTTGCCTAGTCATCATAACAGCAACAGCCCATTTCTCTCCTTTCTTACCTCGGTAACAAAACAATAAACCTTCGTAGTTGCAAAATAACAAATACATCCTCACCTATTATTAGTAAAAGCATGCATACTTAATCAGTCTTCTCCTTAGAACCAAGCTAATCTTGGGTGATGCTTCAAATGCTATGCAGACTTCATTAGGATTGTATCAGAAAGACCAGGGCCATAGGCTAGATTGAGAAGCTGAAAAAGCATCTTAGAAGAAGAAGCTGGGGCATAACCACTTCTATTTTTTCACCAAGTAAGCTATACAGTATAGACATATCCACATAATCACCAGAAATCAAGTTCAACTAGAGGGAGTCTTTACTTTTACCTTGAGGAGACTAAATGGATCAGAGATAACTTATATTTGTAGAGATGAATGTATGTGGACATATGGGTATACCCATACACATACTGCATGCATTGATACATATATACATGAATTTAAACACTTCTGGATTGTCCCACCAATTAACATATTTTTATTTATTTATTTATATATCAAATTTATATCACCGCCTAACTCCCCCACAAGGAGGGACTCTGGGCAGTTCACAACCAAACAATTTAAAATCAGTAAAAACATAAATAATACAGTATAAAATACAACTATTAAATATAATAAAATCCAAGCGATGGTGATATTATTTCAGCCTATGACCTTATAATATCGGTCAAAGGTAAGACTAGGGAACCAGCCATCCCCCAAACTGACTATTACTATCCCCACCACATGCATGGTGACAAAACCAGGTCTTCAGTTTTTTTCTGAAGTCTAAAAGGGAGGGGGCCAACCTCACTTCTGGGGGAAGAGTGTTCCAAAGGGCAGGGGCTGCTGCAGAGAAGGCTCTCCTCCTGGACCCCCATCAGATAAATTCTCTTGTAGACAGGGTCTGTAGCATGCCCTCTCTGCATGACCGGGTGGGATGGGTTGATGTAACAGGGATGAGATGGTCCTTGTTGGATACTCAGTGTTCTGACTGGCTTGGGGAACCTATAGAGTCCTATAGAGTCCTATATAGATTGTCCTATATAGATTGTCATATAATACTATCAATAATTATTTTTGGTAGAAGGGAAAGCATATGAGGGAGACTAGAAGATGATCAGTGTTGTAATTTCAAAACACTGTTGACTTGGAGACAGAATGCATGAATGAGAGAAAATATCCTGGGAATTTAACTAGATGAAAGTTGCCAGTTTCAACAACAGGAAGAATTTCACCTGTTGCATGTTTCTAATCAAATCCTCATCACGCTGATTCTCAAAATGTTCACTGTAAAAACAACTATACAAATTGAAGGGAAATGACAGTTCCTGATCCTGGTATAACAAGATAACAGATCTACTCAGATGTGCTACAAGGAACTTGTCATTTTGATTCCTACAAGCTTGAACCAACCTTGCCTGGCCTTTCATGTACGGGCACAGGGGAAGTTCTATCTCCAGTATATTTTCAAGATTTGAATTTAAAGTTTAAAGCCTTGGTTTATGAAACTCACCTTTTCTCAACTTAGAAATTGTGAGAAAGGTATTAATAACTATTTGTTTATTATCTTGTCTCACAAACCCTGTTATTAAAAAAATACATCAGTTTTAGCCTGCAGACTCTTGGGAAACAATAATCCAGCTGTGGCATGAAAGCATACGTATTTTTAAAATCCTCCTTAATAGTATCTATTCTGTGTTTTTCATGGAGAAAAATCCTTCGACTTCCTCAGTGAACTAATCCCAAATTAATTCCTTTTTCTCATCTTTTCTCTGATAATAAAGTTGTAAGAAGTTACATAAAAAATCCCTGGAAGAGCTGGTATGAGTTCAGAGATCTTTATTTCTAGATTATTTTCTGAGTATTCCCCCTTGCTGCAAGGGTTCATGACATTCAGATATAGGGGCTAAACTTATTTCATGCACTGAAATATACTGTAGTCCTAAATATATATTGGAATGGAATGGGACACATCAATTCTGTTGTCCCACCTCTACTGATTTAACAATTGCATGAGCAAAGCTGGGTATATTAATGCCACCCTCGCATATTATTACTCACAGTGGACTTTGCACAGAAGCTTCCTCTATGATTTGGAAATCTATACGTGCAGAGAAACATTAAAATAGGGCTTGAGGTCATGTTCTGTCACTGGTTTTTGATCTGTGAAGTTATTTCACACATGCAAAGTGAAAACTATCCACATGTGGATTGTGATGTGTGCAACAAAGCAAATGAGTGTAAAAAACGTCCAAATGATAAAGACGCATATGGATCTCTTAGGTGTGAAGGATGTGTATAATAAAACACATTGCTAATCAAATGTTGGTAAAATATTCAGCTCCTTCATCTCCCTCCCTACACAGCATTGCTCTGTTCGAAGCTTTGAAGTGATGGGTTGCCCACTCCTGGTTTTGTTTTTGCTTTGTGCTGTGCAAAGATCACATGGCTTTGGCAACTCAAATATACTTTATTCCACAACTGGAGGTTTTGTGCTCTCTGTCAATTGCAGGAAGACTTGAAACATGCTGTCACTACACTAATTGTTTTCCTGTCTGAGAGCAGCTACTCTGCCATTATTCATAGGTACCAGCCTCACTGCTGCATTTTGTATCCACTGAAGCTTTGGGATACTCTTCAAAGTCAGCTTTGTATGGACTAATTATGATGTAATTAAGACATGCATAATTATCATGGAATCTGGCTGACTTGTACAGTGTGCATTTCTTGTTACTTCCACCAACTGGAGAGCCAGAGACAACTCAGTATCCAGAAAAACCCTGACCTGCCTTTTCTGGAGGAATGCAGTCTCTCCCCATCTCAACTGGAAGGCTTGCTGGTAAGGGTCCAGAAACTATCCTTTCAACTAACAAGCATATCCATATTTTAGTCCTAGTTTTGTGAATTTACCTACAATAGGTTTGGAACAACTGATCCACATTTTTATACATATCTAGAGGAAAGCATATAAAGTAGGCCTGGCATAACCTGCAATAGCATAAAAATAACAAGAATGAAATTAGGATTGTTGATGAAGCTATAGAAAAGGATTTTCTGTATATATGTGGTTCCTCACAGACCAATCCTCAGGTTTACTGACTGCACATTAACATCTTTTGCTGTCTGACCCCCCCAAACCTTTATTTTCTTTCTGTCTCTGAATTTTTTGGCTAATTAGGTGACTCTATGGTCCCTGTGAGCCTGGCCTTTTGTGCAGAGTTTGTAATTAGAGTGACTGTGCAGTGCTCTATTAATTGCAAGAATTGTGATTTTTAGATTAATGAGTTAATTGCTAATATCTGCTTACAACATTCCCTTAAGATATTTTATATTACATCGAATAATGTGTAGGACACATGGCACTCAAAGAAAACTCTCATGATTATCTTAGAGGCTGTAAAGTACTTGGATAAATTAATATTTATTCACAAAGAAACAAATTTAATATTGGATTTTTTAAAAAATCCATAATCAATCACTAAGCAGCAGTGACTAAAGGTATTTGGGTTGGAATGTCAGGTGTTTCTGTCCATTGTTGCCTTTCATTTCACACAATAACCTACTCCCCAAACCCTGGTATGACATTCATTCATTGATTAAAGGAAACGGTAGAAAAATCACACTATTAGAGGTAGCATTTGCTCAACACAAAACACAGCTTGCTTTACTATCCAACTGTTTGCATCAGTCTATTATTGATATACATTCAGAGTTCTTCAAACATTTCTATCCTGGACCCTGATATTATCTTCCATTCCATTTGGATGTCTTTGTAAATTATCTAAGCTAACAGTATATTTCTGCATCCAGGGGAAACTTACCACCAAGAGTTATTAAAATGCCCGTATTTGTTATGTGCCCTTATTTGGCATGTAATAGAAGAAATACATATTAAAGACTACAGTATCCCCTATAACCATTCTGGTCACTCTCAGCAATTTTCTAGACAGATATTAGGTCTTTCTCATCATTAATTGTAGGATCTGAAACATTGTCTTGGACCTTATTTTAACCACACTGGGATATCCACTGAGTGCTATACCAGGTAACTTAATTTAACAAAGTTCATATGAACTTTAAAGCAAAATGTAATTTCACTACATATTTGCCAACCAAGATTGGAAATAGCATTTACTTCTAGCAAAGTTCTGAGTAGACATTAGGACCTAAAATTTTAGGCCACCAGAAGAATTCTAAATTTGGGATGGGAGAACAAATTTGAACAAGGCTATATAAAGAACCCATGTTGAAATTGTTCAATATATTTTATGCTCTCTAATTTATTCCACTATGATTCTGGAATTATTATTTTTGTGCATTAAAAATGTAATATCTAATATTGTTTATTGACATGTAAATCCAGTGATGAACTTCTCTTATCCGATGTGTATTATATGTTTTTGCCAATATAATGTACTAATTCATTTTATACTCCAATTTATAGGGACATTAATATTACAGGCCATATTGCTTGAATAAGAAAATGAATGCAGATTTGAAGATATGAGGAACATGCCATTAATGAATATCATATAAAGTAGCATTAGTTATTTATTATGTGAAAAAGCTTTCAATGTTTTTACAGAAATCTCTCATTTTTTATACCAAATTGCTCTTTTCTCATCAACTAACATCCTACTTTGTGCATTTGCACTTCCTTAGTAATACTGTTCCAACTATTTGAATATTGCTATCTTAATAGACAATTCTTCCTTACTTGGAAAAGTTGTTTCCTTATATATGATATCTGAATCCAACTAAGAAATTCAGAATAATATTTTGTCCATGCAACTCCATTTGTACTTCCTTAGTAATACTGTTCCAACTATTTGAATATTGCTATCTTAATTGAATAGACAATTCTTCCTTACCTGGAAAAGTTGTTTCCTTACATATGATATCTGAATCCAACTAAGAAATTCAGAATAATATTTTGTCTTCCATGCAACTCGGTAAGTAGAGTAGGTTCACATGATGACTTGTCAAAAGATTATCCAGTGAACCTCAAGCTGAGACAGGATTTGGACCAAGGATTCCCACATCCTACACACTGCGCCATGCTGATTCTTTCTTGTAGTTTTGTGTACACTGTAGCTGGAAATACAGCAAATCTTGTAATTAACTGAACAATCTTGATTGCTAAAATTTGCTCTATTTATAGAATATGTGAACTTTATGGATTGGAGCCCAAAATAGACATGGGCAGAAAGAGCAGAAGATGCTGCATACTCAGCAGTTCCATGATCACTTCTATGCAAATAGCATGGCAGCAGCTGCTAATCAGCTGATATCTGATAGTGTAGGACTGATCAGAAGTTGAAATGGCTCAGCAAATGTCTATTTAGAAGAAGTAACTCTGTTCATTAGGACATTGCACAAGGCAATTTAAATCCATTGTTGAAAACTATAAGTAGGCCTAAAAAACAGTGGCCATCAAGGAAGGTCCTGGCTGGAATTGGTTTATATTTCAATGACATCTAAAAACATAATACAGTACAGGGCAAAGTTTCCAGTAAGTTAGTTCTGCTGTGCACTGAGAGCTGTGTGTGGCATTCCTGCTCCTGTTTTTTTCCTGTCCAAAAGCCCTCCCAGGATTATACTGCCAAAATCTGGCAGCAGAATGGCAGTTTGGAGAGTAGTTTTTGTGTCTGTCTTAAAAGAGGCTACGATAGTTAAGGTTTTTTTTCCTTACAGGAGCTTCATGTACAAAAGCAGCAGAGCTTGTGCTGTGAGGACGTGATGCTGCTTTTGTTGCCTGCCCCAGGTAACACCCTTCAGCCTTGCCCAAATGTATTAAAAAAGAACGAAAATTTCTGAAACTCTCATGACATCACCACACCCCCAGCCATGCTTTATGTGAAAGTGAAATGGTAAAAAAGAAACAAGCAAAGAACTGCAGGTCTTAGAGGAAAATAGTTGCAACTCCCACAGTAAGAGAAAATGCCTGCTTCATGCAGCCTGTTACTGGGGCTGAGGCTGGAGTTGAGATTGATGAAAGCAAATGTTGTGTCTAAATGGTGCAACAAGGGAAGTATTGGTTCTAGTCAAGGGGAGTCCCTCTAATCAAGGAGATTTCTTTGTTTGATTGGTGGCAAAAAATCAGGAGCCTGGTAGCACCTTTTCCAACTAACACATTTTATTAAAATGCATATGTTTTGTGAGCTGTGGCTCACTTCATCAGATGCATAGAGTGGCTAGACTGTAGGATTTAAATTGGGATGAGGTGGGGGGAAAGTGAGGGGAAGACAGGTTGGTTATGCAGATGCAGGTCACATGTGAGCAGAGTACAAGTACCCATCAATTAACAATTGTTCTGTGTTTAAAATCCATTGTGTTTGTTGAGACCTTCTGAGATTGCCTGAAACCTTTTGATGTCCGGAGTTCAGCAATGTCTCACTTTTCCTAAACAGGCACTCTGAGGTCTGCTATGGAATGTCCTAGGAAATTGAAATGCTCTGATATTACCTTGTCCTTGTTTTGAGTCCTGATGTTGAACTTGTGTTCATTAATTTTTGTGTGTGAAGCAAAGAGCAACATGAAACAAAAGCAACAAGAAACAACAGGACAATGATGCCAACATGGGAACCAAACCCTGCAACAAACCCAGGAGACTCCTTTGCCCCTGCATCTTACAGCAACGACACCATCACAGGCCTCAACAAGTAGACACACTAGAAGGACCTTCACACGTTCTTCCTCCAAGGTCATGTACACCATCATCTGCCAGCAAGGCCCCTCTGGACTTTATATGGGACAAACAGGTCAAACTTTGTATAAAGCAGCATGAATTCAAATAATGTTAATATTCTAAATATTTCAGACAACATCGGCTGAAAGACCATATTCTCCCAAATCACTTACCTGAACTTGTATCTGAGGCTTTAATCTGAGTGCACCTGCCAAATGACATGAGTACCTTTTCAATAATGACATCAGTTATATCTCTATAGTCTGGTCCCATCTCCAGTGTTTTTTCAGGGGAGGGACTGGCAAAGACATTTCTATTCACCCACACCTCGTACGTAAATCATATAGACTGAGCCTCTCCCTTTTAAAACATGTGTGTTTAAGTTGAGCTGCTATAAGCTTTATTGTTTGTTTTAAGTTGCTTCTGACTGTATGACTTACTGAGTTAATTAATTAATTAATTTAATTTACTCAAGCATTTTGAGGGCTGCTTGCTGTAAGCATATAAATATCATTAATAGTATTAGTGACTTAAAATATATATACATGAAGTATGGTTGGAAGGATACTCAAAATCTCCCTTTAGTTTACATACAAAAATGTGAAAACAGGTTACTGAGCTATAGATAGTTCAAGCTACTCCAGGAGATAGTAAACACTGATTACACTTTCACATGGTATCTACTTGGTTTGAAGCCATAGGGAAATTGGCAATCTCTTCTAATCTTAGAACCCTTTCAATGTTGAAGTCCTAAATATGGTTGTCCTTCAGGCATTTGTATTATGTTGTATTTACTTCCTCATGTTCTTCATTGTAGGTAATAAACTGGGGATATTAGTTAGTTACTGCTGTTCTAGAATTCTGGTTTACCAGTAAAATCAAAAACACACTGATGCATACTGTTATAATGAATGATTCGTTCATGTTTTGTTGATTGTGTCATATGAATTAGGAATCATGGCTTGGCAACTGAGTCTGACTTACTTATTTATTCATCACATTAATATAGCAGTCCATCTCACAAATTCTAAATATCCTGGTTCATAGAATGTAATTATTATGTTTGATCATTGTGCCTGCTGTCTGAAAGAGGAGCAATTGGAATAGTGTGCTGTGTGAACATTGCTTGAGAGAACAGTGTTTGAGTAGATGGCGTTAAATATATCTCAGTCTTTCCATTATCTGAAAATGTCTTTAAGGAAAGTACAATTGATTCTTTTATGATGAACAATTCCTAAGCTGAGCTGCTGAAGGAAGTTCAGCTTTTATAGATAGGGAGGGGTAGCCATAAACGTATCTCTAACTATTGGTTTAGGAACACCTGGCACACTTATCAAAATTGTACACCCATCAGACTTTAAACCAAATGGATCAACACAAGGATTATCTATGTAATTTATCTGGAAGCTTTAATGGGAAATATTTCAAGGGTGTGTAGTATATGCTTAAATATTAAGTCTGTTGACTTGATACCACAGGGAAAGATTACACTTATTGTATGCACAAGTTTCATCAGCTATTTGTCTTGTCTGGACTTGTTCAAAAATAAAGACAAATAGGAGAAAAACTAAGAAGAATGATATGTTTTCATTGTGACCAGAGTGCAAGAATGATCAAAAGATCATTTTTCAGGTATCAGCAAGTCCTTTTACTTGCATTTGCAAAAAAGCAATATTTTCCAGCAAAGCACACTTATCTATTTGTAGAAAGGCTGAAGCAATGCATGTTTCCTGTCTCTTGTCAATGATTCAGTTCAGTAGGTTTTCAGTATACATGACTTTTTCTCCCTTTTCTTGAAAAAAATACATTTGCCAGCTGAGGAAAAGTGTGAAATTTGATAAATATCAGACATCTTTAAACTAGTGTGACTCACTGATAACCAAAATCTAGCTCTAACATTACCACCTTTCATATTAAATAACCACAGTATATAAAAGCAGGAACATAACAGAAAGATATAACCCTAGATCAGTCTATGTGCTGGTGAAATAAATGGTCCAGTATGTAGATTAGATGGTTTAATTCTGAGAAAATACACGGGGAAATAATTCTTAATGCACTAATATTTATAATATAATTTGGGCAGATCCTGTACTAGTTTTTTATCCTTGAAGTTCAAACAACTCAGGAGAGCTTGCTTCCCACTAGTGATAATAGAAATCAAATTAGATATACTATCAAGCAGTACATCCATATAAATCTTTTACACCTTCAGTGTCTATATTTATGTCTGCAAATGAGCTTATTTTAAGGAAGACAGCTTGTTCTTCACTAAGTTGTAGGTGACATTTCAAAAGCACACACCTTACAGAACAATATGACTTACCAATGAAGTTGAGAAGGAAACTTTGAGAATGTTTTAGACTGAGACTTAACATTCAACAACACAGATTTGCTATGAGACTTTGCTTTAAGGATAAATGTAGGTGAAGAAGAACAGAGTATTTCTGGACTAAGATGCAAAACGGCTGACTAATAATATGGGAGTGAGTTCTACACAAATGTTTTTTTCTTAGATAAGCAAAGCAGAAATGTTTGCAAATTCAAAGAAAAAACGTGCTTAGAAAACATTCAAAAAGGCCCTGACAAGAACCAGCGAGTTTCTAAAATACTGGTGACGTTTGAAGAAAGAGAAAAAGGAGAGGAAAAAAAAGATTTGAAATTATCTTTGAGCAGGAATACACTTGTCAGATAGTGATAAAACAATGCAACATTATGTTGAGGCTCCTGCTGGCATTGTTAAGAGACGTATATGCTCACTTAATGAAACCAGCGCTTTATCAACTATAACAATTACAGCCTCAGTCACTACAGATCTTAATCTGAACACTGGATTAGAATGATGAGTGCCTAGGGCCTGTAACTGGCCACAGTAGATTTAACAAATAAAATAAAATACTTCCTGACAACATTTTTTTAAATCCAAAGTGTTCCTGCATTTCAAGTCTAGGTGACTTTCAGTGCTGATATTTGTGTGACTTAAAGGTATATTTTAGAGATTCAATTTCTTTGACAAACCAAAGCCTTTAAAAGGTCAGAAATCTAAGTCACTTGTCACTACTAGTGTTTGCACATTGAGGCCAGACTGAGAGAGAAAAAGAAACACTGACTCCATTACTTTTAATTATGCTTAAATTTGTTACAGCCTTTTAGTAAAAGCAGCACCCACTTCATAGTTATTTTAACATGGCTTCAGTATATTCCATTGTTTGTTAACTTGGTGTTACCCTGAGTGCCCCCCCCAACATGTGGATGCCCTTCTCAGACCAAAACCCAGCTGACTTCTAGAGTTGGGAACACAATACTCCTCTTCTCTTCTCTTCTCTTCTCTTCTCTTCTCTTCTCTTCTCTTCTCTTCTCTTCTCTTCTCTTCTCTTCTCTTCTCTTCTCTTCTCTTCTCTTCTCTTCCATGTGTTGAAAGATTCCTTGGTGCAAAGATACTATGAAATAATTGCTAATTGCCAAATGATTCAGTATTAAGCTTCTGCCCATCTGCCTCTCTTCTCTATTACAATATTAAGGGCTTCCCAGGCCGGGATGTGGCACTGGAAATAGGATGTGTACTTGGACTGCAATTCTGTATACACTTATACTGAAGTGAGGCATATCAGCAGTTACCACTTACATTGTTCCTGTCTTATGCTTATGCCTGCTTGAATCCAAGCCAGTTTAAGATAATCCTGTCCAGACTGAGACCCTTCGGCGACCGTTTGTAAGGTATTCAACGCAGACTGCAGACTACCATCTTGCCACAATGGACACCTCCTGTTGCTGTGCCCTCCTACCATTCTGCCCCAGGAAGGCAATGGTTAATCAGTTTCTTCCTGTGGGCAGATCTTTTTAAAATATATATACCCATACAAAGAAATGCACACACACAAACTAAAGCACTAAAATGCAGATGTACACAGGTACATGTATTTTTCTTTTCTTGAAGATTTAGTTTTCTCCCTCTGCATTTAAAAAAAAAAAAAAAAAGTCTAAGTGAGAGATGAATACAGGGCAACATCAGTTTCTACCCTCCAAAAGAGTTCTAGCAATGGGACAATGGAGCAATGCGGTGAAGCACAAAGTCTCCTATTTTCACGTACACCTCAGTTCTCATGCGTTAAAGAAGTATTTGGTGTGACTGATGTTTTTGTTGTCTTGGAAGAATGCAAAAACATCCCTTTGCCAATTTCCTTCTGCCCACTACATTGTATTCCAAACAGTGTGAGAATTATTCGTAGTACAATTCTGAGCAGGAAGAACAGTGGGTATATCAAGGGTTAAGGGGATGATTTTCAGCAATTTCTTAACAAGCTGTTTTTTCTTTCTGAAACAGAATATCACTGCTGCATTGAGCTCCAAACAATTAAATTACTGAGTTTTACAGTACCATTTTGGGCACTCCTTCTGAAGGAAAACTCACTTTTGATGTTCTCAGATGCCTGTTTTTGAGCAACTAGTTCTTGCTGCATATCCAAAATATTTCCATATTCAGTGCCATCAACCAAAAAAGTCCACAGTGAACTGGCTCATGTATTGTGCCAAGCCATGATTTGCTTAATCATGATTTGTTGAATAGTCTATAATGAGTTGGGTTTACACAAGATACTACATTATAAATTATGATTGAGACATCATACAAAGCTAAAACAAAACCCAGCACAGTTAAATTTAGTGTAATGTATGAAGCTAATAGTCTGCATGCAAGTTCTGAGAAAATAATATATAAGGTCTCTGAGTACTCTTATTTATTTGTGAGTTGGTCAATAACCTGAGTGTTCCTGGCAGTGTAACCACCCAAGAAGTACAATGTAGAATCTGTACAACATAGAAACAATATTTACTCTTTTATTTTACTAGGCATATATATCTAGTAAATAAATGAACAAAAGTAATATGGAGTAATAATAACCTGAAACCAAATATAGAACAGAATAATCTAATAAAAGAGAGATAACAATAACAGCACGAGCAATACACTTTCCAGAGCCCAATAATTCATTGTGTCTGCAATAAATGGTCACACGTATATATGCTTAGAAAGGTTTCAGGAAGTTCCTGTTAAGTTATGTTATTCGTTTCAGTTTCATTACATTTTAAATCATCATTTGGACTCTGTTGCTTAGTATCATTAGATTTATATTCCTTTCCAGGACCTCAAAGCAATGTACATAATATCCTTTTCTTCAGTTTGGGGTGAAAGATAGCAGCCAATCTAAAGTTACCCAGTTAATTTCCATTGCCAAGTATGAGTTTGACCATGGATCTTCTTCTAACCAACATTCGAAATTGCATCAAGAATAGAATGTACTAGGATGTTAAGAATCTTAAACTAGAGCTATACCCTTTGAATAGGAATAGAGCATTCTCTGGTGTGATCTCAATCTATGTTTTTTAAACTGGTAGGAGTCAAGTTGAATATCTAGGTTAATTCTAAGGGTTCAGGTTTTTAAAATCTGAAAACTAATAGAATTTTTTAGGTACCCTAATGGGATAATGGAGATTAAATAGTTACATTCTCTTGTTTGAGTGATTTGCTCCCTCTTCCTCCTCCTTCTCCTCCTTTTTAGCATGTCCTCCTGAAAAATACAACTTCTTCTCATAGGATTTATCAGCCAGCATTACTGGAATTTTCAAACTGCAGCTGCTATGTTTTCTTGTTTTCAACCTTCTACCTGCTGAACAAGAATAAGGAAAAGCCTTATCTCCCAGAGGCAGGAGGACATGTTTGGGAAACCATAATTTCTGTATTAGAATACCAGAATAGCTTTACAGTTGTGAAGAGTGAGGGGAGCAGACAGGACAGCTAAACTCTGGCTGGAAGGTGCTGTAGCTGATGAGTTGTTAATAGCTTTATAATCAACCAAACTTCATGAAGTGTGGTTTTTGCAGTTGTGGCAGAACAAGACATGAATTGCTCCTGTCAAACTTCCCTCTTCTCACCTAACAACACTCTGGCAAACCTAATAGAGAGCATGAATTTAACTTTGTATTCCCTACTGGTGACATGTATCTATTTCTTTAAATAACTCACAACAGTTTCTCTAATGCTTTGAGGAGAGGCACTTTCTACATGGCTGCGTACTGTTTTTAAAATGTGCGAAGTGCTAAAGTTCACCTGGCACATGTTAAATTCACAGTATTTATCATGTGTTAACTGATATGGTTTACAAGCCATCCAAGCACAGAATCACTTGCAGATTTACTGGTTTTTGTTTTCTTCAAGAGCACAACACCGGTCTCTCTGTTCATGTCACAAACACACCTCATTATTATAAGTAGTTAATTTTTGCAGTACCAGAGCTAGCACAAGCAACTTTTTATAAATGAGCACATATGCCCCATATTGCATATGAAACCTGAATGTTAGGTCCCAGCTTAAACACTCTGTTGTATTGATCTGCTTTCCCACTCCTTCTTCCTGCCAACCTTATGCATGCATGAAATCAAATATAATAAAGCCTAATTCATCTGAGCTGGTTAGGAAAAATGAGAACAGTTAGATTACAAATCTGTAATTAGTTGGCCACCAAAGATATTGTCAAGACAGGACTTGGGATCTGAGGGTTACTTTGTCACCCTTTTCTAGTCTCACACCCTGAGCAAAAGCTCTCCTTTACTTCATTGGTTCAAGACCAAGTGTATGATCATCATCTTTTCTCCAAGTACACTAATCTATCACAGTGGAGAAAAAAAATAGGAATACCCCAGAGGGAACAGAGTTGATTGTGCATTCCCTTCAATGTTTCCTTTACCTTGCTTTGTGTAGAAGAAAGAAATAGGTGATGGAAAAACAGGTACGTTTCAAAAGCCAAAGTGACTGTTCAAAGACTGGTGATTTGGCCTCCTCCTGGGTGCCAGCTGTGGATCAAAGAGTTACAACGTTTGTAAGGGAAATTGCAAAGGTGAAACTTCTAACCTGAAGATAATGCTAGATTCACACAGCACCCTGCCATTGGTTTGTTTAAATATGCTTTACTGAATAAAACTCAACTGAGTAGGTTTGAACAGCACACTAAACCATAAACCGTGATTTTAAAAGCACACCAGCTAAGTTTATAGTATAAACTAAGCCAATACCAAAAAAAAAAGTACTCTGGCTTGTATGGAACCATTCAAGAGATATTGTAAAATGTGTGCATATTGCTAGACCATAACTAAATAAAGTCAAATAATTCTGCATATCAAGATTATAGTAAAATATTGTACTTTTCCTCTATTTTTACATTTTAACAATTTAAGTGTGGTACGACAGTTGTGATTCCCCCCCCCTTCAAAACTGTTTCCATTATGAATGCTACATGTACTCGGTAAGCAAACTAGGAGCAAGAGGGTATGGAAATAGCTTCTAGCAATTGCTTATTTTGGAAAATCCTCAACTGGTGTCTAACCTAACCATATTCAATCCCTTGGTTAATGCCTGGAATAATATAAAATTAACTATAAGATATTCCTATGTTGGGTTTACCCAGAGCTTTTTTGGGCTTATATATCAGTACTGCCCAATTTCCATCAAGAATGTTTAAACAATGGTCTTCCATTGCATTCATGATACATACTGTACATTGCCTGCTACAAACATGCATTAGCAGTTTCTATTCCAAAGTGTGCGTGTCTGTGTGTCTGTGTGTAACCACAATTCAGTTCAACAGATAAGGAAGCCTCAGGGCTGAAGTCCAGAGCTCCACAGTCAAGGAACCAAATAACTAAAGAACAGCCAAGAGTAACTGCTCAGCATCAGCAACTGGGCCTGCATTGAAATGTTGGGCTCCCCTAGGGAATATGGCTTCTTACTGCCTTCTTCCAATATTAAAATGTAAGTGATTGGCTAGACGGATTTGCGTGTGGTTACAAAAGTTAGTTCTAATCTTTAAAATCTTGTGCTCTTTCTCAGGCAAATAAATAAATAAATGAAGGCTCTAGGGTGTAAAATTATTTAAGTGTATTACTGTAATACACTTATTACACTTACTGTAATAAGTGTAATAAGAAGCTCCAGCATCAATATAATGCTTCATATGCATTATTTCAGTGATGCTTCTTTTGGTCAAACCAAATAATGCATCTCTAACTTGTAAGTAGGGTGGAGGAGAAAAAGCAACTGAAAAGTGATTATCTTCTGCCTCTTAGCTAGCTTGTGGCTGAAAGAAGATTTGAGTCTGGGACCTCCCAACTTACTCTGTTGTAGCTGTGCAAGTTTATTCAAAACTAAGTTCTAGAGGGTTCACTAGGAAGCAAAGCTACATTTTAAATGATTGTAGCTGAGCTGATTCTGACTCTTACTGTCCATCTGCTGGGATGGAGAGAAACCTTTCTCCTAAGATCAAGAATTCAGGGATTCTAAATAATATATTGCATGTATAAATTGTACACTTGCACTCACAATACAAAACAATCAGTTAGGTCTAGTGGTTAAGGCTCCGGGCTAGAAAGCAGGAGACTGAGAGTTCTATTCCCGCTTTAGGCATGAAAGCCGGTTGGGTGACTTTGGGCCAGTCTCTCTCTCTCAGCCCAACCCACCTCACAGGGTTGTTGTTGTGGGGAAAATAGGAGGAGGAAGGAGTATTAGGTACGTTTGCCGCCTTGAGTTATTTATAAAAATAATGAAGGCGAGATAAAAAAATCTTTAAAAAAACACAATACACCTGCTTTGAATGGTTCCAACACACATACCTGCAACTTGTAAAATGGTAAGAAAAATGGAACCACAATGGCAGCCAGAAGGCTTGCTAGTCTCTTTCTCCATGAAATTTCAATAAAATTGAGCAAAATGCCAGCTCTCAATGATTACTACATTATATAGAATTCCTCTTGTTCTTGGCATTTCCATAAAGTTATCATTTATGACAGTGGAAATCCATCCTTCCCTCCAAGAAATAATAATAGTTGCTTAAGTCAATGAATCAGAATAAACAGTAAAAAAAAAAATCCAATTACTGATGTGTCCAATGCAAGATTGGGCACATCCAAAAGTATTTACTTTATAGGACAGCATTTCTTAATTATTTTTAAGACCATGGAACAAGATAGATAAATAGGTTGCCTGTTTCTTTAAAGAAAAATAAACAAAGATTGAAACAAAATATGTTTTAATAATGTTCTTTATTTTCTCGTACATTTAATACGTTGGTTATAAATTGTAGTGGGATGTATGAGCTAGCCTATGATGGCATATTTCATCTATGTCTGGAGAGAAATTTGTTAAAGAAAATCTTAGAGTCAGCATAACATTCAGCCTATTTCAATATTTGATATCCTGCCTATAGTGAGTGCTGAAAATCCATTTTCACAATTATATGTCAAAAGAAAATGAAGTAAGACCTTTAATCATTGGTACTTAAAAGTTCATATTCTCTATGAACTTTCATCCGAGTCTTTTAGTGGTCTTTTTCCAATTGTTTCAGTGTGATATTTAAAGTATGTGACATTTCCTTTTCTTTCATGGATAGCAGGGTACTTGAGTTAGTGAAACAAAGACCCAAAATGCATAAAAAGCTCTTCTCCTATATCTTGAGACCAGCTCATGGAATGCCTCCAAGCTGTTTGGGGAATACTAGAATTCCACAAACCATAGTCAAGACACCCAGCTCTACGGAATATGCATGCAGAAGGCTGCATCTTCAGTCTTACTGAGAACTACTCAAATCTAGCAACTTCCAGGATCAAGACAAAATGATGCTCCTAGCGGATTCAAAAGGTCACATATTAACAGTTTTCATGAACTCTTCCATCTTACCAACTTTCTCTGGAAAGAAAAAGGACTGAAAATGTAATGGTGGACAGAGATAGAGGATTACAAACAAAAAGAAAGATTCCCAGAAAGTAAATTTGGAGTTGAATGTATTATATTTAAACTGCATTTTGATTGATTATACAACCCTTGGTATAGTTCTGCAAATGAAATTCAAATGCGGATAGTAGTGGAAAATGTATCTGGATTTAAGTTTGCTCAGCCACACGCTGTGCTTCCTTCTTTCTTGACAAAACAGTAAGGAATACAGGCAGCAAAGAACGCTAGAAGATTACGCTGCAAAAAAGAAAAGATAAGATCACCACCTGCCCACATCTTTGTGATAAAACTAAGAATGGTGTGCCTAACAATCATCCTGAAAGCAACACAGGCTCAAATCTCAAATGAGTATGTGTCTGGCTGTTCTTCCTATCTCACATTCGACATCTGAAAACCTCAGTTCAAATTTAGTGCGTGGTGGGGGTGTGCATGTCAGCTCCGCTGTCTTTAAGATGTCATCAGAAGGGGGCTCAGCATGTCTGGTGGCCTTTATGCTGAAGCTCTGCAACATCCATTTCAAATTGCCTGAGCTCTGTACGGGATGATGATGAATGTGCGATCTAATAATCACACATTAAAATAAACATGGTTGGGAGAAAATGACAGGGTGGTGCTGAAACACTGCAAAGCTGCTGTAGGAAGCCCTCAGTTGGACAAAGCGAAGGCAGGGCTTGATGTGCCAACACGGTTCCTCCCCCTCCCTCAAATTCTAGTGAATGTGAGGCAAAGTGCATAAATGTACTGACATCAAGTGACTTCTATCCAATAATTCAACCTCAGAGTCCGGATTTGCAAAATGTCTTGCTTTCAAGGGGCCTGCAAAGCTGGCTTCCCGTGATGAGAAAATCAAACTGGAAACGTCCCAACTCCCTGATACATCCTCCTGCATCCAGCTGGAAGCGTAAGGCGCTACAACATGATCTCAGTCCCCTGAAATTAATGAAAGCTGCACAGCCTGAGCCTCGCATCTCAGACAGGATGAGGGACATTATGAATCGGGCTGTGCTTGCTTTGAAACCAGGGCAGAATTCCTATCACTTTAAGAAACAAAAGGGGTGATACCTTCAAGTTTTGTTCTAGAGGTTTCCAATTTATGGTATGCCTTAGATTTAAGAGCCCCTGAAGCAAACTTTCCTAAAAAGTAATTCTCAGGCCTAAAGTAGTGCAAAACAAAACAACACACAAAAAACAAAGCCCCCAACCCTTTAGGGTGTTTTCTTAAAAGAAAGGTCCGACATAATGTGAAGTGTGTAAGCCAAATTTAAATGTGCATATTCTACCTGCAGTGAGTGTATCATTTACACTTTTTCTGAATGCTTGGAGAGCGCAGCGCTGCACCTGCCTGGGCCTGAGACCTCTGGAGCATTCAGGTTTCACAGGCAGAGGAGGGCTCGGGGTTAAACAGAGCGTCAAGGATCACAGGGCCACCAGGTAAGACCTTCTTAGGTAGCTAGGGGTGGGCTTAAATAAAACTCCATTTGAAGGAAGACCACTGAAAAACCTCGCTTGGGCTTGTTGCTGCACAGCCGCTCTTCTATTTCAAGCGACTTCATTCCCCCGACTTCAGTGGGACTTACTGCTCAGCCATTTACCGTTTCTAAGATTGCCCAAAGTCAGCTAACGCTTCAGTGGGGGCTGGTCTTACTAAATGGAGCCTCGTCAGGGGTCCCTACAGCATCTCAGGCAATCCGGATAAGGGACGGCTATCCTGGGAGACATCACGAAGCCGCCCACGTGGGGCGGAAGGAGCCACCAATTCCACGTGTTTTGGACGGGGGGGCCAGATGGGGACAAGACCCGGGTGTGCCGGAGGCCTCAGTAGAGGTGCCGACCCAACTGCTGAGCCCGTCTGGATTCTCGACTCACCCCACCCCACCCCACCCCCTCGCCCGAAAGAGACGGCTGTCTTGTCCTGCCCACACAGTTGGCGGCTGCACTTTCTCGCCGACTCCCTCCCTGCCCATCGCTGATTCCTTCCCATTCCGCCAGTGTTGCTCCCTCTTAAGTCCTGCCAACTTGGAACCGCGAAAGTCGAGGGAGGGAGGGAGGTGGAAACCGAGTGCAGCACAAGAGACGCTCCTCCTTCCTCTTCTTGTCCCCCCCTTTCCCCTCCCCCCTTTCCCTTTCTTTCTTGCTGCGCCTGTTTGTACTTTAGCTGATCCACTAATCCCCTGAGAAAGCCTATTTGCAGTGAAGAGTATCTGTAGGGGGCGAGGCTGGTCCATGTGGGTTTGTGTCATTGGTTTGCAAAGAGAGAGACCCCGCCTATTGCCCAAAAAGAAAAGAGAGAGAGAGAGAGAGAGAGAGAGACCCTACCTCTCTCCTAGCTACTCAACACAACGGAGAAAGAAGAAGCGGAGGCTATAGAAAATCACCCCCCCCTTATTTTTTATTTTTGCTGGATCAGCACCAGCCAGAGACTTCTTTTTTTCAAAAAAGGAACGGGGGATTCCAAGTTGCTGTTACGCCCCCCCTCCCCATCCATCCTCACTTGGAGTAGCGGCGGGAGCCTGGCGAAGGCGGCGAGGATTAAGTTTTTGTGTGGTGTGTGCGTGTGTGTGTCATTTTAAGGTGGCTCGGAAGCAGCGAGAGCCCGCGGCGGCAACCGATCGATCAAGAAGGGGGAAAGATGCAACAACGCTGAGAGCCCAGGCGTCGGCTTTCGCCCAGGCGGGGGGGCTGCTCCCTGTGGACCCGACGAGCTGACGACGAGGTAAGGAGCGGGGCTGGCGGGCGGGCGGGCGGCGAGACTCTTCCCCGGCTTGCTCGGCCGCGGGGCTCGGTCTCTCTCCTCCCTGCATTGCAAATGCGTGTGCCCGTCCTGGTGGTGTCCATGTGTTTTCGCTTCACTGCGCCATCCAGAAAAGGGAAGCCGGCGGGGGTGGGGAGGAAAGGACGAGGGTAAGCGGGAAGTGCGAGGACATCTTTGGTCACATCTCACCTCCTGTGGGCAGCTTCAATCCGGCTGGGTAGACCCTTCCGTCCTTCCAAGTCGCCCCCAGGATGTTACAGAGCGGTGGTTGTTGTGTGTGCTTTTTTAATTCCACCCACACCCCTTCCCTCTACTTGCGGTGGTCGTGCAAAGGTGTGCGTATTTGTCGAAAATGCTTTCAGATCCAGCGCGCGCATTTGGTCGTGTGTGTGTGTGTGCGTGTGTATCCCGCCCTCCCACTTTTCAGTTGTGATGCACGTTTCGCCCCCCCCCCATTTATTTTAACACGGCTAGCGTGGATCGTGCTGGCTTTTCGGGAGTCAGGCTACGGCGGAGGGAAGCAAGTGAATCTCTTGTCGCTCCTCGTCCGTCCCTCGCAGACCCCCTAAAGGGGAAAAAAGAATAAATAAAAGAGTATCTGAGCCTGTTTTTGTTGTTGCTCGGGAGAAGCAGAGCGAGCGGGCGGGCGGGGGCAGATAATAAGTTGCTGCTCTTCTTTTTCATTCTTCGATTTTTAAAAACAAGCTCTCCTCCCTCCCTCCCTCCCCCGCTTCGGCCGAGAGAATAAGTGAGAGACGTTAAATGAGGTGAAGTGGAAATCTTTTGTTTTGCTGGGCTCTGCATTGTTTACTTAGTACGGAGTGTGATGGACAACATCTGCCAGCAGATTAGCAGGGTAACCCACGGTTTGCAGCGCTGCCAAAGTCTCGGCCAAGACAACGGAGGAGGAGGAGGGGGGGGCATCGAGGGAGCAGGGAGAGCGACGTTTCGCGCGGCTTAGCCTGGAGAGTGCCTTTTCCAGAGGCTGCGGGAATCCACTTCTTGCCCGATGCACTTCTCCTCCTCCCCCCGCCGCCGTTGTACTTGCATGCAATCAGGAGAAAGTTTTTCCTGCTGCTGGAAGTCGCGATAGGCGAAGCGATGGCAAAGCAGGGCTGGGTGGGTGTGATCCGTCGGAGCCCTCGGGCTCTCCGCTCTTCCCAAACTCCTTCGGACTTGCAGGGGAGCCGGGGAGGGACCGGCGTGGCTCCGGAGCTTCCTCTGCCTGGCGGGGAGAGCGAGCTGCGCCAGAGCCGCGCCGGAGCAGTTGCGAGCCCTCTTGCGAAGGTGGGAGCGAGCGGCGCTGGCGGAGGAATTTGGAGGGGCTCGGAGACCTGGGGAGGGGAAGTGGGTGGCGATCAAGGCGCCACCGTCTGCGGAGAGCCGCGGCTCGAGCCGAGCCTTTCCCCGGGAGCGCGTTCTGCCCAGTTTCATTGTGACGTTTGCAAAGGGGGCTTGCAGTTGTTTTGTTTTATTCCTCTGCATGGAAAAGCGGGGTGCTTCGCGGCCCGAAGGCTGCACGATTTGCCCTCTGCGGCGCCGGTTGGCTTTTGGTTTTTCCCCTAGTGCAAAATAATTTTTAAAACGAGCTCTTTCCGAGCTGGATAGATAAGACGTTTGCGTCACATATTCATTATCATTGCCGCGTTAGTTATTGGGGGTGGGGATTGACGGTTCGGGCACTTTAGACTTGCAGCGATCTTCTCTGCTCCGCTCCGCTCCCCCCTCCCCCCCGCTGGAACCCCCGGAGACGGAGTCAATGGAAAATTGAAGTGCTGCCTTTTCAGGAATGAAATGGCTGGTCGTCTTGAATAGGTGTTGCCATCTACACGGATAAACAAGAGAAACATCACTGAGTAAATCAGCTCCTTAGCAACTCCGCTGGACCCAGGATTTCTCTATCACTCTGATATTTGTCAGGCAAGAGTATTTCCGTGAGGAGCCAAACACTTAAGCGGCTGACCTTTTTGCTTGAAATGGGCTGAAATTTTGTTCTCCAGTTCTCCTGCACAGAACTATTTTTGTTTCCAAATAATTCAAATAGAACACCAAGTTACATCCTTTTGGAAAAGAGATCAAATCTGACTCATCTGTGCTCTTTTGTAGTTCACAAGGATTAAAATTCAGCACCTAAATGAAAAGCACTAAAAACCAGCTATCTCTTTCCAGAAAGTACCTGTAATAAAAGGTGATTGCTGTGGATAGTTTCACTCTAAGTGTAGGTTTTTTGACCCAGACTGACAGGTGGCCAGAAAAGCCTTGCTTTGCTTTCAGGGAAAACGAGTTAGTGTTTAAAAACAGAATTCAGGATTTCAATTTGGCAGCGTTATCCTGCAATCTGCATTATATGCAGAAAGAAAATAATTTTTGGAAATTGCTTATTTTTAGAACATCCTTTTGATCGTCTTTTAAAGTCGACAATAAATACACCATAATGAAGGCACTATAATTGTGCACTCTCAAAAAAGTATAAGATGGGTAAATAAAGGAAAGCAACAGTTAACTTTGACCTTGCTCAATATCTGCCCAGAAAATTTGTGGGATGATGTATCTAATATGATTATTAAGTATGAGATATGATTTAGCCAATTAACTCCACCTATATATACTTCTATATTTTGTGATTGGTTATGAAACAGTGGGAAGGGAGATTAATTGTTATTGCTGATATTGAGAAATGTTTGGGAGATATAGAACGCAAATTGAACATTATATAAGAATCAAGCAAATGTTTCTCATCAATATTGGTGATATAGGAAATTCAACCCTAGACTCCAAGCAGTAGTAGATTATTTCAGCAGATCTTGATGGTGTCCCTGGTAGTTTCATGCCAATAAACAGTTGCTCTAAAAATAGCTTTTAAAAATTGCACATATAAATGATTTTATTTAATAAGCCAATTGAAGGCGATATCATTTAGAAAGTACATTCAGAGCAGTGTGAAGCGCTTCAGCTGATTGTAGTTCAGGAATGTCAGTTGTACATCTGTTTGTTTTTTTAGATCTTGTAATAGGCTACAGCGGATTTTCCAATGATCAGAGTCATTTCATTAACAGACAATTCAGAAAAGAGTCTACTCTAATTGCGGTTCTGCAATAGTGCAAACATGCATTTAAAAAAAAACAATGATCTTTTACTTTGAATCAAATTGCAATTTTTTTAAAAAAACTGAGGATGTTGTAAGAGTTGTGGGCATTCTCATATTGAGGTAGAATAGTGTTTGGTCAACATCTTAGGAAGGTAAAGTATGTATTACTATATACTGTGGTTCATAATGCAGATTAAAATTTGTGATGTAATTAAAAATCTTAACCTAAGAGTTTCCAGGAAATAAGCTGAAAAATGATAAAGTGCTTCTAACCCTAACTTTATCAAAAAGTTCTGTAAATAAGATCAGTTTGATTGTACAGCCAGTAAAAGATCATGAAAAATTGCTTCATGATGTATGTCAGAACTTCACTGAAAGGACTATATAGTGGACACAGTTGTTACAGGAAATGGTTATGTTGGACTTTACATCTTTTTAGTACGCTTCACTTGTGACTGATATTGTGCATTGAAGGAAAACCTTTGGAGCAAGTTAAGTTGAGCAGAATTAGTTCATATGACAAAATGTAAATATTTATAGAGTCGTGTTGTTTTCAAAAGTGATTTTTTGATTTTGAAACCAAGGATGTAGTACTATATTCAGAGAACAATACAGCCCTATACTGGTTAACCTGGAGTTAAGTTTGTGTATGTCCAGTTGGGATTAAATACATACTATAGCCTTGCAGCTGCTTTGAAAACATTATTTACATATCGCTCTCCATCTTGCCGATTGCTTTTTGAATTCTCAAATCTAGCTAATCTAGCTACTATCCTCAGTGCAGGCCTGGTGCCTACAAGACATGAAGTTTTAAATGGCATGCAGTGTTAATCATTGCATCAATGCTTTGGAGTTTATTTTTGATTAGTACAAGCCTCCTTGAAATCTGTTAGGGTTATCTGGTGAACTCTGCATATCTAAAAAAAATAAATAAATGGAAGAGGGAACCTGCATGGGAACTTTCTCTCGTTAGTAAGCAGCTATGTGGATGGTGACCTTGGGGTTAAAGGTTAGAAAGAAAAGGTTTCAGTAACAGCTTAACCATCACAATGATTATTTATTTATTTGTCACATTTATATAGCTGCCCATCTCACACAAAGCCACTCTGGGACTAACAAGTTTGAGGGAAGCCCCCGGAAATGCTCTCCCCTCCATGTCTCTTCATAAAATGTAGACAAACTCTGAACATATGAACACTTGTGAAAGAATGGAAGAAGTCAGAACTACTGTTTGATTTGGTTTAACAGGTGATTGATTCTGGGTGGGGCCAGTTCATTGATTTCTGTGTCATTTTTGCATTCTCAGTGAATCTGTTTTTTGTTATGGAATGGGAACTAGATTCTTGGAGAAACTTTGAAACCAACATTTTGATTTGGACTGGACTGGTCATTGCTTGCATCCTGGCTTCGCCTTTGTGGCTTTATGTAGAGCCTTATGGAACATTAATGCATCTCTTACCAGAGCTGAATTGTTTCTTAGTGTGTCAAATTCTACAGGGGCTTACCAATATATGATGCCCTTTGAAAGTTTTCCTTATGGTCTGTTTCCGTTTAGGTTCAACTTAACAACTTTTGCAAAGTGACTTTTTGTGTAGCTCCAGTTCTGGAATGGCAGCTAAGACCAACTCACTCCTGCCATGAATCACCATTGAAAGCCAAGTTATACCCTTTGCCCTTGTGTGTTTCCTAAAAGGGAGAAAAACATTGAGAGGAGTGTTCAGTAATAGTAGAAGGATGTCACTGGCATTCATTTTCAGTTCAGCAGAGAGCACTTGTCAACATAACATATGAATGTCTAGAGTTCCAGCACTAACTACCTTTTTTATGTTAAACACCACCAAATGTGCTGTGTACTGGACTATGGCTGCAGATAGGCATCTGTTCAGGTTGAGGTGGGTGAAGATAAATTTCTATCAGGCGGGGTGCTAAGAACCTCTTTGTTACATTTTTTTTTTAAGTGGTTTGTATATGGTGACTGATGGCATAAGGCAGGATAATGTCATCAAATGACTGGCAGACATACCATCAGTAGTATGGCCAGAAATTACTTTGCAGCCCCAAACCCCATCATACTTGCCGCAGTTAGTTAAGTTGTAGCCTGATGCATGCTTTTCTGAGATAGTCCTATTGAAAACCATGGAATGTGGGGTAAAAATGCAGTGGGTACATTGCATATGCCATTGAAAAGAAAAAGTGGATGAGACTATTTGGGTTCTGACAAATAGTACTGATGTTGCTAACTTGATCTACATTGCATGTCTTTTGAAAACCTTGTGAAAGCAACAAGATACTACTAAAAAGGTTTGCTTGAATCAAAAAGTAGGATTTATAATGGAATAATACTGTTCTGACTTTCTTATGTATTGGGGCAGAAGTTGGCAGTGTGCTCCTTCTGGTTGCTGGAGGACTCAGAATCTGACAACTCAACCAACACAGTTAGTGGTCAAGGCTGAGCCCCCCCTCCAAAAGTTAACTTTTTAAATAAATTACTAACACATAGCTTATATTTGCCTTTTCTCACCATGTGTATCTATGTTAGTAATGTGTGGCTCCACATAGAAAAGCAATATTAATCTTTGGTAATGCTTTTCCTTTTTAAATCTTTTTTATCTTTTACCCTTTTCAATGGCATATGCGGTGTACCCACTGCATTTTTACCCCACATTCCATGGTTTTCAATAGGACTATCTCAGAAAAGCATGCATCAGGCTACAACTTAACTAACTGAGGCAAGTGTGATGGGGTTTGGGGTTGCAAAAATTCTTATTTGTCATAGATAACCAGGCAATCAGCTGCTTACAACTTTGGTTTGCTAGCTTGCCGCTCTTAGTTTCACATGGCCAGTGTTAGGGTTCAAACCAAAGTGGACCTGACCTAAAAACATAACTTCATTCTAGGTATCTAAAGAGTTGGTTTATAGTAATGAGGAAAATCCATTTTATGGGTTGACCCTGGGTTGACTCTTTATTGGGATCACTTGAATTAAAGACTGAATTCCTGCACTCAGCGGGAGGTTGGACTTGATGACCTAAACAGTTCCTTACAACTCCATCATTGAGTGACCTTGAGCCTTGATTCAGCAGTCTTGCTGGGGCTCAGAAGCTTATGAATCTTGTTGGTGTTGGTAGATTTTTTTTTAAAAAAGCTTTTGGTTGTTGTTTTTAAATCTGGCACTTATTTTTCTCTGGAGATGTTGAAATAACTGTTGGGGGAACTTTCCCTTTGGAAAGACTGAACACCTCTGTTGGTCCAAGTATGCATTAGCTTGGCTGTAGCACCGTTCCATAATCGAGGCTCTTTGCTTGCAGCAACAACTGCTTGAAGTAGACCCCCAAATCCTAGTATGCTAAGCAAATATGTGGAAAGGAGGCTTAAGTTTTATGAGGAATTGTGATATAATGAAACTTGTAGTAATATGTGCTGATTCATTATTACTATGAACAATTCATTACATTATTACATAACCCTCATATTTCTTTAAAAAAACAGCCACTGCAGTACCATGTTATGGTGAACATGTCTAGAAGAAAAATAAAAGACTAATCTGCCTATTATAAATTTACTTTCACCTGCTCCGCCTCCATCTCTTCTGCTAAACATAGTATTGTACCACATAGATCTATAGCAACTCAGTGCCTTTTTGCTACTTTTTCATAGTTAACTTATTTATTTTTTTCTCAGTAAAAGTAATGAACACTCTGAAATCATCCATAGTACTATAAGTACTCCGTCAGGCTTTCCAGGTTGTTTCTTCCCCCCTTCATCTTCAGCTCTGTTGGGTTGTCAAACTGTTGTCTGAATCACTGTTTTTGGCATCTCTCATGGCCTTTTCTGATTGTACTATCAAAATTTGGTAGAAAACATCTGAGATTCAGAAATGCAGTTTTCCATTGTTCCAGGGGTTATTTTAAAGGTTTCAGCCTTGTATGAACATAATACTTTTCTAATACCCTTAAAAGACAAGGATAGTGGGAAAATCCTGGAAATCTTGGTGCCACCCACTGTTGTGACACAGCTTCTGCTGCTTACGAGATGTGCTGTTATACCCTGCAATAAAAGAAAAAGAGAACAGCCAGTTTGGTGTAGTGGTTAAGGCATCAGGCTAGAAACTGGGAGACTGTAAGTTCTAGTCCCGCCATGGGCCCAAAGCCAGTTGGGTGATCTTGGGCCGGTCACTCTCTCAGCCCTAAGAAGAAGCCAATGGCAAACCACTTCCAAAATCATGCCAAGAAAACTGCAGGGAGTTGTCCAGGCAATCGCCAGGAGTCAAGACTGACTGGAAGGCACATACCACACGGGCGCGCGCGTGCACACACACACAGCTAGACCTTGTTCACCTTCATCTAATCCCTTCATATGCTCCTTGATTCTGTTTCAAAATCTTTCTCCATCTCTCTCCCCTCTGGCATTATTGCAAAGTTGGGCAAGGCTGCTTTTGTGGAATATGTCAAAGGGAGCTTTGGTAATCGACTTCAAAATTCTGATGTTATGAATGTACACGAGTAGCTTTTTTCAATATTAAAAGTGGGATGACTGAGAAAATAATGTTCATTTTAAATGAACCTTCTTCACGTGTAAAAGAGCCTGAATGTATGAACTTCACAAACTCGATGATTCTATGGGATCTTTGGGGGTTCACAGTGGAAAGAATTCTTATAACAGCTGGAGGGTGGGGGACATTTTTGGCACGGTTTCTGCTTAAGCGATGGCATGAATTGCCTGTGATAGAGACTTCTTCATCCAGACTTCTTCATATAACTGCTGTTTTGGCTTGTCTCATTTTCTTCTTTCCAGGATTAGAAAGTAGTTTTACAACAGTTTTCTAGGCTAGGTTAGCTAGATATAATAAAATACACAATTAATTGGTGAATACATGTTGTGAATTAATCGTCTTTATAGAGTGACATGACATTGGAGCTGGAGAGGTTCACTTTTTGGCTTCTTGTATTTTGTATAGTCACCCCCTTATATAAGTTTTAACTGTATTAAAATTTATATTAATCCTAATATTTACTAATATTAATATTAAAATACTAACTTTAAAATACTATCACATCCAGAGCAAAATATTCATTTTAGATATTTATCTCTGAAGTTTTTATTACTTAAATGTCAATTCTGGATTGTTTTTTTCTTATTTGAATACTTTGTTTTTCAAATATTGTCTAATATGTCAAAATGTAAGCTTTGCAGAGACCTTCTGAAATGGCAGTGACTATTGATGTTCAAAATTAGTTAATTTTAATGAGATATGGACAGGAGAAAATGTTGTTTTGTTGTGGGTTGTTCAGAGATGTGAACCAGTGGGGCAGTCTTCACAAAATGTATTAAATGTATTAAGTTCTCTACATTTCTGGCTGCTCAGATTTTGATTTCTTGTAACAGCCACACCAGTTCCATCTCCAAAAGATCAACAGCTAGTACATTCCACTCTGGACACATAGTGATAAAGAAAATAGCAAAGATTGCGCTCTTTATTTTGGATAGTATGCCAGTCAAGTATACAGTGTCAAGCAAGGCTGTTTGGAGTTACTTGAAAAGTGATAGAAAAAGAGCAAATTATAGGAAATCTGCATTGTCTTGGATGGTAGTTCTGTGAATAAATTCTGTGCTGCATGATTTAAACTTTAAAATAAGCAGCATTTTGATTTGTCATTCAGTTTGGAAGCTCTGTAGTGCCAAGGGTAATCTTGTGAAAACACTACACTTGATTGAAAACACAAGTTTAAAATTGAGGTCACTTAACTGTAATAGAATGGTATTCTAGCAGAACAAAATTCTAAAGCATGTTTGCACATGAGTCACATTGTCCATATTACTTTCTTAAGCTAAAAGAAGTGCTTTATTTTTATAGTTACTTGGTTTTAATTCTGCAGTTGCAAGAACTCAGTAATAATATTTTGTGAATTTAGGCTATTTTGTTAAAGTTGGCATTCTTTTTATTTCATTTACTGATGTACTTCTAGGACACTGTTTCTCAAACTTGGCAACTTGAAGATGTGTGGACTTCAACTCCCAGAATTCCCAGAACATGCTGGCTGGGGAATTCTGGGAGTTGAAGTCCATGCATCTTCAAGCTGCCAAGGTTGAGAAACACTGTTCTAGGAAGTTGTCATTATTCCCTTTAGTTTCTGTTTTTCAGATTGCTTATTAGAGAAGAATTGAAGCATAACAACTATGAATCAGGATATCCTGATTCCAGTGTTCCTTTCCTCTGGAACTCTCTGGATGGCATTTCCCAGGTTATTTTCTTTCAGCCTCAGGTCTTCTCCTAGCCTCGCTGCTGTTCCGTAACATGAGAGAGTTAACAATCTTGTAAAATGCTAGTATTATGTGAAAGCTAGATAAGTCGTGATTTTGGAGAAGCTGTTTTATTCTTAAACTGCTGTACTAAAATAAGACAACTTAGAAGTGTGTTGAAGATTAATGACCTGTCCCTGAGAACTAGCTAACTTAGATGTGAAAAGAATTGAGTAAGGGATAAAGAAGAGGTAAGGATTAGGTCCAGCAAATCTTCCACCAAATATTGGAAGAGGAAAAACCTGCTTCCTTTCTGACTAGCAATCCATATTCCAGTTGCCAGGACCTCATCAGAAGGTACAAATGTCTTCTAGCTACCTGTATTTCCAGCATCTTGCTGTGATCACTGAAGTCCAGTGACACTATGTAAGTATGTTTGCACATGTGGACATT
The DNA here is from genome assembly GCF_059951505.1 of Python bivittatus. Lineage (NCBI taxonomy): Eukaryota > Metazoa > Chordata > Lepidosauria > Squamata > Pythonidae > Python > Python bivittatus. The sequence goes on along the minus strand of NW_028277125.1, from coordinate 60,570,938 downwards.
AAATCCAGTGTAAAGTTCTTTTTAGTTTTGTGTATTGGCCCAGGATGATTTAGAAAACGACTGAATTATATACTGCATCCGTAAGAGCAAGCATTTTTTTAAAATAAAAAAAAAATAGAAGCACATTTAAAAAAGAAAAAAGAAACATGAATTGTGATATTCCTGTAAGTAGTATTATCACTGATAATGCAATGCAATTATATTTTGTATACATGTCAACTAAGCAAATAGGTTTTAAACAAGGGTGGGGGATTATCTCTTCGGAAGATTGAAGAGAAACATTACAGAACACAAAACCAAATAAACCACAGAGATGTCAAAGTGTGCTGTAGATGTTGTTACAAGTTGAAAAATCTGTGTTGTGCCAACGTAATTGGCAATGCTCCTATTGAATATCCTTAGAAGCCTTTCTCAGAGCTTTTCAAGAGAATAATCGGTTGTTATAATTTATCATTTTGGCATTTAAAAGAAATATTATTTGAATTCCTGTAGGGTAATGAGAGAGCAGTGATAATCTGTGCCATTTCCACTCCTAGATGGCTTCTGTTTTTCTGCACCATTTGAGTTTTGGGTGATAATACAACCTGGTCCTACCTAGATAAGTGCTGGAAAATTAGATATTTTGAATCAAGTATCCATTTTGAAATTCAAATACTTTGTTTTGATTTCTGTTTTATAGATTTCTGACTATTTGTATAGGCACTCTTGATGGCAGAGTGATGAAATGTGTTTTGATATAAATATTGTTTTGAACATGAAATCTGGCTAGCACCTTTATTTTGAATATTTTGAAGCCTGGATTTAAAATCTTTAGCCTGTTAAAAGAATGGCTTAAACATTAATCGTTAGACTAGTTAACTAAATCTTTAATGGGCAATTAAGTGGTGGTGCTGATATGAGAATAAGCAGGCTATATAGGTCTATCAGCTCTGCCCTCCTTAAGCTAAACCAACACACTTTTATAATATATAAATTTGTGTGTCTTATAATATATAAATATATAAATATTATAAGACACACATATAAATAGTATGTACTAGAACATACATATTGTTGAAACTTCCAGCTCTCCAGATGTGATTGAATCATAGTTCCTAGCAGCTTCAGCCAGCATGGGCAAATATGAAAAATGTTGGGAATTGTGGTACAACCACCTGGGCTCAGAAAGAAAAGTGAGGTTTCTGAAGAAATTTCGTAAAAAGGCTCCATAGCTGGCAAGTCACTGATGATATCTAGAAATTAAAATCTGGCAATGAACAAGAAAAATCTCCATTATATTCTGTTATGGAGTACAGATATACAGTATGCGATGCGCCAGTTGCACTTGTGTTGGGGACTTTGCATCAGTGTCATGGGTTGGAGGGAAAGGTTGCTACCAACACCTAGATCTTCAGGGCTTCTCTCCTGAAAAGGGCGATGATTATAAAAAGAAAGGAAGAAAAATATTTTGTCTTGTTAGCTGTTAGATTGCTGAGACTGGTTATGAAGCCTAGCCAAGATTTTCAGAATCTTGTTGATAACAAGACTGATCATCTTGCTTTATTTGATCTAAATGGAATAGTATCCCCACTCTATTCACACCTTAATATGGCAGTCCAACTTGGGGGCGTCTGTGGGTATTCAGACTTGTTACAGCTTTGCTGCTCCCTTTCCCCTAGGCTTTCATTTGTAACATTGAACTTGCCTTGCGCTTTGGTGTTTTCTCTAGCTTTTTTGGGTATGGATATATAGAAAAAACTAAGGTTTTGTGCCTACTTAAAACACTGGTTAATCAGTCTCCTAGGTTTGGATGTGACTAGTCCAGTTTCTGGTAAGGCTACATATCTGTAGTTATGTAAGCAAGTAATAATCTGATTCTAAAAATCCTTTTGCCCTGGGAAAACCAGCTAATTGTCTCTCTTTCACTTGGCTGTTATATCGTGGTTGGCCTTATTGCAACATATCAGAGACTACAATTCACCCAAAAGTAATTAGGGTATTACATTTTAGTAGCATCTGGTATATACGATGGTATCCATCATAAAGCAGACAAACAGTCAAAACTTTTTCTCTAGACAAGGGATTACTAAAGAATGCTGCTTTTTGTGGGAGGTTACACAAATAGTAGGTATCATGTGTGACTGAATTCTTAGTCATGCTATTGTGCGCTCTCTTGTGTAATAGGAAATACCAAATTCTTTGTCCAGTTATTTGGCATTGGAAGTATATTACAGGGTGATCATCTCTAATAAGCAACTTCTGCTACATTGGCTGGTGTAGAAGAACAATGTGCAGACCTTCTTCTGCAGTAAAATATATACGCCAGTAAGTGATTATTGATGTAAGTATTTACTTTAGCCTTTTGAAATTAAATTTATCACTATACTTGTTAACTGTCTGTGACAGGCATCACTCCCAGTCTGTCTTTGACTTCTTTGGTGCTGTTCCATTTCTGTCCCCTTCCTTCCTTTGTTAGCATATATTTTAAGGGTTTTTTTTTTTAAACTAAAAAGTTAAGATCCACTACTTACAGCAATGTCAGAGGGCAGTCAGTTTAATGCAGGGTTAGGCCATCTTATAGCCTTTTGGTCTATGACTCACATCAGCTGTAGCCAACATGGACAGTGCCCAGGAATTATGGGAGTGAGAGTCCAAAATACCTAGAGGGTGCCATGTAGCTTATCCCTGATATATGACATCTTACTTGACCACATGTGATAGATAGACGGATGGATGGAACACTTATTTCAATTAATGACCAGGTAGAGTAATGCAGTAATGTAGGAAGCATTTTTCCCACCTCTGGCAGTAGATGCATGGCAGTATGCAGGTTTGGTTCCTGCCCTTCCCGTCAGATTTGTTGGCTGTAACAGCATCTTATCCAGCTTTTGTCTCCATGTTTCAGAGACCTGTAATCTTTGCAGGCTGAAGAAATATTGCAGGGTCTGTTAATACCAACTGGTTACCTACAGTGCTATAGTTTGGTGCTCTGTTAGACAGTGGGGCACTGGGCTCCCTTGGCTCGGGTATCTGTTTATTTTATATTCTTCTATTGTGATCCCCCCCCCCCCCCCCGTGCTGTTCAGTAGCATAGTCAATATGCCTTATGTAAATTGATTACTGCAGGTTTTTCCTCGAGTCCTGCATGTTTGATTGTTCAGGAAGCTGGCCGTTAAGCCAATTCTCCTGTAAATTATGTTTGTAACTGCTGCTTCATAGTTCTTGCGTTGTTGATGCCCATCTCCAGTCTGTTGCTGTTGCTGTTTTACAAGCTAAGAGGTAATATAGGTAGGGATAGCAATATCTTTGTTGGAATACATTTATTTGTGGCGTTTGCATTGTTCAATCCAGACTCCTTGGTAAAGGCAGTTACTTGTGTTCTCCAGTGCAACCCTAAGCTTTTCACCTTTATTTCCCTTTATTATGAAAGAGTAGGCAAGATTTCCAGTTGCATGTATTGCAGTGCCCCTGCACCACTTCACAGTTAAGGGGAGTTAAAACAAGCAGATGAAACAAACGTGATAATGAGTGCCAGAGAAAAGAAACAGTGTATTTAAAAAAAAACAAAGGAGAAGACGTGTACTGGCATCAGCTACCCTGCTTCAATATATTTTTTTGCAGAGTGCTTCCTTGCCATTAGATCCAACTAATGACAGATTCCGTCCATTTTGCTAGCAGCAAGTTTGTGGGAGTCTGTGTGATACAGCCATTGAGGATCAAGGATTCAGCAGGCTTGATTAGCTGTTTGTAGGCAGAGTACCCCAAATACCTGGGCTTGGAATGATATAAAATGCTAATGGGGTTCCTGGGACCACTTGGACAGAGTGAGAATATCTCTGGCGTTCTGGGCTGTAGTTTCTGCAACATTTCATGCCTGAATCTAGGAAGGTATTGTGCATATTATTAGTTCTTTCAAAATCTAATGGAGCATATTTAATTTGCATTGGAATTTTGCATAGAATCTGTATCTTTTTGTTACATTTAGTTATGTGTGACCATTCAAGTCTGATGCTGAGTACCTCTAGTTAAGTGAAAGTCTGTAGAATGCTACACGTTGTTGGCTGAATTCATGGGAGTGGGACTAGTGATGGTAGAGGACAGGTATCAGAGTTCGGTGTCAAGACTCACAGCTGTGTTATAACCAAAGACCCAATTCTGCATGGCTCATGAATCAAGAGAAGCGTTGCTTATCATTTTTATAAATGGAAAAATTACCAGTTCAGCCAGGTTAGTTATTTCCAATTTTTCTTCTCTTTGCACGGTGGATATAAAATAGCTCAAACCCTTATTTTCAAAAGTATGAATGAAGACTACAGCTTAAAGGAAAACAAACTGGTCTCGCCATGATAAAAATTTGGAAAAATCTGTGGATGGATGAATCTTTTTTTTTTTTAAGCAAAAATTCCATCTATTTCAGCACAAGTTATGATATGCATCTTTGTATGCATATTTCCAAATATATAGGTTTTTTTTTTTCTCATTTTGGTAAGCTGTTTTACTTTGTTTTCATAGTATTGACAAGCACTTTTCATGAAGGTAAGTTAAAAGATCAGCGTACATTGCAAAATTGTTTCCAGTTTCAATATTAGTTTTCTAGGGAACTTTGTATTTTTATATAAAGCAATTAACTGCTTGTACATCCCCAGAAAAAATCTCATGTTGTAGGCAATGAGGTGTCTAGTTATTGCTTGTTGTACCACAAGAGACATGGTAGCTGGTTTATCTAATAATACCTAATACCTAAATTACCAGGACTATGGTTGTAGACCTTGGCCATAATGAGTTGCGGATAAGATTTAGGCACCCTATTCAGGTGATACAGAAAGTTATCAAAGCATTGAAAATAATCTTTTTGATTTGCATTTTTGCATGCTTAGCACTGTCCTCTTACATTAACTTTTTAATATATCTTCATTTCACTTTGTTAGCAATTTTTACTATGGAAACAAATAAGCCAGAATACTACAACACGACAAGAGCATTAGCTCAATGGAATAATTTTAGGTATTCTATTTGATGTTATCTGAAATATTAGTACAAATACCCAGATGAAAATGAGTGTGCTGTGTTAGATTAATCTGAGCTGCAGAAAGTTTTGTTTATGGGTTTTTACTTACAGAACATGTTTTAAGCAATTCCCACAGTGACTTGTGCTGCAGTGCAATTTACAGTCTTTCAAATAAGGTGTGTAAGTAAATAAATAAACAATTCCAAGGTTTCAGGCTGAATAAAGATGGGAAATAAGAGAAAAAACCTTCTGGATCATAAACCAATAAGAGAGCACTTTAATTCATGTTTTGCACTGGGAAAAGGATTATTGTTTGAAGGAAGACTATGGAAAAATCAACCCGCTGAGTTCTCTTGTTGTTTGGGGACTGTTGGGTACTGGTAGCTGATTGAGATGGTAAATTGACAGTTGTTCTTCAATCTGAAGGAAAGGGTAGGGGACTTGGGGCTTAATTCTGCATCTTCCTAATTGCATCTGTTTTCTCATACAAAAATTCCTTTAAACCGGAAGGGATAAAATCTTTATAGGTTATAGGATGATTGGAGAAAACATATATAAGCAGAAGTCCTAGGATAGTTCTACATAGAAACACCTAGAGGTCTTTGAGGAAATCAGAGTGTCAAACATAACCTCAGGTTTGCTCTCTTGTGCAATGTTGGGAACTTATTTGTTTTTTGTTTTCCCCCTTTAACAAGTTGAAGAATTCTGTAAGGCCAAAAGTCAGGACTGATTTGAATTATTCAGCTTAAATGCCTTCCTTGCACTACTTGGACTTGACTTTAAAGTTTTGACCAAGCCACAAGCTGCTTTTCCCTTTACATAAAAGATGTCACTCTGGGAGACCCAATCTGATTAGGGGATGGGTGGATGGACAGGGATGATTTAACACTTTACTATTCCAGCATTCTCCAGTCAGATTGGGATTCTGGTTCTTGCAATTTGCACAATCACTTTACACTCACTTTCCTCTCCTGGTATTTATTCCTTCAATCTGTGGAAGAGGTAAAACAGCATGCAGTCTCAAAGCAAACCTCTTGAAGGCATTTGCATTAATGGGGAAAAGAATCACTTCCTTTCCATCGTTCAAAGTATCTCTTATCAACTGAGTAAAGTTCCCTAGTTCGAATTCTTTGTGGGCCTCAACTAGGTAACAGTTTTGATGTCATTCTCACTTTGGAAATTTTAATAAGTCATCAGGTATGTGTGTGTGTGTGTATATATATATATACACACACACACACACACACACACACACATACAGTGGTACCTTGAGTTACGAACGCCCCTCCTTACGAATTTTTCGAGATACGACCAGCTCCGGCCCCAAAAATTTACCTCGACTTGTGAACTCCGCCTCGAGTTACGAACCGGATCTGCGGCCATTTTCCCTGCTGCCACGCGGTCGCAGCTTCCTGTGGGCGAGATCGCAGTAGCAAGGAGACGTTTGGTGAGGCTTGTGGTGTGTTTTGTGGCGTTTGGAAGGTGTTTGGTGTGCTTGTCAGCTTGGCTCCAAAGAAAATGCAGAGCAGGCTTGGCAAGAATAAGGCTTTGAGGAAAAAAGTGATGATCGAACTTAAGAAGGTCATTATAGAAAAGCACGATCGTGGTATTCGTGTAACTGATCTGGCCTTGGAGTACAAGATGGCGAAGTCGACCATCTCTACTATTTTCATGTTTTTGTGGTTTAAAAATAAAATGCATATGTTTCAGAACTGTTTAACCATATGTATTTACATTGAACCTTATGGGGGAAATTTGCCTCGTGGTGCGACCAAATTCGGAGGGCGGATTAGCCGTATTTACATTGAACCTTATGGGGAAATTTGCCTCATGGTGCGACCAAATTCGGAGGGCGGAACGGATTAACCGTATTTACATTGAACCTTATGGGAAAATATACCTCGAGTTGCGACCAACTCGAGTTACAACCAGAGTCACAGAACGGATTAAGTTCGTAACTAGAGGTACCACTGTATATATAAAGTGAGAGAAGGTTCAACTAACCAGTTCAGGTAGTTGGGAGTTCATTTGATAAGTACTCTGCTTTAACCATTGTAAATGAAGAAAACGGATTGGATTGCTCCGTGCATAAAGATCTAGTTGGTGTTTGGAGTTGGTAACATTTACCTTGGTTTCATCATAACACTTGAAAAATGTGAAGATATAACTTTGTAGACCCCTATATAGACCTAGGAATGAATAATGTCATCATTTTGCTTCCCTGCTAAGCCAAGTCACAATTTTTGAGCCCTGTAAAAGCAAAACAAATTACTTCTCAAAGAAATCAGGATTTTTTTGTTTTTTATTGTGTTTTTGTTTGAACTTGTGCAAGCAAACAACTTGTCAACTCCGAATTTGGACAGTGATCAGACATATGATATACTTTCTCAAAGAATAATGCATTGCTATTGTCACAGCCATAATAATCAAAACATAAAAGAGAGAGGGAGAGTGAATGAAAAGCTATCAAGTGTCTTGCAGAGATTACAAATAACCTTTTCATCTCTGTCCTCAATCATGAGAGATGGTCTTTCACCCACCTTCAGTATCTCATGGTCTTCAGACATTTTGCTGAATATTTTTTCCATGACACACAGAGTACCAGGGGTTGGTAGGAGAGGGACAGAGCAATGCCTGGAGGACACCTTTCACAGGATGTGGCAAAGAGTTCTTCGACTCTCTTCATTGCAGCATTGAGCCATATTTATTGTTTTAATTTTTGTTCCTGCTTGTTTCTTGTCTCGTTGGGGTTTAATGATGTTGCTTGTTTTAGATTGTACCATGGGTGTTTTAATTGTTATCATATCATATACTCTGTAAGCTGCCCAAAGTTACTAGATTGCAAGAGGGTACAAATTTAATAAATAAATAAAGGTCTGATACACAGGAAGGGGTGAGGGCAGAGATATAGTGAATCAAGTTGAGTTTGTCGATATGGGTGTAGTCACTTCGGCATTATGGATCTTCTTTTTGCATACGGTGATGCTAAATTAATGGACAAAAAAGTTGACGTATGAGTAACATTGTTAATGAAATAGTGCAATTTCAAAATTAATAATCATAACAAAAAGGTAAAAGGAAATAACTCTTTTTATCCTTTGGTTCAGTTTAATATCTAGAAGCTATATTTTTAGTTATAAAAATATCAAGTTAATTTGTTTGTTTTTGTAAATAATAGGTATACATAAACATACGTGCATTTCTGCCAAACGTTTGATGCAGAGAAGGATGCTAATGTATTTAAATGAGGATGCACACTGTGTTGGGAATAAACCAGGCCTGTTATGTCACAGCACTCTCCAGCGTTCATTGTAGCACAGGTTCAGGGAAACGGGGCAAGGCGGCAACAAGGAATAATGGTGCACAACAGTCCCAAGAGTTGAATGCCAAAGAGTTTGGTCAGCTGATCCAGCTTGAAGAGCCAAGAGTCAAGAAGCAGAGTAGGAAACAGGCACAGGAACACAGGTATGAGATTGGTGAGTTGTTCCCACCAGAGGGGGCCGTTACCGGCAGCTGTTTTTAAGTAAAGGCAGATCCAAGGGTACAGTGTAGCTGTTCTGAGTTCTTCTGGAGTTGGGCAGTTAATCTGATGAATAAATATGCAGTTAAATGAAAAGTGGAGTTCTTGGTGCTCTCTGAGCTTGGTTATTTGCTTGCAGACATTTCATTACACAACTAGGTAACATCATCAGTGGGATGATCATCTCACACTGATGCTGTTGCCTAGTTGGATAATGAAACTTCTGCAAGCAAATAACCAAGCTCAGAGAGCACCGAGAACTCCACAGTTCAGCCCTGAGCTACAGATATTGTCTCCTATAAATGAAAAGTGTCGGTCTGCTTGGTTCTTGAAAAGCTGAGTAGACTGCCTCCGCTCCACTTTTTGAAACAGCTGCCATGTCTTGAGGCTGGGTGCTCCACTGGGATTGGGCCCCTCTGCCTCTGATCTCCCCCTGCTTCTGCTGATTAAGTCCCCCTGCTTCTGCTGATTAAGTCTTCCTCAGGTACTGGATGGTCCGCCAACTCCTGAGGCTGGCGACATGACGGATCAGGCCCCTCCTGTCTAATTTTTGAGCAAGAGAAGGAAAAGTATGTAACTGATAAAATAGCTCAGCTTCGCTACTCACTTTCTAAAGCACAACTCATGCTGTAGAAAGTTCTGAAATGTTGATGTGAAGTTTAAAAGTATTTTCTGAATACATACAAAAAAGTAAGAATTAAACTAATAAAACAGCTTAAATCAGTCCTTTTTACATTTAAAATACTTTATCATTTCCTTTCCTGTTTGTACTCAACTGCATGAGAATATGAATGTGATATGTGGACTTCAGACTCTGTGTGTGTGTGTGTGCGTGCACGCGTGCGTGTGATTGTGCTGTAAACAATACAAATTACAAGTGAAAAGTATTGTTCAAAATTAAATGAAACTGCATGTAACTTATCAAATAGACATATTGTAGGATATAAAAAAATGTAGTTTAAACCTGCCTTTTCCTCAAGTTTACCATTGTGTGATAAATATTGATATACTTGTATTCAGATTTAGAAATCGATCCTCTGCATTTTCAGTTGTTTTACAAAAACAATATAATATTCAAGGGTTTTTTTTGTAATGCAAGGTCCCCACAATGTGCGCAGCTTTGTATGGATCTGCTGTGGTCAATTTGCTATAGGATGATTATTGTTGGATAAAATAACTTGTTTCACAGAATGAACATCTAAATAAAGAATGATCATGATCTGAGTAAAAACAGCAACAATGTTATGTGGCCATGTGGGGCTTAAAACATCACAGAAGAGCTTTGAAAGTTTTTGCTATATTGGCTTTTCTTTAAAATAAAATAACATGGATTTGCCATATATTCTTAAAGAAAATCTTTGAGGTTAGTAGGAGGTAAATTAAGCCAGGAGGAGAATCTGTTCAATTTGGGGAGGTAATCGTTTAGCATTGCTTTGCTGTGATTTTCTTTACTTTTAATTGACAAGATAGGAACTGTGGAAGTCATGGCTCTGCCCTATAGTTGCCTCTTTTGTTGAGTGCATTAATTGAGCAGTGTTTTTTTACTCTTAGTTCTGGCAACGTTGTACTCGTGTTAGATCATAAAGATCACAGTGAATTGGCCTTTCTTATCTTTAACTTACATTGACCTTTTATTTTAATAGAAAGTAGATGAAATTTGTTCCCACTATTGTCTGGAGTAACCTTTCTCTAGAAACATGACCTTTGTTTCCCTGTTTCTTCCCATGATTCCTTATTTCTGCATCGTATATTCTTAGAGTCACCAACATTTCACAGTTGAAAATAGATCCTCCTTATAATTCCCCAGTATAGTATCAAATTCTGATTTTTTGCCACCATAGACTAGACTGCTCTCCTCCTACAACTCTGTTTATCCTGTGTATTTGTTTATTCTGCAGTAGTGCCATCATCTGTTAATTACAGAACTAAATGAGGGTATTGTTTAATTTTGTTTAAAGTTGCACTTAAAGAAATACGCTTTTTTCTTATTAATGAAGTTATATCAGAATTCTGTATTCATGATAGAACTGTCACCTTGTAATTAGCCAATCAATATAGACCTGAGCAGGAACGGAGCACTCTGTATGAAATCTCTCTAGATGTCGTTATACTTATTTCCTCTGGGAGGTTAGTGCTGTGTTTGCCATTTTGTGCTCTATTATTAGGTTTTGTTCACTATTCTGCTGCTAGTGTATTTACTCATAGGTGGAAATACTAAGTGAAATAATGTTTTGAAGATAGCTACATTACAGATCATTAGCTGACAAGATTCAGGTTGAGAAAATCAAGCCTAAAAGTCAAATGTAGGTATGTCTATACTAAGCAATCCAGGTAAACGCTATAAGAAATTTAACTTGAATATTGATTTTAATTTTAAAATTTCAGTAGAGGTGTGTTTTTATCAAATTATTCTCAAAAAGGTTCAGGAAAGACAGAGACATCTTGGAAATAGCATATAATTATTGGTAAAGCTTCATGCAGACAACTGAATCTAATTTTTGGGGTTTAAGCTCCAGCATGCCTAGAACCAATTAAACAGCCTACTTGAATCATGTATATTTTGTTTATTGATAATTACATATGTATTGGCTTTTATAAAACATTCTGTAAGAGGCTAGTAATGGGAAGTATAACTCCCATCCAAAACAGATTGAATGCTTGCCACTGAAATAGTTCCTCTAATCAGCAGCATCTACATCTTGCCTAAAGTGGCTTCATTTTTCTTTTTCAGCCAGAACTAGACAATCATTAAATTCTGACAATATTTCAAAATGTAGACAGCTTCCCAGAACCAAATAGAGAGATGAACACTGTTCAGGTATTAGTGAAAGTATGTACATCAACATAAGACAAGAAGTGGAATTGTTCCAAAGAGCCCCACTCCTTGAAATTTCAGTGATGATGTCTTCTAGATATCAGTTAAGTTTCCTCACGCAAACAGTAGGTGCTGGTTGTTACCGTTCTGAGGAAGATTGTGACATCAAGGGTAGAGACTATTCTATATGAGATATCCCTCTTTACTTATTGATATTCATGCTTCACAAACAGGTGAATAGGGCTCTGGAATTCAATGTCATTTATCTATAAATTGCACAACATTCCAGATCTCTGGGCAAAGCATTCTATGAAGATTCAATAAGCATTGTAAAATGCTAGCGAGATTAGGGCTCTTTTTTTGTATGTAACCTCATTGCTGGCTCATTTTGCTATTAAGTCTTCTATTAATAATCTTTTGGAGATTATTAACATTTAACAGTATGTAGAACTGATGGTTTATTTTATGATGTCTTTCCATAGGGCGCTATGCAACACCTTTTAATTAGCTGGGAATTAACCCTTTTCACACATCCCAGTGAGTAATTATAGAGTACAAACAGATTTATCTTGAAATAATAGTTAACCTCTCACACTTTGTTATAGATTTAGTACCAAACAAAGAGACTTTTAGATTCAGTGACAGACATTTGGGGGTTCTGGTGTAATCCTGTACATGAAAATGATCTGTAGCAGTAATTCTGTAGGAAGCAATTAATGCAAAAAAGCCTTTCTTTAAATTCAGCTTGATGGTTGTTACAAGTTGGCAGTACTTGTAGGTGATGAGGCAGGGGAAATACTTCACATTTCTTAATTTGCTGTAAATCATAACTGTCTTGGGGTTATAAGTCACAATCACTTAAAATTTACCATTACCATTTTATCAGAATATTGCCCTTATTAAGACTACAATAGGTAGCTGGACTCTAGATGTAATATTATGAACTACCTAGGAATGCTCACTAAATAATAATGTTGTGTCTGTTACAAGCAGTGCTAGCTTTTTCTTCACGCTGTTGTGATTAATATAGTCTTCTATTTAAAGCCATTAAGTATAGTGCTATAATTGATTTATATTAAGTGCAGTTAAAAATTTTGGCTGTAAATTTCGAAGGATGCTAGGGGGAAACTGTAAAGAAACACCCACCTAGTCCTCATAATATAATTTCACATTAATCTCTGTGTAACGTAACCAGCACGTTCTTTTCATGCAGCCGTGTTTCATGAAGAAGCTATATGTGTAGTGCCTAGCTGTGGTTGTACTTAGGAATTATTTTAAGTACAATAAGATATAATACAAGATGCTGTGACACTTCTTTTGAAAGGATTTCTTTCAAAAGCGAGAAAGTAAAAGGGCTAGGCTTAATCAATATAAATGTCAGTAGCATATTTTAATAAATTCTTGATTTAGCATGGACTGTTTTCAGTCACACATTTTCTATGGAATCCACCATCCTCTTTCGAAGGTATGTGACATTTAAAAGATCTGTAAAGGAGATTGACTTGACAGCTTCAAATTGCATTTGAAAGAGTTTTTCTTTTTGAAACAGAACACGAATACTTCCTATTCTAAATGTCATTGCAGAGACACAAACACATTTAATCAAGTTTATATTTAATTTATGCAAAGTACAGTTTCGTTTCCTTTATTCAAATGAAAGAGAGAGAGACTGACTTTTTGCCATTTCAGAGGTTTAGAGTGGAGAAGCTCTCTCCACTCTGCTGTCCATTTTTATTCTAAACATCTGAAATCATTTAATATCATCAGCAAAGGCAACTACCATTCATCCCAAAATCAGGGAGACATCCAGAATACCCAGAAAGATAGCTCAAACTAAATGGTTTTAATATCATATATACCTTTTGTGTTTCCTGGGTCACTTGTGGCACCCTCCATATGACAAACAGCTTAGGAAGGGTAATGTGTCAGTGCATATTATACTTTGTGAGTGTGAAATCATGGATATAATGATTCTATGACCAGTTTCCACTCAAGATGTCCATGATTATTCACTGGTCCCCTTTCCAACTGAGGGTTGAAATGCTTTCAAAACTTGTGAAAACAAAGAACACTAAGCTTCAGTCTTGGCCTCCGCCTATGGTTTTGGCAAAAGGACATGAGGATATCCTGATTTCATGTATTACAAAGATTCGGTGAATGCAGACCAATTTTTCATGTAAGGAATATTAGGATAGGAATGTGCTAACGTTTTTAACCTTTATAAGTAATGTGAATGTCTTAACAGAAAAGGTGGGTGTAAGAAAATACATTTTACATTCAATTTTTATCACAACTTTCAAATGACATTTATTGCTGATAACTAAATAGTCAACATCCACTTTAAGCAATCTTTTGAAACCATTTTATGCTGGTCTGTGACTGTAATAAAGATTTGATTGAGAAACCATTTTATATCATAGCTTTCAAATCGATTGCTACCTGTCCTGTACAAGTTACTCCAGTCATTAATGTCCAGCATTATGTCCAGTAATGTCAAGAACATTCACAGCAGAATTGCAGTCAGTCAAAAAGGTCCTGGGCCACCAAGATTGCTCTTTATAATCACTAGGTAGGCTTTAGAACAGTGTTGCTCAACCTTAGCAACTCTAAGATGAGTGGACTTCAGCTCCCAGAATTCCCCAGCCAGAAGTTCACACATCTTAGAGTCGCTAAGGTTGAGAAACACTGCTTTAGAACAATATGGTCTAGAATATCATGCCTTCTAAGTGATCTGTTTTATGTTGATTAGTATTTGAAATCTTGTATCTATTTTAGACAAAAATTAATTTCCTGAGCATCTTTGTAGATTAAAGATTTTAAAATTGCCAAAGTGTGTGTATGTGGATTCATTAATTGCCACTGGTTTTATAGTCCTATACTCATTTATGATTGAAGTTAATAGGATTTAACTGTGAATAAGGTTCAGGTGACAAGTTTCAGTGGAGAGATTCTGCTCATCTCTGTGCCTAAATAGCACATATATATGATTGTGATATGAATGTCTTTGGTATGTATAGTGTAAACACATTAGTCCTGTTCTATAATGCTATGACATTATAAGAATGAGAAGCTATGCAATTTAGCCATATGTTGACTCTAAAAATTGCCCAATATTACAGTTGAGAAGTGCAGGAGAAACTGGCTGATTTTCATGTTTCAAGAATTGTTCAACATCCATGTCATAATTTAGGCTCCCCATCTGTCTTCTTAGGGTACCTTATTTTAATAGCTTGTAACTATAATTTCTTTGTTTGATTGTTGTGAGCTGCCCAGAGCCGTTGAGAGTCAGACAGCATATAAGCTTAATAATAATAATAATAATAATAATAATAATTATTATTATTATTATTATTTTGTGCACTGTATAATAAATACAAATGCTTTCTTTCTACTGCTTCAAATAAGGTATTTTATTAACAAATTGCTCCTCTATCAAAAAAAGTGCCGATTCCATCATTTTTTAAAATCTGTATTGAACTTGGCTCAGTTGTTATAGTATATCCAAGAATTTCCAGAAGCTGGTCAAACTTTTTGAAATATTCCCATCCAGGTTCATGCTTTGCATGAAATTTTGTTGAAAGAGTTTATTCTTTGTTGTGAATGTGGGAATACAGGTAGCCCTCGCTTAACAACCATTCATTCTGTGACCATTCAAAATTATGACAGCACTGGAAAAATGGACTTATGACCTGTGCCTGAAATTATGACCATTGCAGTGCCCCCACAGTCACATGATCAAAATTTGGGAGCTTGGCAGCCCGCCTGCCCACCTGCCCTTATGACTGCAGGAACGCTTCAACTCCCCCACCCACCTATTTTCGCCCTTTCTGTTCTTTTGGCGCTCTGCTCTCCATCACCCCGGCTGACCTTTGCTGCCGTCTTCTTGCTCCCGCTGCTGATGAAGTGTGCCCGGCCTAGCTGCTGTGGCCTATGGGGCTGGCTTCATGCTGCGAAGAAGAGAAAAAGAGCAGCCTTTTTCTTCCCTTCTTCCTAGCTCAAATCCAGTCCCACCCCCACCCAGGAACTCCAGAGAGGGCTTCGTGCTGCAAAGAATGGAAAAAAACCTGAAAACAGCCTTTTTTTCTTTACTTCACAGCACTCCCTCTCATCCTTGGGGGCTGGCTGAAAAAGCTCCATGCCAAAATTCAAGCAGGATTTTCAGCCACAGAGGATTTTCATACACGGAGTGGAGAGGCTTCATAAACCTCTTGACTCTGGCACTAAAAATCCAAGCGGTTCTGAGGCCCTCACATACCCGACCCACTGCGCACCCCCGTGCACCCTCACCGCCCCTCCCACACCTGACCTGCGCACCCCCGTGCGCCCTCATCGCCCCTCCCACACATGCACTCCCTCCCTCCCCCACCCAGCAGTGCCTGGGGCTTGCAACTTCCTGCCTGCTTTGCCACTGACTTGATTGTGGGAAGCTGGAAGAAAGTTGCCTCACCTAACAACTGGGGCATTCACTTAACGATGGCAAAGGAGTCATGTGAATTCGCTTAACGACTGCATCACTTAACAACCTAAATTCCAGTCCCAGTTGTGGTTGTTAAGCGAGGACTACCTATACCTAAATTCATTTTTTAGACAATACATCTTAGGGCAATGGATTATTAAGTAAGGATTTGTTTTATCAGTGCCACTATTTCCCTCTAACCATTGATAATGGGTTAGTCTCAACTTATTGTTAGTAAAACAGAATAGTAAACAATAAATTAACCAGATTTGAATGGACAACAACTATTTAGCAAGTTAGGCTCTTTTTTCTTTGGCTCCTAGTTTGTCAGAGGGTATATTAGTAATGATAGTTAAGATAAAAAAAACTATGAGGAGTATATTTATTCTACTTTTGTGATTGAGTTTAATTACCTTCTGTAACTTAACAGCTGAAAAACAGAGAAGAGGTTCAAGCAGTACTTTGGATCATATAATGTGCCATAATACAAGCCAGCTGTCATATTTTAGAAAGATATCCTTAATCCAAAAGTAAATTGGCAGGAGAGTTTCTCTGTCACTGTGATGTTTCATTGTGCTTCCAGTTGGCTTACATGCAGTTTTATATAAAAAACAAGAAATTGTATTTTTTTCCCCCAGAGTTGAATAACATAATTGAGTCCTAAGCTTAATAATGCTTAGGACAGGCCTCTCTCAATCAGTGCAACTGGCTAGGTATTACTAACTTAAGACCCACTGATTTCTGTGGGTAAACTTGCTCTAAGTCTACATTCAATGTGTTCTTAATGCATCAGTGCCATCATGCTTAATACATGATGCATAAATAATCGTAACAGCAGACTGTATTTTGGAATATAATTTGACCTAATTTAAAAATACTTATGACTTGTTCTTAAATTGGATGAAACTACTATTATTCCTTTAAAATGTTATGCTTAATCATTACCTATCTAATCATTTTTGTAATTTAGATTTAGGGCACCTTCATGGTAATCATCTCGTAAGCTTGTCTTGTAATGTTGCCTACATTTTGATCAATGACCTTCTAAGTCAATAGGTATTTGTTGAAAGTTTTGCTGTCATAGAATCTAGATTTATGTTCATTATAGAGGGCTTCACTATTTCTGCTAATTTTCTGACCCATATTTTTTTCATACCTTTTTGCCAGGTTTCCTGTTTTGAATTTGAATGTATTTGACCATTCTTTTCATACTGTCTTCCCTTAGCGTGCATTAACTTATCAAAAGCAGTGTTGTATCCTTCAGTGAGCTGTAACCAAATATATGGCATAATATTTCTCATATTTTTGAAGTTGCCAGGACTTAATTGGGAAACAAGTTTGATGTCCTATCGGTCTCATTTATTGTTAGACTTCTTGTGCATTGTAAGCTGTAATGTTTATTAACAGATTGCAGTGTAAAGTTGAACATCAGCAAGAAGAAAGTATACAGATTATTCATGTTGCCTAAATTTGCAGGCTGTCATGAAGCCAATTTGTTGACCTCTGTTGCTGCCAATTTTCTTTTTCTTTCCAAATATAGTTGCACTTTAGCATACTTTTTATGTCTTTTAGCTTCTTTTTCAAGAAAAGTCTGTTTTTTTCAAACCTCAGTGTATTACAGTTAGGGTTACCACATATCTAGTATTTCTTGGACAAATCTGGGTTATAAACTGAAAGAATTGAAATTTCCAGAATTCCTCCTTTGCTTTTGGAGAGGTTGGAGCAGTCTCATTTCCCCACCCCACCCTCCAACATTCCTCCTCCTTTTTCCATACTTGTGCAACTCTTTTTCCTCACTGTCCTGGCCATTTCCTTCCTACCATGTCCCTGTTCTTCTCTGCTTTCCAACCCATCCATTTCTTCTGCTACCTCCGACTGCTGCACTGTACTCTGCTGTTAACTCTATGCTTGCTTTCTCACCAGTCCTCCCATTGTTAGTTTTCCAGCATCCTGCCTGCTCTCCAATTGACAAACAAGCCTTTCCCAAACCAGGATCCAGCCTTCCCTCACCTATTATGTCCCCTGGCCTTTTATTTTTTTCCCATAGAGAAGAAGCAGAGAAGGGTTGTGATTAAAAAGGAGTGCAGTGAAGGGTGTACATGTCTGTATTTGAGAGGGATGAATGTATATAAATGATTATATTTGTATGTCAGACTTTTGTCCTGTGAAATCCAATTTTAAATTCCCATTTGACCACAGAGATCATTGATTTGTTCGACATCATACTTTCCTCGTCCTGGCTACTTCTCAGGGTTATTTTGAATGGGATAAAATAAGGGGATATCACTTTGTAAAATGGTTTGAATTGTCAAAAAGAAGGGAAAAGGTATAAAAGTTTAAATGCATAAATAAACTTTTTTTTTTTACAGTGCAAAAACAGCCACTTCATTAATATCGCCCTGTTATTCTTTCCAACTCAGTGGAATGTTGGAAAGAGGTTATGTAAAGGGCCTTGGAACTGTCTATTGGTCGGCAGGATAACAGAACAGGACCACGTTTGGTATGGTAGGAGAAGCTGGCAAAAAAAGAAAAGGATTGCCATTGAAAATGGGTCATATCTGACTGGAGGTCGCAAACAAAATATTCTAGAAATGATTATTTCATTGCATCCCTCTGGGAGAGGCAGTTTGGCAGTGGCTCAGAATGCTGATGACTGCCCCATTCTGAGTCCCTCCTACTTCCTGGTCACCTGATCCAGAGCAGAGTACATGTAGCCTGCCATGTGCTTCCCATGGCAGACATACATACAAACACAAAAACAGGAAGTGCTTGGTTAATGACAGTAATTGGGACCGTAAACTCAGTTGGTAAGCAACACAGTTGTAAAGTGTGACAGCACTGACTTATGATGGCAGTTCTGGCAGTTGTGGTTGTTAGGTGAATCCTGCATGGTTGTTGGGTGGGATGTCATGTGATGGCTATTTGTGATCTCCTGCCGACTTCCCCATTGACTTTGCTTGTTGGAAGCCGGCAATGAAGGTTGCAAATGGCCATCAGGTGACCACAGGATGCTGCAATGTTGTAATTGGGAGCTGGTTGTCAAGTGCCTGAATCACAATCACGTGACTGTGGGGGAGCTGGGATGGCTGCAGCTTCAAGAACCAGCCATTATTTTCCTCATTCAATGCCGTCATAACTTCGAACAGACTCTGAAAAATGGTTGTTAACCAAGGACTACCTGTAGATCAAACTCGAGGGATGAACAGAAACAGACAAATACACAAAGACACAATATATTACTTTGTTACACAGAATATAGATGCCTCCTCTGGCTGCTGGTGGTAAGGGGGCTGGAAAGAATTGCAGAAGCCACGCTCTTCAGTGCTTTTTTTCCCTTACCTTCTTTTTTAAAAGTGCAAATAATAATAAACATCTTCATAAACTGATCAACAGTGAATCAATGCCATATGACCATTCTGCTAGACATTACATAAAGTTTAAATATAAAAAACAAGAAAAATATTTGAATGTCCACTGCATCTGATTCTGTGTAATTTCCAAGGTAGCATTACATCTGAAAAGGGTGAGTGTAACTGGTAACTATAATTCTGCAAAAGCAGACTTTGAAAAGTATTGTTAAAGTTGCTGTCCAAGTATGCCCTTTTGTTCATTTCCTTTGTCTTTACTTTTCTTTTAGCTTCTGCTGCACTTTCTGTAGCCTGTCACTGCCAACTGTTTATGACATTTCGTCTTTCCAGAACTTGATCTCTTAATGAGTTTGTACATCATATGTGTATAGTTACTTTGAGCTTTTGCTGTAAGAGTTTATTACGTAACTGGTTCATTGTATATTATTAAAATAAAGATGGATAAGTAATTTATTACATACCCTTTTAATTAAGTTCTGAAATCTGGGTTCTGCACATGGATAGCCCATGTATGGAAGCTTAAAGCTTTAAGCAGAAATGGAATCAATAAATGCTGCCTGAAGCCTTTGGTATTGGTGGAGTTATTGGCAGAGGAATCCAAACAAGGATAAAACTGTGGATGTTAATTGGCAGAATTTTGGCAGATTTAACACTCATCAGTATGTCCAAGTTCTGATGCTAAAACGTGTCCAAAATTCTTAATGTATTCTCAATTGTTCCATTGAGGTGAGATTGCTTAGAATATATACAAGCATGGCTAAAAGCAGAACAAATGCTTTAAAAATAATTTTTGGAAAGTGCTACTCTCATAGTCTTTGAAAATAATAGTACTATAGAATTTGCTTTAAAATAACTCAACTTTATAAAAATAATGTAATAAAGTCCATATTGTGAAAGGGGTCTCGAAGGAAAAGGTGAGTTCTCAAAATAGTTGTGTGTGCTTGTCTGGAGGGGAACTCTTGTTTGTTATTCTAAATTAGCCTTTTCTTTTTCATTGAGGAAAAAAAAAGAGTAACTGCAGCTCCAACATCTCTCTTGAGCAAAACCAGTCCAAAATATTTTCATATCTAAAAGCAGTGAATGCAGAAAATATTATCACCTGTTAAAATCACTGCAATAATATTAACCCAAAATACACTAGCAGAATTAAAAGCAGCTACCTAATGTTAAGCTTCTATTTGAGTTTGAAAGAGCAAAGAAGTTCTTGAAAATAGCAAGGTTGTTTTCATCATTCCACTTCTTTGTGGATTCTGCCTAATTTATAGGGTAGATAAAGCTTTGTCTTTGTATATCATTTTGACATTTTACACTGAATGAGATACTCATGGTAGGATACAATTCTGAATTAGTGAATGGTCAGTAGATTAGTATTTCACTTGATTGCCTAATTTCTCAGCCAGTCACCAAGCACTAATACAATCTTATGGAGGAACCTCCATTAATTCATGGCAAGAAACAGTTCCTTTTCTAGCAGCCCTGCATTCCGTCCTTCCGTCCTTCCTTCCTTCCGTCCTTCCTTCCTTCCGTCCTTCCTTCCGTCCTTCCTTCCATCCATCCATCCATCCATCCATCCATTTATCTATCTTACATGCTGCTCCAATCATAGCTCATCTGAGCAGCTTCCTGATCTACAGCCAGTAATAGAATTAAAGCAATGTACAATAGCACAAATATAAATTACCCAGACACCAAAGGACAGTTTGAACATATGTAAACATGTTCAGTCCCTCAGATCCTGAAAGCATGCTGGAACAGTCAGGTTTTTATCACTTTACCAAACTCCAGAAAAAGGAGATGCTGTTTCAGAGAAGGGGGGCAGTGTATATGAAGGCCTAGTCCCAAGATTCCTGCAGATAGCGCTCCTTAATGGTTAGGATCTGGAAGAGAAAGCAGTATGACGTATGCAGGGCTATAAAGGTGACAACCAGCAGCTTGAATTGCACCTGGTTGCAGCCATACAGCATGTCAGAAGCCATGCTGTATGGCTGAGTGAATTATATGTACAGATCAAACAATACATTAAATGCCGGTGTCATAAATATTGAACCATTCTATTTATTAACATTTTAAGGATTATCTCACACGTTTTTGGAGGGGATGATAAATGGTACTATTTCCACAGATCATGCCAATAATTACATTTTATTCATTCCTGTGAGCTAAATCCATCAAATTCTTTTTCTCCCCTGTGGTGCCAGGGTTATTCATGATTAGAAATTATACTGTATGAGTTTTATGTGTGTTGAGGAACATGTGGAACACAGTGTGAGAATCAAGATTGAGCCAAAAAGTCCCCTAGGAATCAGCCCTTTTATTTGGCAATTGCTGTTTGGTTATCTCTAAAAAATGCTAATGATCTTAGGAGAAGCTATTGAAAAGCTCACACACTTCAGTTTGTCAACAGTAGAAAATAAAGAATTGCATATTAGGTTACAATTGAAGTTGTTCATTCTAATAGTTCATTCCTACAAACAGTAAGTGCCAGGTTGCAAACCTGTTCTAATACTGCAATTAGGAATCCTAAACCTATTTTCAAAGAAGAGTTTTGCTAGACCAGACCAAAGGCTTTCTATGTTCTGAGGTTTGACACTGAAATAGATTCTCGTGCTTACTGAGTCCTGGCTTAGATGAGACTACTGGCTCATACATAGTAAATAGCTGTGATCAGTTTATGGAACAGTGCTTCTTGCTTTAGGCTATGTAGCTTGTGCGTATGTATATTTTAAAATTTGCATTCTGTTACATGTGTAAGGAATCTGCTGCCCATTGCATATTTTAGACTAAAATAGAGTCAGCTCCTCCCATTATGGTCAGTCATCAGGGATTATGAATGTTCAGATCCCCAGGCATCTGGGGAAGTGAAAGTTTGTCCACCCCAGGATAGAAATATTATGAATTACATTTTCTTCAATTTAAGAAATATTTTTGAGAGTGTCAGTTGTGTATTATTTTGGAAGATTGTACTTTCCAGATGGCTTACAAAATAGCTCTACTGCCATCATCATAGGAGAGATGATAGGTAAAAGAGAGTGTCTAAACTCAGAGTTGTAGGAAAGCTTCACAGAACATAATTGAAAAGGATGAATTATTTAACATCATAACTAGAAAATCCATGAGGATCTGTTCCTTTTATAGCCAAAACATCCCATACTAAGGTTCAGAAGAAGCAAAAGCCTTGATATTAAAGCTACCTTTCTTGGCAGTGATGAGAAATTAACATATTAACAATACTATTGGCTCTAATTATGTTCTTTTTTACCTTTATGCTGCTTTACACGATGAAAACCTAACAAGAGCTCTGGAGGATCAGGCAAAAGCTTTCTAGTTTAGCAGCCTGGGTCAGATTTTGAAACTTACAAACAGGACATAAAGTAATACTTCTAAAGTTGCTCCCCAGCAAATGATACTGAATGCACGTTACCTTTGATTTAGGCTGTAGTATAGATCTATCAAGACCATTTATAAATGTATTCTCCATGATGATCATATGGTAGTCCTTTAAAAATGTCACTGTGGGTGATTCAAGGATGTGAAAATGTAAACATGCTATAGGTGAGTTGCTACTTTGGATAGATTGCTTTTTTTAAAAAAGATTGGGCTTTGAAACATGCCCGTGGCTTTCTGGCTTCTGTATTTGTGTCAGTGTGATCAGTCAGGCTAAGTAATTTCCCTAGATAAGTTGCTACCACTTTTATTGTTGTTTCATTGGATCATAAGCTTGAGTGTTGTTTGTTTGCTTCCCATCCTTTATCTGCCTTTCTTATTTTTATTTATGGATTGTGGAATCTAGTAAGGCCTTTGTAAAAATTGATGGTAAAGGATGCCATGTTCTAAAGTCAAAGCAGGTGGCTGCTGTTCTTTAAAAAAAAAAGATTACTATTATAGCCTGAATCAATCCTCTTCATTGAAGGTTATGGATGCTGGTCTAGTACAGGTTGATAGATATATTTCAACTTCCCAGTCTAGGGCTGAGAGAGTGAGTGACTGGCCCACACTGCCCAGTCAACTCCTCACTCCTAGTCCAGCACCTTAACCATTATATCATACTGGCTCTTGCTATATATTTATTTGTATTTATAAAATTTTATTTACATATACATATACATATAAACAGAACCAACTGCACTGAGATCAGACTTACTCAAAGTTGATAAATATGGGAAGAGCCAGTTTGGTCTAGTGGTTAAGGCTCCGGGCTAGAAAGCAGGAGACTGAGACTTCTAGTCCCGCTTTAGGCATGAAAGCCGGCTGGGTGCCTTTGGGGCAGTCTCTCTCTCTCAGCCCAACTCACCTCACAGGGTGGTTGCTGTGGGGAAAATAGGAGGAGGAAGGAGTATTAGGTAAGTTTTCTGCCTTGAGTTATTTATAAAAAAAAATAATAAAGGCGGGTTAAAAAACATCTCTCCCTCCCTCCCTCCCTCCCTCCCTCCCTCCCATAGTTTGGGCACATGAATGAGTTCAGAAAGATTTCAATGACAGTAAATTATCTCAATTCACAGGGCTAGGATATTATCAGAAAACTGCCACTATTCCAAGAAGAAACTACAATAAGAAAAAGCTTAAACTGGTTTTGTCTACCATGATTTGCAGACTCATGGCAGACCATATGGCCATGGAAAAATTGTTGCACATATGTAGTTCTCCATAGAGCTGGTGGTTGTTAAAAACAGCATGTTGACGTTAATGGTTTTGTCTGTGAATAGATTTGTCTATAATTTTCTTTTGTTTATATATAATGATGCCCCCCTCCAAAAAAAAACCCCTACTGAAGCTGGCTGTTTGTTTGGATGACTTCTAAAGGATGACTTTTTAGTCAGCATGAACTCCATGTCGGAATGCAGAATGCAACAACATTAGCAGTCTCACCAAGGATGAAGATTCATTTTATCCCTTGAGCATAAAATCATACAGCTGAAGGTCTACAACAGAGTTTATTAAAGATTATGATCTGGGAGGTAAACCTGACAGAGACTTTTGAGACTGATCACCACCCATCTGGTAGTTTTTTAAGAAGTCACATTTTTTGTGGTGTTAGTGTTTCCATAACACCTGGAGAATAGTTAATACTATTATAATTTGCACCACACCATTTCAGAAGGAAATCTCCTGGCTTTTGGGATATGGGAACAACTTATTTCCATAAAAGAACACGCTGCATTAGAAAATTAATCTTGATTATTTCAATAGAATTTATCCAACATATGTTCTTTCTGGCATATATTTTTAATTTCTAGTAAAGCAACTAATACCTTCTATTCACCCTAATTTTTCTCAAAACTATTTTCAGAATTCTTCATTAGAAAGCTACCAACTAACTTTATTTTTAAAATATTAATTTCATTAAATATTTTTATCTCACAAAATAGCTTAGGTCCTCAGTCATGTACAATATATATTGCATTCTTAGTGTCAAAGAATTTATCATATTATCTCAGGAAACCATAAAACAATAGCACCGTTTTCTCCATATGAAGAAATGCAACTTGTTTGCCTATTTTGTGTTCTGTTGCCGATTTAAAATGGCTGCTTTTTTCCAACCATTTTTCCTTTTTTGAGAAGAAATCCAAACTTAAGGGGAAATCGAAATACTGAGATTTGAATGGCGTTCTGTCTGTGCAAGAGAAGGAAGGGGAGGTGAAATCAGAAAGAACAGGGCAGGATTCAGTGTAACTGCAGTGGGGCCAGATTATGGGACAGAAGAAATAGAACAAAGATTACAGCAAGAGTTTAGTATGATATGAAATTATTTTTTTGTTAAATATTAATATAAGTAAATGTGTGGTTCTTCTGAATACATTTTCTTTAGTTAGATTTTTCTTTTGTTCTGGTAGAAGATACTGTTTGAAATTGGGACCAGCAACTCTGTCACTAAGCGACATGGTCATTAAATGAAACGCGCATGACCATGCCCCATTTACAATGTCAGTTCTAGCTGCAGTCGTTAAGCAAATCACTGCAGTCATTAGACGCGATGTAACGTGACTGTGACTTGCAATTTACTGCTGGCTTCCACATTGACTTTGCTTGTTGGAAGCTAGCTGTAAAGGTTGCATATGGTGATCATGTGACCATGGGATGCTGCGACCATCATAAATATGCATCTATTGCCAAGCACCAGAATTGTGACCGTCATAAGTTTGAGGATTGGTCATAAACCTGTTTTTCAGCACTGTCATAAGTTTGAACAGTCGCTTAATAGGGCAGTCATTAACTGAGAACTACTGTACTGCTCTGTGGAAACAAAAGAACACACACACACACTCCTTAGTAAAAGCAAAATTTGTTTTAAGTTTAATACTGTGTGACATCTGATTTTTACCAAGACCTAAATGCTTTATCTAGCTTTATCTGGCTACCTTGTTCAAAGAATTAACTGGATCCATAAGTTCTAGATGTTAAACAGGTGCTTAGTAGGGGCAGCTAAGAAACATAAGATTATTTACTTGGCAACAGTTGTTGTTCAGTCGTTAAGTCATGTCCGACTCTTCGTGACCCCATGAACCATATTGCGCCAGGCCTTCCTGTCTTTCACTGCCTCCCTGAGTTTGCTCAGTTTCATGC
The DNA here is from genome assembly GCF_059951505.1 of Python bivittatus. Taxonomy (NCBI): domain Eukaryota; kingdom Metazoa; phylum Chordata; class Lepidosauria; order Squamata; family Pythonidae; genus Python; species Python bivittatus. The sequence goes on along the minus strand of NW_028277125.1, from coordinate 60,545,231 downwards.
TCATTGCTTCAGCGATGCTATCTAACCATCTCATCCTCTGCCGTCCTCTTCTCCTTTTGCCTTCAATCTTTCCCAGTCCTCTCTTCGCATTAGGTGACCAAAGTATCTGAGCTTGAGCTTCATTATCAATCCTTCCAATGAGCAATCAGGGTTGATTTCCTTTAAGATTGACTGGTTTGACCTCCTAGCAGTCCAGGGGACTCTTAAGAGTCTTCTCCAGCACCACAGTTCAAAGGCATCAATTTTTCGGCGCTCAGCCTTCTTTATGGTCCAGCTCTCACAGCCATACATTACTACTGGAAAAACCGTAGCTTTGACTATGCGGATCTTTGTCGGCAAGGTGACATCTCTGCTTTTTAATATGCTATCTAGGTTTGCCATAGCTTTCCTCCCAAGGAGCAAGCGTCTTTTAATTTCATGGCTGCAGTCTCCATCTGCGGTGATCTTGGAGCCCAAATAAATGAAGTCTGTTACTGCTTCCATTTCTACCCCTTCTATTTGCCAGGAATTGATGGGTCCAGATGCCATGATCTTAGTTTTTTTAATGTTGAGTTTCAAGCCAGCTTTCGCACTCTCCTCCTTCACCCTCATCAAGAGGCCCTTTAGTTCTTCTTCACTTTCTGCCATTAGGGTGGTATCATCTGCATATCTGAGGTTATTGATGATTCTCCCTGCAATCTTAATTCCGGCTTGTGATTCTTCCAACCTGGCATTTCTCATGATGTACTCTGCATATAGGTTAAATAAGCAGGGTGACAGTATACAGCCTTGTCGTACTCCTTTCCCTATTTTGAACCAGTCGGTTGTTCCGTGACTGGTTCTAACTGTTGCTTCTTGGCCCACATACAGATTTCTCAGGAGACAGGTAAGATGGTCTGGTACCCCCATCTCTTTAAGAATTTGCCAGAGTTTGTTGTGATCCACACAATCGAAGGCTTTTGCATAGTCAATGAAGCAGAAGTAGATGTTTTTCTGGAACTCTCGTGCTTTCTCCATGATCCAGCGAATGTTGGCAATTTGATCTCTAGTTCCTCTGCCTCTTCGAAACCCAGCTTGTACATCCGGTAGTTCTCGGTTCACGTAATGCTGGAGCCTAGCTTGTAGGATTTTGAGCATAACCTTGCTAGCATGTGAAATGAGTGCAATTGTGCGATAGTTTGAGCATTCTTTGGCATTGCCCTTCTTTGGAATTGGAACGTAAACTGACCTTTTCCAATCCCGTGGCCACTGTTGCATTTTCCAAACTTGCTGGCATATTGAGTGCAGCACTTTAACAGGATCATCTTTTAGTATTTTAAATAACTCAGCTGGAATACTGTCATCTCCACTAGCTTTGTTGTTAGCAATGCTTCCTAAGGCCCACTTGACTTCACTCTCTAGGATGTCTGGCTCAAGGTCCGTGACCACACCAGCATGGACATCAGGGACATTCAGATCTTTCTTGTATAGTTCTTCTGTGTATTCTTGCCACCTCTTCTTAATCTCTTCTGCTTCTGTTAGGTCCCTGCCTTTTTTGTTCTTTATCATGCCCATCTTTGCACTAAATGTTCCTTTGACATCTCCAATTTTCTTGAAGAGATCTCTAGTCTTCCCCATTCTATTGTTTTCCTCGATTTCTTTGCACTGTTCATTTAAGAAGGCCTTCTTATCTCTCCTTGCTATTCTCTGGAAATCTGCATTCAGTTGCTTATATCTTTCCCTCTCACCCTTGCTTTTTGCATTCCTTCTTTCCACAGCTATTTGTAATGCCTCATCAGACAGCCATTTTGCTTTCTTGCATTTCTTTTTCCTTGGGGTGGTTTTAGTTGCTGCCTCCTATACAATGTTACAGACCTCCGTCCATAGTTCTTCAGGCACTCTGTCTACCGAATCTAACCCTCTAAATCTATTCATCACCTTCACTGTGTACTCACAAGGAATATGATCTAAGTCATACCTGAGTGGTCTAGTGGTTTTCCCTACATTCTTCAATTTAAGCCTAAATTTTGCAGTAAGAAGCTCATGATCTGAGCCACAGTCAGCTCCTGGTCTTGTTTTTGCTGTCTGTATAGAGCTTCTCCATCTTTGGCTGCAAAGTATGTAATCAATCTGGTTTCGGTATTGACCATCTGGTGATGTCCATGTGTAGAGTCGTCTCTTGTGTTGTTGGAAAAGTGTTTTTGCTATGACTAGCGTGTTCTCTTGACAGAATTCTATTAGCCTTTGCCCTGCTTCATTTTGTACTCCAAGGCCAAACTTGCCTGTTATTCCGATTACTCCTTGACTTCCTACTTTAGCATTCCAATCCCCTATGATGAAAAGGACATCTTTTTTTGGTGCTAGTTCTAGAAGGTGTTGTTGGTCTTCATAGAACCGGTCAACTTCAGCTTCTTCGGCATCAGTGGTTGGGGCATAGACCTGGATTACTGTGATGTTGAATGGTTTGCCTTGGATACGCACTGAGATCATTCTGTCGTTTTTTTGTTCTTGCCAAAAATAAAATAAAAAAAGCAAGAGGAGAAAAAAAAAAAAAAGAAGAGGGAAAAGACTAAGTCTCTTTAAAAAAAATCCAACTGAGGGGGGAATGGAGAGCAAAGCAGAGCTTCTAGCAGAAAGAAGAGCTACTGCCACTAATCAGGGCTCTTGTGACTAGCTCAAACTTTCCATCTTGATATTTTCAAAATCGCTTTCAACTCCGCTTTCTTGTTTATAGTTACGGATGGCACCTGTATAAACATGCACATCCCACTATCTTTTTAGAAAGCACAGGGTCCTTGAGCATGCGTCACAATAGAAGAAAAAAAGCACTATGTCGAGCCTCTGGATGGCAGTGCAACTTTCTTTCATTTACTTTCTCTTAACTCCACTTTCCCCATTTCAAAATCAAAAAGTATAAATTTCTTATAACGATAAAGAAATCTTAGTCAAAAAAAAAGGCTTAAGATAAAGAGTTATTGAGTATTAAAAAGAAAAGGCCAATCCAGTTAAAAATATATTTTTTTAAGAGAAAAACATCTTGCCAATTCCACTAAAAAGGGAAAGTTGAAAAGAAAAAAAATTTCCCCCCTTTTTTTATAAGGCTCAATCTCGCCGCTTAATCCACTTTTCTTCACTTTTAAAAATCTCTTTAAGTTACTTAAGGTGTTCTCTAAGAATAGTTGAATAGTAAAAGTCCATCTCACCCAGTTGACACCCCTCTCTTCCTTCTTCCTTTGGAGCTGTCCCGGCTTTCGCAGCCATTTTCGCTGCCTCTCCTCCGCCGGCTTCAAGAGCTTCTCCCGGGATCAATCTGGGACTTGCGGCGTCCCTGAGATTCGCGGGACGCGCCCTTTGCGATCGCCATCTCTACGGGACGGCTTAGGTCCATCGGGACCGTCCAGGGGAGGAGATATCGGCTGCGGTCCTGGGAGCCCAGGATCGCCCGCCGTATCGCCGCGACGCCAGCTCCGCCCTCCCCATTCTGTCGTTTTTGAGGTTGTACCCCATTACTGCCTTTCCCACTCTCTTATTCACTATGAGTGCAACTCCATTTCTTCTAAGGGTTTCTTGCCCACAGTAGTAGATATAATGGTCACCCGAATTAAATTCACCCATTCCCGTCCATTTCAATTCGCTGATTCCCAAGATGTCGACGTTCAATCTTGTCATCTCATGTTTGACCACATCCAGCTTGCCTTGGTTCATAGATCTTACATTCCAGGTACCTATACAATATTGTTCTTTACAGCATCGGACCTTCTTTTCGCTTCCAGATACATCCACAGCTGAACGTCCTTTCGGCTTTGGCCCAGCTGCTTCACTCTTTCTGGAGCTACTTGGAAATGCCCTCCGCTCTTCCCCAGTAGCATATTGGACACCTTCCGACCTGAGAGGCTCATCTTCTGGCGTCATATCTTTTAGCCTTTTAACATTGTCCATGGGGTTTTCTTGGCAAGGATACTGGAGTGGGTTGCCATTTCCTTCTCCAGTGGACCACATTTTGTCAGAACTCTCTGTCATGACCTGTCCGTCTTGGGTGGCCCTGCACGGTATAGCTCATGGCTTCACTGAGTTACGCAAGCCCCTTCGCCACGACAAGGCAGTGATCCATGAAGGGGTTGGCAACAGTAGGGAGGGCCAATGAAAGAAGGGGTGCAGTTAGCTGGCTTGCTCCTGTTGTATAGACTACAGTCTATACAGATCACTACTATTTGTGGTCATGGAAATTAAAAACAGTGACTTGTCAGACTCATGCAGAGCTGTGATTTGAAGTGGAATTTCCCATTTCATGACATATTTTCAAATATCACACTATACCAATAGTGATTTTCCAACTTGTGGAGTTGTAAGTCAAATTGGATTTCTCATTTCATGACACATATTCGGATTTTCATTCTACCAGCATTCATTGGTTGGGAGGGGAAGAGGTCACTCCCTAGGCCCCTTGTTTGTGGGGTGCTGCAGGGTTCTACTTCCTCTCCCCTCCTATTCAACATCTTCCCACCTATTCAACATCTACAATTGAATGAGGTCTTCAGCTGGTTTGGGGTTTATCAGTATGCTTATGATATTCAGTTATACGTTTCAACCCAGGCTAGCCAAGTGAGACTGTTGTGGTTGTGTCCTGGTGCCTAGAGACTGTACGGGTTTGGATGGGGAGGAAGTATCGCCAACTCAATCCTACCAAAACTGAGTAGCTGTGGGTGGTTGGGCCCCCCAGATCTGGGTATGTTCCATCTTTAAGCTTTGCAATTTGGGGTCTTCCTGTATTCCCAGCTCTTGCTCAATGAGCAAGTGGGAGTTCTAGTCAGGAAGGTGTTTGTACAGCTTCATCTACTATGCCAATTTGCCCTTTCCTATTTTGGGAGGCCCTTCAGACAGTCACTCGTGCCCTGGTCACCTTGTGTCTTGACTACTGCATTGTGCTCTATATAGGTCTGCCCTTGAAAACCACCCAGAAGCTGCAATTGGTCCAGAATTTGGCAGCACCGGCAGTGACGGGCATGCCTTGGGTCTGCCCATGTAACACCCCTGCTTCACGAGCTGTACTAGTTGCCAGTTTGCTTCCAATTGCAATTCAATATATTGGTTATCACCGATAACCTACATGGCATAGGGCCTGGTTATTGAGGGGCTGTCTATCTCCCATGGTATCTGCTTGGCTGATTCGATCTGGCAGGGTTGGTGCACTCCAGGTTCCTTCAGTTAATGCCATCTGTTGGGACCCTGGAAGTGTACTTTCTTTGTCACAGCGCCTGACCTCTTGAATGATGTTCCTCCTGAGATCTGGGCGGTCTCCACCCTGCTGGAGTTTTGGAGGGCATTGAAGACCTGGCTCCTAGCCCAGATCTTTGGTAAGGGTGATTGAAGTCCTCTTCTGGGTAGTGTGGGTTTGTTTCTTGTTGTTGCCCTTTTTTTGCTATCTTTTGCTCCTTGTTTTTATTATTGTATTGTCTTACTGTTTTATGTGTTTTTATTTGTGAACTGCCCAGCATCACAGGGAGTTGGGTAGTGCAAAAATGAATGAATGAATGAATGAATGAATGAATGAATGAATGAATGAATTCACATTTTTATCCAAATGGATGAACAGTTGTTTTTTGCAGTTCAACTTTAGATTATTCTAGCAAGTTTTCTACGTAATCAGATCTGTTAAGATGTAATAAGATGTAATCTTATTGTAGTTTGTCTGTCTTGTTTGAGGATTGCTTTATCCTTAGTTGACCATCTTATTCAGAAATGGTTAGAGTGGTCAGATGTGTGTAGACACAGTGGAGGTGCAGCCAGTCTGTGACCTCTTCTGATTTCAAACATTTGGGGGATAGGGTGAATATGCACCAGGCTTGGTACGTGCCTCCCTATTTGAGTGTTACACTGGATTGTGCCTTGCAGCCTCAGTATTTTTTGACTTTCTGTGCAGAGCTTTATTTTTATTTTGAGCGTCAGTGCTTGATGTCAGTTTGAAGTAGTTCCACTAATACAGTTAACACTGCACTTTCATACACATGCGTGCTCTCTCTCTCTCTCTCTCTCTCTCTCTCTCTCTCACACACACACACACACACACACACACACACACACAAAGGAAACACATATATTTTGTAATATATGTAAGTGCTAGTGAATGGTACTGCACTCTATATTGCATTTTCAGGAGAGAATACAGTTTTATTGAACAACAGGATTGAATTCTTAACTGTGTAATCAATTTTAGTAGCAAGTTAAACTGCCTAGTATTAATGGACAGCTGCATCCATTAATCAGGGTTATAGTAGATTAACAGTTGTCAGCATTTATGCTAATAGAGGTAACATACCCTAGATTTGTGAAGTGCACTTAGGTTTCCATATTTTTCTGAATCATTAAGTAATACTCCTTCTTTGTACTTATAAATTGTCCTGACAACTCCTGCAGGCCTGTATTAGAACAGAAAAAAAGGTGACTCGGTAAACTCCAAGGCATCACTGAGTTTCCTCCTTTTCCACACGGGCACATTTGCTTATCTGGAGTTAATTGCTAAGCTGCTGTTTCGAGAAAGTCTCCAAACCACCTGATGACAAAAACTCTCCTCTGTTGAATAACAAGTAGCTCCTAGGTTTCAGAGTAGATACCGTCTCTAAACCTGCAGCTCTGTTTAGCAGTTAAAATGTGGGACTAAGAAACACTTGTGACTAAGTGAAGGTCAGCAAAGCAGTAGAGCCCACATCTGGCAGAAGTGCAACCCCTGTTTTTCAAATAACTGCTAAATGTACTGCCAAAGGTATATGAGTTTAAAAAAAAAATGCAGTGGGAAAAGGTGATTAGTTTGATACTTTTGTTCTGGGTTGTGTTTTCGGCAGGAATGTGAAGCAAAAAACAAAAAACAACTAGTCACAATACTTGAAAGTTTTTTAAAAAATACAATGAGTTTTGTTCAGATGCTTCATAGCTGAATTATAGAATACCTAGAATGCACACTCTAGATAGCTGATTGCTGTAGATTGTCCAGAGGCCCTGGGAAACTCATCAAGATGTCTGATAGCTAGATTTTTATTGATTGTTCTTCAGTTAATCACATCTGATACCTTCATTTATCAAAAAACAAATACATGTAATTAACTTTGAAGTGAGAGAACTCATTTCAGAATGGTATTAGCTACTGTCACTAAAATATCTCAGGATAGATTAAACTAATGGGGAGCACCAGCCAAAATTAAGTTAATGGCATCCTGTCTGTCAAGGAATAATAATTTAAAACTGAAGTGTCAAATGTCATTGTGAATCTTGGTAAGTCAAGAAAAAAATAATATACCAAAATGGAAAGAAAGAAGACAAAATAAATTATGACCATTCCTCAACATGTGTATCCTATTATGCTGTGCTTAAATTTATGAAGTGCTGAGATGGTGGAAATTGTTTGTTGTTATTTTTGCAAATTGAATGCTGCCTCAAATTTGATCCTTTCATTTGCAGGTAGAAGGCTTATGATAGTATCAATAAATAGAATAATGATGCCCAGACTGTCTTTCACAGTTCCCTCAAGTAATCCTTTTCGGAAATTTAGACATGTGAGAAGAGTAGTGCCAGCTACTATAGCACCATCACAGTGCCATTCTCCTTGAACTCCAGGTTTTGATACTGATGTCTGCAAAGTTCTATGCTGTCAGGAACTCTAGATAATTTTCCATGCATAGATAGATAAGTCAGCGTGGGAGAACTATGGCCATGCTGGAATGGGGCCATAAGAGATTATTTTAAACCAATGGACCCTGAAGAATCTGCGCACGCTGCTCCCCCCCCCGTTTTAAATAATTTTCTCTTTTTAAAATAAATTTCTTAGTTCTACACTTTTTTCCCTTTGATTCTACTCTGACATGATCAGTTGCCTTGGGGGTGGCTGTGTCTTTCCAAAAGACACTGCGCTACAACTTCTAAAAGTTCCAACTGGCAAATAGGAAAGGATACTATAAGCAACATCTGGAGGGCCAGAGGTACACCATCTTTCTTATACCCAGTATGCTTTTAAAGAAGATCTACTTTACATAGATTTAAAGCCCCTTCCTTCTGTAGTGTAGGGTTGGAAACCTAAGAAGAATCTAGGAACCTATTGAGTATGCTACATTTTAAATTACATTTTTTCCACTTGGTCTTTACAGTGGTCTTTACTGAAACAGCAGTGTGCTCAACTGTTGTGAAAAGTGTAACTTAAGCTGTGTCTGGAACCCTTTTCTTGTAATATTGTTGCAGTTGCCCTTTGGTGTATTTGTTGGATAGCCCACAATACTTAGTGATACCTTACTTTTTCCCACATGGCTTTGTAATCCTCATTGTCATTTTTTTTTTCCTTGCACCAAGTTCCTGTAATTTTCAAAAGATTATTGACTCTAAGGAGAGGATGTCAACGTTTAGACAGACTGTTGGTGTGTGAGCTCATTTGCTTTACAGACAGGTAATGTTTACTATAGATAGTATTCAAATTAAGTTACTGATCTTGTGGGGAAATTAGAACTATTTTAATGAGCTGAAGTCCTAAAGAGGAGCTAGAAGAGTTGCAATAGTGCTGTCTTCTGGAAAACATGACTTGGAAACCAGGTTATATAGTCTCATTCTTATCAGAAAGGAGAATTATATGTAACTGAAGGTTGAACAGTTGGGTTCTTAGTGTTCTCCGAGCTAGATTTTTTTTCTTGGAGACATTTCATTATCAGTGTAGGAAACATCAGTGTTCTGACATGGGGAAATGAGATTTGTTGGTTGTTTATATATAGTTGCTTGCCCTACCAGACTTGGGTACGTTTGATAAGGATGTGTTGGTTGTGGATATTGTTTCTTCTTTAATTGGCATGCTGTTGGCTGGTGCTTATTGTGGTGATTATAGGTGCTGATTCCTGCTTATCTGGGTGTTGGTTAAGAGATGTGTGGTAGAGGAAGATGTGCTCAGGGCTGTTTGACCTTTTCTTGGATTGTTAGTTTTGAATGGTTCATAAATGGGGTTTATTTAATTATTTCTATATGTGTTAGCTCTGTGAAGTAGTCCAGACAAGAAGTACAACCAGGAGTACTAGCTCTATCTTTATTGTAAGGTTGCATATATAGAATGTTGCAAGACTGAAAGGATTCCCCCTACCCTCTGGAAAGCTAGGGAGGGTCCCTTCTGAAACATTTTGCACACCCTCCCCCCTTCTGTGGGCTGAGACATCTTTTACATGCTGGTTGTCCAGTCTGTGGCTCTCCCTCCTGTCTCCCAATGTTATTTCCACATACCATTACAGTATGTCTGTTGGTAGATAAATTGTCAGAGTGCCAAGCTCCTAGAAATTTTTTTCCTTTCTTGACTTGATCTAAAATATCTTGTTTCCTGGTTAAAATTGTGGTTGAACTTGTCTGCGTGAAATTAAAGAATTTTGATGTTCACAGATGCATTCTGCTAAACTTCTACCTGTTTGTTCTACATAGTGGTTTTTGCAGTCCTTACTTTGTATGTTATAAATGACTCCTCTTTTGTTTTCTTTGGCTAACGTGTCTTTGAGTTTGTCTGGGATGTTGTTGGTTGTAGGCTGCATTGATGCCAAGAGGTTATAATGACCTGTTGGTGGTTTCTGAGATTTTTTTGATATATGAATGAATTATATATTTATATAAACATTATATAAGCGTTATAACTTTCATAGATTATGACAGTTGTGTTGTGGCCAATTGTGTGGGTACATCCTTTTTAATGAAATTGTGTGGATATCTGTTGTGTTGTAAAATGCTGTATAACATGTAACATACAGTATATATTATATAAAATTTGTAATTATATAGGTATATGGTTGCATTATCTATGATTCTCTATAAAATGACTATAACATATAATTTTGTACATAAGATTATATAATAATTTCTGCTTTCTTGAGTTCTGGGTTACTGCAGTGGGGTTTGCTTGTCTGAAGAGGTTTTTACAGAGCCTCTTTTGTGTGCTGGTGGATTGTTACTGTGGCTATAGAGTACTTGTTAAGTCTGGGTTGCGTTGTCATGCACTTTGCTTTGTAGTTAGCCGTTGTTTTCTCTGCTGATGAGAATGTAGGCTGTTATTTGTTCTCTTCTTCTCCTGTGAATTTGATTCAGTCAAAGCTTTTGTTGATTGTCTTGTGTGTGTTCCCTAACTGTTCTTTTTTATGATTATGATGAGAGTGGCATCCATAAAACAGATCCATATTTTGGGTTGTATGTGTGGGAGCACAATTTTTTAAGTTTCAAGAGAGAGAGAGAGAGAGGGAAAGAGAACAATATACAATAACATTTTAAAATGGTAATATAAACACCTCCAACAAATAATCTAATTAGTAATTAAGTTAAAATACCAAAACAGATTAAAAAATAAAAAACCCAAGCAAATAAACCCCTAAGAACTAACATGCTAAATTGATATAAATCACCTAAACATATCACATATATATTTAATAACAAACGATCAAATTACACATAATTATTTGTCTATTCTGGTAAAATACTATGAAATCTATGCCAAACTGAAACATATTGTGTCATTTTTTGATTAGTATTAAAAATAGCCTTTCAAAACTTGATAAGTTACATATTTTTTTAATCTAGTTTTTGATATCTGGAGTAATAATACTTTTCCAGTCACTCAATATAATTCTCTTGGCTATTTCCCACACCCAGTACAACAGGAGGTAAGCGGTCAGATTCCATGATTTTGGATTATAATTCAAAGTAACATTCGCGTCTTTTCTATATAGGAAGTCCTCAGCTTATGACAGCAGTTGGGACTGGAATTGCTGTTGCTCAGAAAGGATCCTCCCTAACTTATCAGGCTGTAAAAAGAGACAGTGGGAGATTTGTACTTTCAGACTTGTAGAGTCCTTGGGGTTCTTTGAGCTTGGTTTTAAACCAACCAAGCTCAGAGAACTCCAAGGACTCCACAGTTCAACCCTGAGCTACACATACTCACTTTTATTGGTACTTTCAGACTTGCAAGATTCTGTTAATGTAGCCTTACAATAAAGTAGAATTAGCTCATCTGGTCATGTTTCCTGTCTGGTCTACTTGGGAAGGCTGACATCAATCTTGCAAGTCTGAAAGTACAAATCTTCCATCGTCTCTTTTTACAGCCTGATAAGTTAGGGAGGATCTTTTCTGAGCTTCTTTCTTTGCCTGTTATTCAGCTGTGGGCTTCCCCCCACTTATCTGATTTTTCCCTAGGCAGCATCTCCTCCTCCATCTTCCAAGGTCATTCCCACGTACCATTACATAAACTTTGAATGGTTGCTGGACGAATGGTCATAACCCAAGGACTACTTGTAACTGTTAAATGTGTTTGAGTGCACTGCCAAATGAAGCTAAAATCACGCCTGACATGGTAGTTTTCTCCAAAGATCTCTACGGGAGGAAGGAATGAGGAGAAAGGCAAGAATCTTTTTAAAGAAGTGTGAATGGTTCTGAGTTAATACTACTACTATTTTTTTTTTACAGCATTTTATACTACTCTCTCACAAGATATAGGGATCCCTCTGTACTGCTAAGCTTGGATCAGTGGTCCAGCTCCAGCCTCAACATTGTTGGGGCATCGCCAGTCCTAGCATTTATCTCTAAGCATTTTACAGCTCTTTGAAAACAAGAGTCTAGCAGTACCAATTACTTGGAAAATTATAACATACACACACATGGATAAAAGATTTTTGGATTCTTCAAGATCAGCTTTGAATAGCTTTGGACTTGTCTTTTAATTAGTAGCTTGTCCAGCCTATCAAATTAGTTTAGATATCCAGATACCTATAACCATGGATTTCAGATAATAGCCAGTTCATTTTGGGAAGTCTTTAAATGTAGAAATAAGAAAGTAGTATAAGACATAATATTTACTTCTAATGATACACTTATATTGAAATATTTCAGATTGTAAGTTTCTTGGAGTGGGACTTATTACCTCTGTTTTAGAGTAGAAAAGAAGTTGGTGAAGATCTGGTAGGATCCTGATGATCAGAAAGGAAATTTCTTTTTAAATGATGTCTGTGAAGCAATTCTTAAGAGCAAGCTGTGTGTGGTTGATTATAACAGTGCTGGGATTCTGATTGAGTAATGGACCATGAGGTTGATGCCTTTAACAAAATCTTTGAGAAATAGTTATTCTGCTGTGTATCTCTCAATGTGTAAATCTGTTTGATTTTAAAATAGAAAATGGCATTAGACAGTCACAGGTCTTGCATCCATTAAACATGTGTTCACTGCTTCTGCTTTGACAGCCTTAAATGAGAGCTCTCTGAAAGAATGGGTGTACTTTAATTCCATTGAATAGAAATTGATTTGCAGTTTCAGACAACCTGTTAATATTGCTCACAGGACATTGTGCTCAGTTTGCTTCCATTACAGCTCAATTTGTATCAGATTCTGTTCCACTCCATTGTATTTAAACCTGTTCTGCAAGTTTAAATTTAGTGGTTGCTGCTTGTACTCATATAATAACATTATCCTGTGAATGGATTTTAAAATGGATTATTCTCAGGACAAGAGAAGTTGCAGTATTATAGTCCATTTTACATGTCTGCCTTCCCACCTTGCTTATAACATGGGCCGTCAGGAAATAGCTGGATGAGATTCTAATCCTTTGCTGAAATAGATCTCATTATATTTGTAAATTTATTATAAACGTGTTCAAGTAATTGTGACAGTAGTGGTATACATACAGTAAATGTGTGTGATATAGTTTGAACAGCAAATAAAAGACAATCTAAATAAAATACAATCTGTTTGAATTCCAAAAGTATGGGTGAACCTGTTTGAAACGCTGTAGTACCCAAAGTTAAATATTAGACTTCTGAATTAACGAGATGACAGCCAAGAACAACTTACTATATGTGTTGTATAAGTTCTGCAAAGCACTCTGATTAGCTTCTTGTGTAAGAAATCCTTGCACATATTTGGGCAGTTTTAAAAGTAGCAGAGTTTTGGCTTTAGTGTCGTATATAGAAAATGTACCTATAGAAATAGTTTTTGCATCACTTCTAATATTATGTGGTTACCAATACCAGTAAAGCCCAAGGTGTTTTGCCATCATGGCTGTAATCAGGCAGTACGTCCAAACCATAGATAGAAGTCTGCCACATAACAGGGCATGTTGCAGGCAGAGAGCATCACTGTGCTGGCTGAACTATCAAACTGTTTTGTTGATGCACAAAAGCAGCCCTAGCGGCTTGTCTGCACATTACAGAAATTGAACTGCTCACTGTATAGGAAATGACTATGGATTCCTGTTTGATGGGCCCTTACAATTACAGTCAAGGATATGGAATTTTTATATATCATCCTCAGTAGCTGATTTCTCTGTGTGTGTGTGTGTAGAGAGAGGGGATAGATATTCTTCCTTTCACTTCAAAATGATCAGACACTGAATAATCTTTTACACACTAACAATGCATTAACTAGGTGTACCAACATTTTATCTGGGTCAATTAACTTTGAAATAAAACGATCAGCTGTATTTTTTTTCCCTTTTGGCTCTACAATAAGCATAGAAGCCCAGTCTAGATGAGGACTGTCATTATGAAATAAGACGTGTTAATTCTTAGTATCTATTGTATTCCTAATCTAAGTTAGGATCCTTCATATGTGCCATTTACATCGCCCAAACTGATCCCTTTTCTCTCAGAGTGTATGTATTTTGGCCCTTAGGTTCTGGATAGCTCATGAGCTTTCTAGCTACCCTGAAGATGAATGATGATCTCGCATCAGAAAAAAATCAGAAAAATTGCATGCCGCATTTTTGAAACTACTATGGACATGGGGTTTCTTGGAAAGTGAATATTTGTTTGTATTAGGTAAGTAGAATTCCATGCCTGTGCGACTGCAAGCAAGATGGAACTGGATGTGCGGCATCATTGGGGATATATTGCATTTCATGTCCTCTCTTTTGTGTGTGTGCGTGTGTGCGTGCACGTGTATTAAAGTATGCTCTTACTCTGCACTAATCCTCAAGCAGCCAAAGAAATGACATTTATGCATATTTTATAATGTGATTTCTGTTGGCATATGGAGAAAACAAATCAATTTCTCAGCAGCACACTGTTTAAAAGAAACAGCAACAACCTGTGGGATAAGTTGCAGAAGCTGTTAAAATTAATTATAAATGGCAGAAGATATAATGTTAGGCAGGGGAAAATGTGCCTAATGTGTAAAGAATATTAAATCTTGGTGCATAAAAGAATTGTCTGATTAGTTAAAAATTTATGATTTTATAAATGTCATAATATATTGAAACAATGTACTGTAAAGAGATCTTATTTTTGTTTGGATACTCGTTAGCAGTTTCATACCTTACATCAAATATTTGCAGGCATTTTCGTTCATAGATGAGATTTTTTTTTTAATCCATGTGTATATGCTAATTTCCTGAAGTGAGCAGCAGATGCCTCCAGTGAGTAGCAAAACTGGCCGGCTCTGTCATTAGAACTGCTTGAAGTAGGCATCTCTGAGGTGAAAGAAAGTGTGATGCTGTTGTGACCTCCTCATTCTTCAAATGCTACTTTCTAGACATAGAAATCTCGAACTGGGTAGATTAATTCTTAGGGGAATGGGTTTACATGGTCAAGGATTACATTGCTACTCATGCTACAAAAATAGCCAGTGAGTGAACATTTCTGTGGTCATCATTTAGCCAAACAAGGGAACAATACTGTGATATATTCCAGTGTCATAGTAAACCACCCTTTCCCCCACTTAGTGCCTTCCAGTTATCTTGGTTATTGCATTTCAACACAGCTGGAGAGTACCAGGTTAGGGAGGTTTTAGTAAGCCATTTAGATTTAACTGTCAACGAACAGTATTCTTTGGCACCCACTTTCTTTATTAACCACTAATGATTCCATTTATGATTTATTTAGGGTTATGTGGAAACATAACTCTGGTTTGCTACTTTTACTCTGTCAAGGTCATGAGCTGTGATTTACTCTTGGTTTATAACTGCCTTAGGAAGAAGAATAACCCAGAATTCCAGAATTACACAAATCACAAACCGCAGACAAAGCTTTCCTGGTTTATTTAGCCATTCACTCAAGCTGCAGAGCTCTGTGACACCTAAACACATTCATTGTCAGTGTTCATGTCCCCAATCAGTGTTAACATACTGTACTGACTTGTTTTTAATTTGTGTCTGGGTTATACTAGCTCATCCTGCAGATGGAACTACGTTGTAGTGTTTTTCTTCTTCCTCATCCCAGTTCTTTCCAGACAGAAAACGATACATTATAGAAGATAGTTTTTAGTCTAGTTGCTTTTAGGACATGTAGTTTTCTATATTCAGTGAGTTCAAGAGATGTGTGGAGGGGCTTTGCTCATGCGAATTGGCCCCCATTTTAAACATCTGTGTAAAATAGGGCATCCTGTATGTTGTGAGACCAGTCTATGCCTAATTTATGATAGGTGACCTTTCTGGACCTCTTTTTAAAGTGTACAAAAGGAATCGGGAAGAGGAGTGTCTCCATCTTGCTTTTATGAAACCTAATGCCCATTTTGAATCAAGCTCAACCTCTAGTGATTTCATGGACTTTTTTTTTTCTTTTGGCAACACCGTGGAAGCGTTTACCCTTGCCTTCTTCCTGGACCTTCTTATTCATTCCAGTCCAATGGAATGGTGGAAAGAAAATACGTAAAGGGGCTCACGTATGGCCGTCTCTATGGCCGTTTCTCTGTCAGCAACATAATTCTTTCAGAACAGAACAGGACTAAATTCAGTGCAGTGGGAGAAGCCGGCAGGAGAAAGATCAGGTTCAAAAATGAGATGAATGCAGTTGGGAACTGTGGAGGAAAAAAAACTTCAGAAAAATTATCCCAGGGCATCCTTATGGCAGTTGGGCAGCCACTCAGAATGTGGTTGATTCTTCCATTCTTGGGTCGCCTCCATTCTGATCACATGACTCAGAGTGGAGCTCTTGTAAAGGACTTGGACAGAATTCTAGATGCCTGCTTTTCCTACTTTGACTTCGCAGTCAAGCCTACAACCTTGGAAATCCTTCATGGATTCAGTCCGACCTGACCTTGCTTAGATTTTTCAGGGTTACCCAAGGTCAACTAGTTCTCCATCTAAATGAAAAGGAAAACCATTTTTACTAATAAAAGAACGTGATTAAGATGAAAAAACAGTGTTATTTCCCCTGTTGTTGCCAACAATGAAGAGAGGTTTTAAATTTAGTTAGGCTGTTCATTTTTATGAATTACTTGGCTTTCATTATTAACAATAAAAATCATTATTTGACTCATTTCTGGTGCAGTACAGTTGTGATAGTCTGCCTCCACTTAAAGCTCCTCCATATGTGATTTTCTGTGGAGAAAGTGTTATTTCTATCTCTTTGAACTAAAACAGCTATCAGCCTGTTACAACTGGGATTCTATTTGCGTTTGTAGGGATGCTAATGTATAGTTTTATTATTTGTGGCATAGCATTTCTTTAAACAACTATTTTTCCATTTTTATTTTGACTGCATTTAACTCTCAGTAGACTTTTTATTTCTCCACTGAAAGAGACATAGGATTAATATGGATTTATGAAAATTATTCTCTCTAACCCCAATTGGGCATAAAAGAGGACATCTGGGACATACTTCCCTTTTTTGTGATCCTATACCATATTGTACAGAGCTCTTGGATAAGAAGGACTTAATATATATTAGTGTTCAGTGTGCAGAGAAGAGTAGATTTTAAACAAGAAACCTTTAAGCTCATCCCTTTCAATAAAGGCTTGCTTTGTGGGATATACAGAGAGAAAAAGAGAAACTTGGAAGGGGTATTTTGGGAACAGCAAAATATTATTTGATACCAAAAGGTATCAGAGCACAAAAACTCTAAAATGGTTTAATCTATAGGAAGTGAGTTGTAGGTGTATTATAAAACTGGAGGTGGGAGTGGGTGGGAAGAGTTGCTATGATGTTTGTATGAGCGTTGTATGTTGACATAAATCTCTTAAAAAGTTACATGGGATTTTACTGTCACTTGGACAATAGGGTTGCTACTGCCCCTTTCCCAACGTACATTTTGTGTATATGCAGCCATAGTTAAACAAGCATCTTTAGGAATCACACCTCATCTTTTGTCTCCTGCACTTGGCAGTATGTGAGATCTAATTATATGCTTTGTGATGGCATTCATAGTTCTCAGGGGATTTTACATTTCCTGTGTAGAGACTCAGGTTTGTGAATATAATTTTTTGGTAGTAATGTCATCAGATCATAACACATCAAGAAATGTAACATTTGAAGAAGTCTTCAAATGTAGGGGGCCATGGAGATGTTTTGGAGAAACTATTGAGAGATTGTTACAATCACAGCAAGTGCAAAAAGATGCTTTGAGACCAGGAAAGTATTAAGAAGAGACTCAGACCAGCTGTTTCCTGACTTCCTGGGGCATAAGAGGGATGGAAGGAAAAAACAGTCAGGCTTGTAAGATTCTGTTACAGTAGTCTGTCTCAGTGAAGTACAGTTCTAGTCACCTGTTTCCTGATGCTCGAAAGGCTACCATGAAATGAACTTTGATGTTCAGTATTCTGACCTCACAATTAATGTAGGGGTGGGGCAACTTTCTTGGATCCAGGGGCTGCACTTGAGTTGCCAGCCCCTGCTGTAGTACTTACAGAGAGCAAACCCCACTCCCTTCTAGCACTGAAGATGTTACCTAGCCAGGTAACAAAACGTCTGCAACAAAACAAGCTCAGAGAACCCCAAGGACTCCACAGTTCAACCCTAAGTTACTTATATTCTCTTCTATTGGTACTTCAGTTCACACTGATAATGAGTAGAGCTTAATATCTAAAAGTAGTGTGCTTGCCCTTAGATTCCTTTCTTAGCTGACATTAAAAAAACAAACAATCAAACCTTTCTTGTCCTATTTTGTCCTCCCCCAGGCCTTTTTTCCTCTTTTTTTAACTAATGGTATGGGAAGCAAATATTTGATTTATAAGATTGTGGAGAATTGAATAATTAAATTATTAGAAGCTTCTTTTGTTCCTTAACATTTGTTCAACCTTTGGGGGTATTACTATATTTTTTCCACATGCATATTCTTTTTTATTGTGCAAATCTTATTAAATTATTATACCCTATTTCATCTTACAAACAAAAGTAATTTGGATCATTTTGAGAGAGTTATAAATTAAACATATGTTATGCTTCGTACTACTTATTGAAGTCATATACCATATGACCATAATTTATAGCAAAAACTTGGGCTTAGGATCATAATGTTATGATTTGATACATATGAAAATGCCTGAAGAAAATAGTAGTGCTCATTTTGGGAGACAGTCATTTCTGAGTTTCTGTGATATAACAGTTAAATCTGGATTGCCATTTGTACATACTGAAGTCCAAGATGTTCTTTATTTTTCATGTGTTTGTATTCTTGTCTATGGTTCAGCATTTTCTCTTGAGAAAATAATCTTGGCTCAAATCATCTTAGTTTTTTTATATTTCACAATCAACACCAAGAGGCTTATAACATTTTAAAGGCCAGCAGTCTACTTTTTTAATTCATGAAAAGGTCACCTAAGTGGGTAAATATGAATACTCCTATATATCTACCACACATTAATTTGCCATTCTGCACTGGTTAGGTAAGATCTTCATGTCTGTCAAGCCTGAAATACAACTGCTACAAAAAGCTACAAGTTTGTTTTGTTTACATTGTTGGAGCGTCTTAGATATGTTAAAATTTGATTGGTCAGTTTGCAAATCGTAGAAAATTGTATTTAAGTAAGAGGATGGTTGGATTAATTTTGGTGTGTGGGTGTATGTAGTATGTGTGTTGTGTGTATTTAAAAAATACATGTTTGCTTATGTTGATTTGCACTGGAATTGAGTGAACTGAATGTACAAATCAACACAGTTTCTATGCCAGCACACTCAGATTCTCTCTCATCTTGGTTGGGTGGCAAATAGTAAATAGTGTGGAAAATGAAATGTAGAACCTTCAGACTGTGGCAATTAACTCGTTGAGAATAGCCATTCATAAAATGGCTATATCTTAAATTCAAGAATTTAAGAAATAAAGTTTATTTCTTGAAAAATGAACAGAGACAATTGTATTCTCACGCAAACATTATTAATTGCCTCACAAATTTAAGAATGTCTGTCTTATAAACTACTGTCAAGAAGATAATTGTACCATATACCTTTTAATTTCATTTTTCTCTGTCTTGTAGTTTCCTATACCTTTCCAACCAAGTTCACAGTACTTTATGGCATAATTTTCTTTATTCTTTAAAGTTCCAAAAGGTACTCTGCTGTTTTTTCTCATATTTATTTGTTGTTGTTGCTTAGTCGTTAAGTCGTGTCCGACTCTTCGTGACCCCATGAACCATATTGCGCCAGGCCTTCCTGTCTTTCACTGCCTCCCTGAGTTTGCTCAGTTTCATGCTCATTGCTTCAGTGATGCTATCTAACCATCTCATCCTCTGCCGTCCTCTTCTCCTTTTGCCTTCAATCTTTCCCAGCATCAGGGTCTTCTCCAAAGAGATCTCTCTTCGCATTAGGTGACCAAAGTATCTGAGCTTGAGCTTCATTATCGATCCTTCCAATGAGCAATCAGGGTTGATTTCCTTTAAGATTGACTGGTTTGACCTCCTAGCAGTCCAGGGGACTCTCAAGAGTCTTCTCCAGCACCACAGTTCAAAGGCATCAATTCTTCAGCGCTCAGCCTTCTTTATGGTCCAGCTCTCACAGCCATACATTACTACTGGAAAAACCGTAGCTTTGACTATGCGGATCTTTGTCGGCAAGGTGACGTCTCTGCTTTTTAATATGCTATCTAGGTTTGCCATAGCTTTCCTCCCAAGGAGCAAGCGTCTTTTAATTTCATGGCTGCAGTCTCCGTCTGTGGTGATCTTGGAGCCCAAATAAATGAAGTCTGTTACTGCTTCCATTTCTACCCCTTCTATTTGCCAGGAATTGATGGGTCCAGATGCCATGATCTTAGTTTTTTTAATGTTGAGTTTCAAGCCAGCTTTCGCACTCTCCTCTTTCACCCTCATCAAGAGGCTCTTTAGTTCTTCTTCACTTTCTGCCATTAGGGTGGTATCGTCCGCATATCTGAGGTTGTTGATGATTCTCCCTGCAATCTTAATTCCGGCTTGTGATTCTTCCAGCCTGGCATTTCTCATGATGTACTCTGCATATAGGTTAAATAAGCAGGGTGACAGTATACAGCCTTGTCGTACACCTTTCCCTATTTTGAACCAATCGGTTGTTCCATGATCGGTTCTAACTGTTGCTTCTTGGCCCACATACAGATTTCTCAGGAGACAGGTAAGGTGGTCTGGTACTCCCATCTCTTTAAGAACTTCCCACAGTTTGTTGTGATCCACACAATCAAAGGCTTTTGCATAGTCAATGAAACAGAAGTAGATATTTTTCTGGAACTCTCGTGCTTTCTCCATGATCCAGCGAATGTTGGCGATTTGATCTCTAGTTCCTCTGCCTCTTCGAAACCCAGCTTGTACATCCGGTAGTTCTCGGTTCATGTATTGCTGAAGCCTAGCTTGTAGGATTTTGAGCATAACCTTGCTAGCATGTGAAATTTATAGCAGGTTATAAATTTAGCAGAATATAAATTGAACTTTATTTTCATCGGACAATTGCATCAGTATTAAAGTTAGATGTAGACGAGAGACTGTACATTATATTAAAGTATACAGATGTCACTCTACTAACAATAAACTGCTTTTCGAATTCTGTATTCTGCTGAGTTACTTAAGTTTGTTCACTAAGGAACCATTTAGAAGTATTCTTTTCATGTTTAAACCATTGCTAAATAAATGTTCAGGATTTCAGTCTTAGGTTATATGCAATTCAGTTGTGAATTTTTAAAATTATATGGCAGTTTTCCAATTAATTAGAAATGCAAAGCTTCAGATAACATTGGGAAATAAATCATATTGTTGTAGTTTGATCATTAATAAATCTGTGTGATTAAATTTTCTCTTGATGATGCCATAATAAAATTCTCTTCTCATTTCCCTGTAGTATTTCCAACAAAGCATGAGTCTGTTTCCAAACATGTCTTATTTCAGCATAGTTTTTATGACTCCTAGGCTTTTGAACGTGATAAAATACGAAAGATGTCCTTATACCCAGCAGAGAGTCATGCAATAAGGTATAGTTTTGTGAGTCCAGTGATTGACAACCATAAATGTTTTTGAAAAAGTGCTACACTCCAGGCAAAGGGAGAGCACAAATTTAAACATTTAAACTCACACCCATTTTGTCTACTTGAGCCTGCTGGCTTGTGCAGGCAAAGAGGGAGCAAGTGAAGACAGCTAAACCCATACTCCCCCATTGTAGATCTGTACTGCCAAGCTCTCTTAAAAAACAGCTGGAAGGCCCAGATTGCAGCTTAAAACACCTGGATAGGATAAACCACATATCCAGGTTTGACTAGGCTGTTCCAGTCAAACCTGGATATGTAACTACATATCCTATGCAGGTGTTTTTATGTCAGTGTGTTTAATACAAGGTGCCTGAGATTATCTGAAGTAACATTTGAATTGGTGTCCATTGCATATAGACTTAACCACTGTGTTTCACTAGATGTACCCATTCAGTTTAATACAGTTCTGTGATATTGGCTTAAACTCTAATTTTCATTGATATTTCAGGTCAGAATTTGATTATAATACCTAGGTTTCCATCTGATAACTATCTTACTGTTTTCTAATCTGGAATACAAATCTATGTATACATGACAGGCAATCCTCATTGCACAGTGGATTCCTAGTACCTATATACAGCATTTCAGGAAATAACATTTTGGTTGACATATTGGTCCTCTTCAGGCATGGTTTTGGTGTAACAGGATTAAAGTAATTGTGCTGGTTCACCCTTCTAAATGAATCCTGCTCACTTCTCTTTGCCAGTAGGAGTACAGTAGGTAGACAAACAATGGAATGTTTTATAGAATTCTTTAGTATTATGTCTGAGCCTAGATCTCTTACTTAGCAGAAGCTGAAGCCATGAACCAACTCTGGTGGCAGATACTAGCCCAGAGGTTCTTTGGTTGCTGTACTAACTCTTGTTTGATCCCAATAAGCAAACTTCTAAATGGTTAATTGCCAAGACAAATAGATTATGCAGTTTCCTTCAAACCTAAGGCAGGGCTTGATGTTTTCACAGATCCT
This sequence comes from Python bivittatus, assembly GCF_059951505.1. Lineage (NCBI taxonomy): Eukaryota > Metazoa > Chordata > Lepidosauria > Squamata > Pythonidae > Python > Python bivittatus. The sequence continues at coordinate 60,523,135 of NW_028277125.1, read as the reverse complement.
GTTCTAAGACCTTTTGTTAGATATTTTTCCCTTCCAAGCCCACAGTATTGCAGGATGCTTAAATAGGTCCTGCTGGACTAGGACAACCGTAATGTCAGTGATGCTCAGGTTGTTCCCGTTTGTTCTGTAATCTGGTCAGTACCTGAGAATGCATGTGGCATCTTTATTGGGACTGTAAAAGGTATAAAGGTTAGAAGAACCCATCTGATAAGGCCATTTCACATGAAAGCCTATTAGGTTCAGGTCACTGAGCTGGTCATTGCACATTATGACAAATCTAAAAATGCAGATTTGTTACAACATATGTTAATGAAATCCAACTGCTTGAATTTCTCACTGAATAATGGCTGGAATTATGAGCCATGGTGATTTACAAAACCTGGCTGAATGCAATCTTTTCTTAAGATTAAGTTGATACAGAATGCTGAAATATCACACTATTTTTATTAATGAATGTTCCTTCCTATAAATAATGTGTTGGCAGAAGAAATTCACTTTTTAACTATAAAACTGGGTAATAGAATGACAACTTCAAATGTCCAGTGCATTTTTAAAATCCTTGATTAGATTTTAAATGTAATTTTGTATAGAAGATGGAAAACGATACCTCTACCCTGAGGCTGCCCACTTTTTATACATCAAAACATTCAATTTAAATGCAGATTTTGATTTGTCTATTGGCATAGTGAGCAAGGCTGATGGTGAGGAAGTCAGGAAATCTATATCTTTTTAATATAAAATGTATTTCATGTGTCCTATTGAGGTCAGGTGTTGTAGTATTTAAATAGTATGCATCTGTGGTAATATGATTTGGATCTGATGATCCAAAAAGAGCAACTGGCAAAATTAAAAGTTTCATCCAACATTTTAAAAATTACAAAGAAATACAAAGAAAAGAAAGCAGCAATGGAAATATTTGTGTGTCGTATATTGATGAGAGCTATAATCAGTATAAACATATTTAACTTGAAGTTTATTATGGCTTCAGTACTGGGATGTGGCGATTACAAGCTGTTGTTATAACTGAAGTCCAAGATTTTTGTACTGATGCTTTGTGTTGAGACAGATTATGAAATTTTACACTGAAGCTTCTTTCAAAGACACTGTATAAGTTCCTTTTAAAGACAAGGTTGAAGGGGCAGATGAGGATTGATTTTCTTGGGGAGCTGGAATGTCCACCCACTGGTGACAAGTTATTCATGCCCATAATCCATTTTTTTCTTGGTGTGAATTCCTGTGAGGTTTCAACAACAGTTAAACTGAGGCCTCCCAAATACTGATTAGGTACACTGCGTGAATTTGAAACTCACTGTAACAAAATCAATATTTGCCAATTTTTGCCATGTTTTTGCAATCTGTGTTTTCATAGAAGCAAAACACACACAACACTCACATCTGGGGCATGAAAGGACATGCCTTTTTAGAAATTAAATTTGATTATAAGAATGTAATTGTCTGTTCTTAAAAGTGCATACTTTGCTGACTGCAAAAGCATTTTCTAAAATTGAACTTTCTCAAATTATTGTGTATACAATTTTTGCTTATAATACAACTCTTTAGAAACTTTTGTTAGCTATGTTTGGAATCCACATTATCACAGTATTCTCTATTGATTTATTTGGAACAACTCAACTGAATAGTAGGGCTTATTCCTTAATACGTGTATTTGGGATTGCAACTAAAACATTATTTCATTTAAAAAAACAAGACAGGAGCAGTCTTATCTTACTAGCTGGGAATTTTGAGTGTTGAAGTCCCAATGCATCTAGAGGGCATCTGGCTTGGAAAATTGCTATATTTGCTAGCCTGAGAATAAGTCTCATTTAACTCATTGGGATTTATCTCTGAGATGCTTTTGATAAGTTTGCACTGTAAGTGTGGTCTTACAATAGACAATCTTGTGCTATTAGCCAGGCTTCCAATGGGGAAAACCCCTATAGCAAGGTTTCTATACCGGATCCTAATAAATCTGGAGCGCAATACCTGAAAATGCTCCCTCCAGAATCCATTTAAAAATGTGTACAGGTGTTCATCACAGGAGTAGGAAAAAAACAAGTATAGCTCAGATGGAGACAGATGTTGAACCTGAAAGTTGCAAATTTACCTAAGTCTTTTCTTTAAGTGTGAACATGTTGCCAGCAAGCCATTTTAGAAAAGAAAGTGGTTGATAAGGCTTTGTTTTTCTTTTCTAGCTTTCTTTCTGAATTAGTTAATCTAAGTTATAAAACTTGAATGATGCAGAGAAAATTCTGAGTTTCATTTAGTTTTGTTTAAATAAATTATTACATCAGCAATTCCCAAGTTGGACAGTAGCCTGTAGATTGCATTGTGAATGCCGGTGGATTAGATACAGATTACTGGTTAACAAGGCACACACCCTGTCACCATAACTAGGGATAAGGATTTTTGGAAATGTTGCATTACAGCTTCCAGTGTGACAGGAATAGTACTTGTTGCACTTTTAGTGACCTCCTTGTCTTAAAATAAATGGAAAAAATATATATTAATCAAGGTTTCTAAAAATAGCTTTGCGATTTTAGTGATTCTTTACCCTGGATTATTGAGGAGATTTTTTTGGTGGTAGATTCAGATGATTAATTTATTTGAATGATACTTGCAGTATTAAGCTGAATAATTTAAAGTTCTGATCATGTGCTGTTTAAGCATGCCATAGACTTTTTGTTTCTGTTGAGGATTGCTCTATAGCCATGGTCTCCAACAAGGCATTCAGGACGGTAATAGATACTTCCCTTGGTGCTCACTGGACCTGCTGTTGCAGCTGCATTTTCAAACTATTATTTTAAAAAATACGAAGGTGGCATGCTGCAAAATGAAATGCCACTATCTAGCATCACCTTTATTTACATGAATGCCCCTGGGCTGTCAGTGAGCTCTGTGTTCCTCTATCTATCTGCATTATATCTATAAGTTCAGGGATGCTATCAAATGTCTTGGTCCCATTTATGAAACTTGAAAACTAGGGATAAACAAGAATCTCACTTGAAAGTTATTATGGAATCAAAATTAAACTTTTCCCAGTCGTTCTCTAGATCCAGCTTGATATAAGTAGGAAGTAATGAATCAGTTACTTTTTGATCCATGTTATATTGTCATGCAATCATCCATAATTTCCTTTCCTTTCCAAATTAATCTGTTTTTAAATCTACACAAACCCTACATTTTAGTAGATAAACTAATTTCTCTATGTTATGGTACTCTCATATAAGATTTTTAAAATATGTCTCTGTCTTAGGCCTTGAATAAATTTTAACATTCTAAAGCGATCTGAATGTTCTTCTAGGAATTCTGTGACTTCAAACATACTTAAAAACAGATAAGATGTTACTGAAAAATCTCTCTCGGGGATTACGCTTGAAGTGTGAAAATCTTAATTTTCTAAATACTTAATAGGGAGCTACTCTTATAATTTTAGTTAACTTTGATAATTATTTATCTCTTTTTTTAAAAGGAGTAAATGGTTGGAATAGGTTTACCTGCTCCCTTAACTACTTTCCCAATAGTGCAAAGCTCCCATCAAGCATGTTATCAGATGATTTTACTATGCCAGCATTAATACTGGAAGTACACACATAATCTGGAGTCAGCAGGTTCCTACACTACTATCTCATTAAATTTTCAGGCAAAAGCCGCAAAAATTAATTGGAGGCGTGTAATAGTTTAGAATGTGAGTGGGCTTATGGTAATATAAATTACGTGAAGAGAAGACAGTTTTATATACTGAGAGAGGGAAAACTGGTTTGCTTTAATGAGAAGAGATAGAAATGTGAAGCTATTTTTTCATTACAGATGCACTCTAAACTGTTTGGACTTCCTTGATGAATAGAGTTAATTCTCTGCTACAGTTCCAATAATTCATGTTGCACAGTTTAATGACTTCTAGATAAAAACAGGATTGAAATGTTAATTTCTATGAAGAAATTGCAGCACTCTCGTATATCAGCCCCTTTTTTTTCTATTAAACTACTAGTTAATTTCACTAAACAGGTCTCTGGAGATATTTCATGCTACATCACGCTTTGCATTTACTTCTTTTGATTAAAACTTGGTTTGCTTTTGGACATTGGCTACTGGAGTTTTTTCATGCACTTAAAGTTTTCCGTCATAATCAGATGTTTATTTTAAGATGTCTTTTATTCCTGTGTGTTATACATTTTTGTTTATTGTAGGTAGAATTTGTTCAGGTTCCTGATTGTAATTGTGCAGTTCATTTAAAGTATAATGAGGTTGAATCCAACAATGCCTTTCTTTGAGCAGAAAGTGTCATCTACTCATGGAAGGGATGCATTATAACTTCCGCAATAGCATGGCAAATGAAAAATGAAACCAAAAACAAAGATGATTTTCAAAAGAGATTGCTGAAGTTACAATCTAGATCTTGTACCGAAATTAGATTTGAAACACAGATTGAGATTTGGCATGTGTGTTTGATTGCTCCTAGCCTCTGCCAAGAACACCTTAAAGCAACTGCATCTTTTCCTGGAATGGTACATTAGCTGTAGAGGCAGCTGTGCGATCCCAGGAAAGACCAACGGTGTTAACATGTTCCTGATGGCCATGTGACTCCAGATCACATTTCACACCTTGAGTCTCTTTCTCTGCCCAGACCCATTGAGTAGTATAAACTGTACCATAAGAACTGCCCTATTTATGTATATGTTTATGGCTATACTACCCAAATTCTACTGTGTGAAGGACACAGAAGTATTAAAATATAAAAGAAATAATGCAAATATTGTTACACTATAAAATGTATTAAAACACAGTGTTTAATCTTACCCTCTATTTTGTATTGTAGCAACATTTTCACAGTAGCTATGTTTTTGTGTTCATCTTAAAAATGTCAAAATCCAAAGCTGCAGAATTTATTAAAGAGCTTTTAACAAGTTTGTATGAAAACTTTCGCTTATTTCTGAAAATAGCACAATGTAGCATCAGGCAAATCACTCTGGGTGATAAAACCAGGATAGATGTCAGTACTGAGAAAGTCTACCTTTCTCTTAGTTAGCTATCTGATCTGTCTTATTAGAAAGGCTTGGAGAATAAACTCAAGTTCCAGATTGAAATATATCTCTATCCAGTGGTATCTGGCATCATTCTACTCAATACCATTCTCTTTTCACCTCACTATCAGAAATAATTTTTACTGTGCCTCCAAAGAGGATTGGGGATTCAGTTTTACAATTGTTGCATGAAGACAATTGCAACTCAGGGAACTACATCTATATATAAAGCACCTAGGTACTCTTTTCAGGGCACTACAAGCTTTTTAAAGATGTGATCAGCCAAAAAAAAAAAAAAAGTTCAGATTACTAACCAATAAATATTTAGTCAAGGAAGTAGTAGTAGCAGGCTCATTGACGGAAAGTGACAGTGTAGTGCTGTAGTTCTTGATTGTAAGGAACACTAAACTTACGTTGTTAAAACACATATTTTAATAAACTCAGAACAATTATAAGTAGGATTCCATGGCAGGAGAAGCTAATAGTTGTGGGGGTGGGAGTGCGTTCCTTAAAAAGGAGATATTAGAAGCACAGTTGTTAACTATTCCAGAGAGGAAGAAACCCATGTAGCTGCACAAAAAGCTTAGTGAAGATCTACTCTAGGGAAAAAAAAGGCAGACATACAAGATGTAAAACGGAAGAAACCACTAAGTAAGAGTATGGATAGATAGCCTGGAATTATAGAGATGGTGTCAGGAAAGCTAAAGCTCAGAGTAGCTGAAGTTGGTGAAGGATGTTACTAACCACAAAAAAAAGGCTTCTTCAGATAGTGTTCAAAACACCAGTTGTTCAGTTGAAATGGCAAATTGTTGATAGACAGTTAAAAAAAAAAAGAAGCATTCAACTACTTTTCTGACTCAGTCTTCCCCAATTAGAGGGTGTATCTTTCACCAGGTAACTGAAAAGCTGGAAGAAGAAGACTGATAGAAAAGTGGCTTGGGAATAACTCTTTGCTTTGCATGAGCTTAAATATTCAGGGCCAGATGAATAATATCTGTCAGACTTTCACAATTCTGTTATTATGCCATATAACAATAAAGTACAGTTCCAGTGAGGACCAGTTTGGTGTAGTGGTTAAAGTGTAGTGGTTAAAGGCACCAGGCTAGAAACCAGGAGACTGAGTTCTACTCCCACCTTGGGCATGGAGGCAGCTGGTTGACCTTGGGCCAGTTATACCCTCTCAGCCCAAAACTGGAAATAAAATTCAAAACAATATTGGTGGGTTGGAGAAATTGACTAAAAATAACAGAAATTTAAGAGAGGCAAATTTAAAAGTTTTTCATTTGAGAAAGATAAGAGTAGCCTTTTTTTCCCCCTGAAAGGAATCTGGAAGCGGATGTGCTCCTGACTGAATTTCAGTAGGGGATTTTTAAAAAAATACCTTGCTGTTGTGTCTTGACTGGTGTTCAAATAATGTACAAAAATATTGTTTGAATTGTGGGTGGTGGCTGAGCACTATGTTGTTGACTACAGACAGGCCAGAACAGAAATCTTGTTTTGTCTGCTCTCTGGGAAAGGGCAAATCTTGATGCTGTTGCTGGATATTTTTACTGTTGTTTCATTTTTGAAATTAGTATACAGCATATTGTGCTGTTTGCTTGTAAGAAATATGGAGTTGTAAAGTGAAAGCCAAGGAACGTTGTTTCATTGAACCAATTTCTGGCACATTTTGCAGTTGCTGAGAGCTCTTCATTAAGTGGTATTAAGAAGTATAGCTGACATCTAGAAGTATTTGGTGAGCTAACAATCCATTTTCCCTAAGTGCTTCATTCATCCTACCCTGAGTGTGTGTGTGTGTGTATGTAAGAATCCTTGATTAACCAATCATTAAAATGTTGTGAGCGCTGTTATCACAGAGCCTATATTCATAAGCTGTTACTTGTAACAAGCTGATGGATTAATCAGTGTGAAATTTGCTTTTTCTTTTTTCTAGAAAAAGGATTTTGAATTGTGGGGGCCTTGATTTGAGATACAGCATCATCTTTAACCCTGCGGCTAAAAGATAAAATATAACTTCCAACTAGGTTTGCATAAAATCTACTGTTCTGGAATCTGTTTCTCCTTTGGACCATGCCAACATGGCCATTCTGTGGATGATTTGGTGATTTTTGAAAATCAGTTCCCCAAATTAGTTTGTAATGTAGCATTATGTTCTGGATGAAGCAGGACTGTTTCTCAGCTGGACCATGCCTGGAGCAGCACAAACTGCTTACTGTCCAAAAGATTAACTTCTGGAAAACTGCCAGGGTATTCCCAAAATGGCTAAATTGGTCTTGTAAAGAAAAAAAAAGTGTTCTGGAGTTCTCCAGAATGTTCTGCTTGCAGCAGGTTTTGCACATCCCAACTTCAAACCCTTCGTATAGAAACAAAAATAGGAAAAGACAAGGACATTAAAAGCTGAAATGGAAAAATAAGAGGGAAATGTACCAGTCGAAGCCAAGAGATTCTCCATTCAGTCATTTAAGTTGTTAAGTTGTAATAGCTCAGTGGAATGTATAAAATTAGAGACTGTATATCCATTTGAAAAGCTGATAAACAATAAAAGAGTTCTATTGAAGTTTTTTAGTTCAAAAATAGAGAATATGCCACAGGCTGCCTACCCCTGAAATGGAAGGCCCTAATGGCCCCAGAGGTAGACAGTATTGCTTTAGATAGGCTAGTGATCTGATAAAGTATAAGGCCACTTCCTGCGTTCCTAAAACTGTCTAGCTCAGTGATGGCGGACCTTTTGGGCTTCGCGTGTCAAAAATGTGGGAAATGTCCAACTTGACTCTGCTGGCATGTCACCCCCCCCCGAACAAAAGAGAAACAATTCTTTACATATTCATTTATTTAAAAAAAATACAGTCCAGTCATGTGTGGTGCTATGTATTATATAAAGAAGCATTAAATAATTACAAAAATGAAATACGAGTAAAACAAACTCGGTTTCTTTGGTAACTCAAACAGGGAGAATAGTTGCTGTCGGGTGTTGGTGAACGCTGGCGTGTCACCCAAAACATCGTGGCATGTCACCTTTGACACACACGTCATAGGTTCACCATCACTGGTCTAGCTGGTCATAGCAGAAATAAAATGGTAGATTAGATGGTCATTTCTCTAGCTAAAATATTATGCTCTACTGATTTAATACCTACATTTTTACCTAGCTTTAAACAGAGTTATGAAGTTTCTTACATGTTTTAACGAACAGGAGGAGAAAAGATGTAGCACACATGGACAGAAGAACATGTGCCTCCTCTAATTACAATAACCAGCCTGACCTTAGCAGAACTATTAGCTCAGTTAAAATGCCATGTCAAAGGCACTTGCAACTCACCCAGGGAAAAGACAGAATGCAGTTTCAGAGGCACAAAGGACTATCATAAAGGACCAGAAATAAAACTGGGGGACTAAATCTAATCCATGTTTATATGCAATCATCACTGGCATGATGAAAGGAAGTAAGGAAACTAAAGCTGATCAAACCCCTTGATCACATCCTCCAGCTTGTCTGTGAACAGCATATTTTGGTTCCACATTTTGCTAGATTCTTGCAAAAATAAGTTGACAAGTTGGTTGTGAGTACAGGTGTGTGCCCATTTCTCTATCCGAATTAGTATCGCTGCATATTGTTGGGTATCATAAATGACAGAGCTCTAATCTAATGAATTCTAGATTGTGCTGTTGAAACAGTAAATCTTTTTTAAGTGTGGAGCAGTTGTTCATCTATACCTGGTGCTCAGACAGGCAGATCCAAGCAGATAACCTGCTGTAGAACATGCAGTTAACAGGAGAGGAAGGATTTTTATTTTATTCATTTGTTTTGCTTATTTCAAAAGTCATTTGTTGTGTATAGGCATGAGATAATTGTTGAAGTGAGGTTTGTAAATATATGGGGGGGACCCAAAAAACCCTGGATTTATAAAAAATCGTGTATTTATCTTTACATGTTCAAACTTCAGTCACCTTCAAAGTACCATATTTTTCAGTCAATAAGATGCCCCTATGTACAGGACGACCCCCACTTTTCCAACCCAAAATTAAGAAATCAATATTTTAAAGATAGTGCAGAACACATTTTTATCTAATAATTAGTTAACTTCTACCTGATGCACTCGGTGGGAGGAGGTCCAAACCGTCTCTCTGCAGCTCTATTTCCAGGCTCTTTTGCTTAACTGATTACATTCAGTCACGAGTGAAACTGCCGATAGCTTGTCTCTGCAAACAGACTTCCTCTAATTGGTTTGTTCAGCATCAGCTGACGTCAGTTACATAAGGCTCATGATTGGAGGAAGTCCATTTGCAGAGTCAAGCTATTTCACTCGTGATTGGAGGCTAGAAATAGGAGGAACCCTGTTTGCAGACACAAAGTATGGGCAGTTTTGCAACCGCGCGGTTCTCTCCTCGGCTGCCTTCCTTGAATAAGACACCCTTCAATTTTTAGCGTAAGGATTTTAGAAAAAAGTATCATCTTATAGTCGGAAAAATATGGTACTCTCTATTTGATGCAATACACCTATTTTTTCCCCTGCTCAGAACAGATTTTGAACTCATTGATTTTGATGTCTTTTAGTGCTTCTGACATTTTTTGTTTCACCTCCTCCACATCAGCAAAACATTTCCCTTTGAGGACTTTTTTCATCCGGGGAAACAAGAAAAAGTCGCACGGCACGAGATCTGGTGAATAGGGAGGGTGGGGCACAAGGGTCATGCTGTTTTTGGTCAAAAACTGCTGAATACTCAGCGCAGTGTGTGCAGGTGCGTTGTCATGGTGGAAGAACCAGTCACCTGTTTGCCACAACTCAGGACGTTTCTTCCACAAATCGCGACACAACCTTCTCAGAACTTCCAGATAAAAACTTTGGTTGACCATTTCACCCAGAGGAACAAATTCTGAGTGCACAATCCCTCTCGCGTCAAAGAAACAGATAATCATTGTTTTCACGTTTGACTTCACTTGTGCTTTTTTGGGTCGTGGGGATGTGGCAGTTTTCCATTGGCTGGATTGCTGTTTCGTTTCGGGGTCGTAGGCATAGCACCAAGATTCATCTCCGGTTATGACTTTTGAAAAAAAAATCAGGGTCAGCCTCCAAATGCTCCTTCAAAGCACGACATGCAGTCAAGCGATTGTCTCTTTGTTCAGGCGTGAGCAAGCGAGGCACGAATCACCCATCACGAAATAGGCAAACGTGTTGAAAGAGTCTCTTGAAAAAAAAAGCCTCACTGAAGCCAAACGCAGCTTCTCACAACAACCCAGCTGGTTCACTGATGCAGATGGGTTCCTAGGACACTCACCTACAAGGCCCCCCCAGAAGTTAATTCTGGTTTTTTGGGGGTCCCCCCTCGTATTACCCTAACCCAGTTGCTTTCGTCTTTCCCATAAAGATTCCAAGTAGTTTTGCTTCATACGTGACAGATTTCTCTGCACACCCAGAAATATTTGCTTAAACTTTCACATCCTCGCTTTCTATTTTGTGCCATGTCCTCTTAGCTAATGGCTTATATTAACTGTTTTCCGAGTTCAGATTGGAAATGGCAGGTGCCAGAGCCTTTGACAGTTTTGCCCCAAAGCAAAGAAATTCTCTGCCCAGTGACATTTGATCAGGAAATTCCACAGCAAAAGGCATTTCTGTTTTCTTTAGTCTTCCAGTGGGTAGAAAAGAGCTTCTGCGTGTGCATGTGTGATGGTGAGAGACTGTTGTGTGTTACAGCCCTTGGATGTTTGTCAAGAAAGTCCGTGGATACTTTCTTAAATTGTATGGTTTCCTTATCTGATTTCGGGCTTAAACCAAGTGCTTCATGTATGAGGTGCAGGAGGCAATCATTTTAACCCATGTTGCTTCCTAGTGTGGAAAATCTGCTTAAAATTGTTGTAGCATAGACAAAGAGGTTATTAAAATGCATGCTAGAAATAGAAAATAGGATTAAAGGAGACATTTTTGGCTTTGTGGCCTTCTTCAGACTCCTGGCTGAGATGTCTCATTTAGTCGCATTTCCAACTTTAAGTCTTGAATTTTATTAATCCCTTTGCCCCCACTTTTTCTTCATGTTTTGTGAATGAGTTAGAACCCTCATGAAGTAAAATAGCCACTGCCTTCATAAATTATACAGTTAAATTATTTTTAAATTAAGTAGCCCCTTTGTTTTTCTGTCTTCAGTTTAATTTCTTAACCTTTATTGTATTGTGGGGGCAAATTAACACCTACCTCTTTTAGCTATTTTTTATGATGCAGTGCCATTCAAACTACTGCTGAAAGCCATCGAAATTGGCAGTTGAACACCAGCCACAGAGTTGCTTAGTGAAACCTGAAGAAATCAGAAAGTTGCCACGATTTAATGTACCTCCTTCTTCTCATCTTGAAATTGACTAGCCTTGGGTACGTCAATAATGAATTTGTATAATGCCAACAATTGTTGTTTCACAATCCTTGCCTCATGCCTATTCAGAGGAAGAGTTGCATCCCCATCCTGAATGACTTTATCAGTAAGCAAGAAGTTGCAAATCCACGATAAGTGAAGCATGAGTCAAATGCATGAAAAGACAGTGGAACTCTCCCAGCCCAATATGCTGTCAGTCATGTGGTTTGCTTTGTTCTAGAATGCTGATTTGGTTGTGAAGTGAGCCAGTGTTCTTGGTTTTAAACATTAAATATCAATTTATCAAATTTACAGACATAGCTCATAATTTTTAGGACAATTCTTGCTTATTCTGAGTTTGCTGGTAGATTAAATCTGTACAGTATCAGACTTTTCTAACTTTTTTTATGCACTTGACCTGGGCTCATTTATTAAACATTATGGGGTTGCCCATTTTTATCCATTTATTTATTTGCTGGGGTTTATGTGTTGTTCCAACTGCAGGTGAAACTTGAAATGTTCAGGTTGTTTTGAGATAGCAGTGTCACTCAGGCTCAACTATTTACTTAATAAGTAAGGTGCTTTTTATTTGGTTGTTTTGGTTTTTTTTAAATTTTGACTCAGGTTCATTGGATCTTCTGTCTGTTTGATTGACTGGTTTCCATGGATACATGCTGTTGATAGCGTCTGTGCTGCTGGAAATAAGTAGAACTTTGCTGTCTAAAAATTATATATGAACATCTAAGATGCAAAATTCTTGAGAATTGCACCTTGACCTTTGGCTGCTAACAGTCAAGTAGTGATGTTACTTTAGAAAAGCCTAGATTTAAGTTTCTTTTTTTCTTTTTTACTAAAATGCAAGAGATCCCTTCTTTTTAAATCATGGAAAGCTTACAGAATTTAGAATCTTCTTTAACATCTTCTTTGAGTCTGCCTGTATTGTTCAATATTTATTTATTTTATTTTATTTAAATCAATTTATATAGCTGCCCATTTCATGTACAAGTCTAGGCAGCTTACAATAAAAATCAATGTGCTTAGTAAAAAGAAAGCTTTACCAAAAGCTCAAGTCATATTAGTTTGATATAGTAGATTACAAAGATGCTATAGCACTCAGAAAGCAAGTTGAATTTAAAATGAAAGGTAAGCATAGATTTCTAAATGTATTATCTCTCCAGCATCTCAGTTACTTAAGTCTACTTTGCATGTTACTTGGAATGCATGAGGTTTCAAACTGAAGAGGAAGATTGGCCATGCGCACAGACTTCTGTGGATGCCCACGCCACCTCTTCACTTAAGAAATTCACCACGTTCAGTAGCAGTGACTGAAAGACAAGATCTGTGGCCCACAAGCATCATTCTGGTCACATTATAACAAATGCTTTCAGATCTTGTGGTGCAGTATGAGAAACTCCAAAATTGGGAAAGTTGTTGCATTTGGGGGAAGTAGGGGAAGGGTCTAGCAAGCACAGCCCAACTCTTTTTATTTTTTCTTTATCCCTGTACATTCCAAGAAACATGTTGAGGTTTTTCAGCTCTTGACTAATATAAATGAATATAATTCTGGTTAGATTGGATAGAATTACACATTTAACAGTCAGTTGGGAGAGCAGCATGTATGCCATTGTTTTTATTGTTTGCAGTAACTATTTTCAGCTTAATAAACAGAGTTAACTAATGTTGTCCTTAAGAAAAAGAATCCAGAACACACCTGAAGGCTATGCTTTGGTTAAGACCCCTTAAGGTCACAAAATCATATGGGGACATCCAGGTTCTCCGTAATTCTTCATCAGAGATTATGTAAATAAAACAAAAAGGGAGGGACAGAAAAAAAAAGTGATGTATATTCAAGATATGGGATATGCTTTTGAACCCAATCCCAAAATGGAATGTGAGAGAACTGCTGCAGCCATCCAAATTAAACTCTTCTTCCGGATAGTTTGATCTAGTGAGTTTAATCTATGGAAGCTATAACATTAAAAAACTAAATAGATGTTTACATGTGTTGGAAAGAAGCCAAGAAATGCAAGAACTGGAACAGGTGTATATACTTTGATAATTTCTCTCTTTTTTGGCACTAGCAAGTTACTTAGGAGCCAGATTGATTTAACTGAAGTGCAATGGGTGATGGTGTCAGCTTTATGATAAAGGGTGTAAAAGCCTAAAAAAGAGAGACAAGAGCAAATGAAAGAGTGGAATTATCATATTAAAGTATTGGCACTTGTTAAGCATGACTAGCGCAGAGCTTTCATAAATTGTCATGTAGTGATATTTAATAGACATTTCGTACAGGAGGACAAAAGAATGGGAGTTTCTATTGCTAGAGATTCTTTTGGTGCTTTAAGTCTGTTTTGACAGTTGACAAAGTTTTTTTTCCCCCAGCAGTAAATAACCTACTATTATGCTACTTCACAGCTCTTTTTTTACTGGAGGGGACTTGATGTTTCTTTGGCATGTATAAGAGCAGAATTAAGTTAACTAGTGAATGCATAATGAATGCAGGATTATTTAAAAATTACAGCAATAAGCATTTCCTCACTGTGAAATAGATCAAGTTCTACTTTCTACAGTTTTACCTGACTCGGTTGAAACCATATCCATGAAGAAAACAGGGGAACGTTAACTTGCAGAGTAACCAGTAAAATGGATTATTGTGGATTATCGGAGTTCTATAAAGAGGTAGCCCGTTCTGATGACGATGAACAAAATCAAGAAGAAATAGATGGACCTATGAGGGCCAGAGTCCTCAATATGCAACTATGAGAAACAGTGAACCCTTGGTAATTCTCCCAAAGCCTATTTCTGTGGCCTTGAACAAAGTACAGAGAAAGAACTCTTCTTTGTCTCATGCTGTTGATGTTTGGAAGGAACTGAGTGTAACCTTGAAAGGAGAAATAGACGGTGACAGAGTTAAACTGCAGGCATGAAGAAACAAATGAAACAAGCCCTATCTCCAGCTTGTTTTCTTGACAGTATTGTCAATACTCAATATCAAGGCCAGTCCTTAACTGCTGAAGAAGAGGAGCTTCTTCCTAAGACCTCGACATTGAGCAGTCATCCTTCTGTAATATCAATTGTAATCCATTTCAGGGCAAAAGGTTATCTGTTCAAAAAGTATTTTTACTATTGATGTTTCAAGAAAACTCACACCAATGAGCTGATGGAAGTCACTGGTACTATTTATTTATTTTTATTTATTAACATGTTGGACTTAACATCCTGCTTTTTCTGCAGGAGCTCAGGGCAATATATTTTAACATTCTCCTCCTATTTATTCCTCAGAACAATTCTTTGAGGTAAATTGGGCTGAGAGCAACTGGTCCAAAGTCAACAAGTACACTTTGTGGCTGAGGATGAACTGGTCTGTCTAGTCCTAGTCCAACACCTGAAATACCACACCACATGCGTGGCTCGTGATAGTAGTCCAGTTTTCAACATCAGTGCTTCTGTTGTTTTTTCTTTTCAGGTCCTATTGATTAGTGTACATAATTAATACTAAGAAGTCATTCATTTTGAATGAAAACTCATCTGAAAAATACCTGACTAAACGATTTCTTTAAATGGTATGTTCCTTGTAAAAATAAAATCTACATCTCTGAGTACTGAAGAATATGTAGTCAAGTTACATGAACTGCAAGAATGCATTTTTAGTAGAAGTGAAGATTATAGAATCTTCCTGATTAGTAATTTCAGTCATAATTTCAATTGATTTGATTTGATTTAAATAATTGTCATCCTGCTTTAATGCATCTCAGCTTTTGTTTCAGTATTTATGCAGGTGCATTTCCCACATTGACACAATGAATGGATTTTTATTTTTTTATTTAATAGGTAAAGCAGATTAAAAAGTGTTCCTTGAAATTCTTTTCTGGTGATCTGATGACTCTAGAAGTGAATTGCTGGTGTTGCTTGTACTCTTCATGTTTCTCTCATGTAAGGTAGTAATTGGATGAAATCCTAATGTTGTACGGAAGTCTTCACCAATCTGGTGCCATCCATATTCCCATGGCTCTCAGCAAACAGTGCCAAGAGAGTGCCAGTATTTAGCTGATGAAGTTACTGCAGTACTTCTGGTGCAGTTTTGCATTGTTTTATAGAAAGGAGTGGTAGGATATGCATTTAATGCTATAGCTTCTTATACCTATTTGGAAACATCTTGGTTAAACTAGAACTAGAGTTCTATTGTTATGTATTCCTTAGGAATTGCAATTTGCCAAGTACAAAGTTGCTCTGTGGTTAGATACGGTATTTCTGTTTTTGTTAGCTTTTTGTTTCCCATTTGATCAGGATGTTGTCCGTTCATTTTTACCCTGATGTCCATGATGACAGTCCTGGAGAGAAATACATTGATCTGGTTTGAGCAGAGTGCTTAACTCAATTAGAGCTACCATTTTTGCTGCCAACTAATTATCTATCAAATTATGTTTAAACTGGATTGCTCAAATGCTCTCTATTTAAAGCTTCCATTGAAGGGTCTTTAGAAACAAAAACCTGTATTAAATGCAGCAGTGAGAATTGCTGGTGAGCACTTAGTTTCTGAGCATTTTCTAAAGTGTAAGCAATTATTTTTAAAGCCACAAAGGGCTGCGTTCCAGCTTTCTGTCCTTATTAACCTGCTTGCGCCTTAAGAATCTGAAGGAGAATCTCATATATATTCTAAACTCTAGTTGACGAGAACAAGAGAAAGGGCCTTCTTGGTGGTTGCACCTAAATTAAGGTACTTACTTACCCAAGCAGCTAAGATGCTGCTCTTTTTAATAATTTACTATTCAGTAAAGATCTCCTTGAGAATCAGTATGATGTAGTGGTTAAGGCATCAGGCTAGAAACCAGGAGACCATGAGTTCTAGTTCTGCCTTAAGCACAAAGCCAGCTGGGTGACCTTGGGCTAGTTACTCTCTCTGTCCTAGGAAGGAGGCCATGGCAAACCGCTTCTGAAATCTTGCCAAGAAAACTGCAGGGAGTTGTGTAGGCAGTCACCAGGAGCTAACACTTGAAAGCACCAAAATAATAATAAAAAAAATCCTTAATGAGGAAGGTGTTTGTGAAGGAATGTAAATATTATTTGATGACCTATTTTAGCTACTGTATCTGCATGTTTCTGCAATTTTTTTTCTTTTCGAAAAAAAAAAACATTTAATTCTTTTTGGCTACTCTTTATAAGGACCAGAAAGCAGGGTATACATTTATTTATCTCAGCTGAAGAAAGAGCTTTGGGGAAGCTCTGAAAAGCTAGATCTCATTTTGGAAGGAAGCCAAGAGTTTTGCACGGGTTCCAGCTTTGACAAACCAGGTTTATGTGCAGGCATAGGCACAGAACTTGCAGATTAATATCAGTTAAGAGCAACCAGTTAGTTTTTTATAATTCAAGAGATGAAGGAATTTTGCACAACAGTATAACATCAGATCAGAATTAGATGTTATATAGGATGTATCTTTTCTATCCTCAGAAAGGCTAGTAATATAAAATGTGAGTGTACCGTATTAGCATTATCTGATTTTTTAAAACCATCTATGTCTAGGTTTTATAGCAGGCGTGGCAGTTAGACTGTCTCTTCATTCCTCATGTCCCAAACAGACTGAAGAAAGTTAGACAACTAGATATATTGCAGAGAATTAAGAAACCATGCAATTAAGAAGTTTTCATTTACCAACACCAAGAATCCTGTCCTTTAGATCGTTAGTCCCAAGATTTGAATTCTGAGTCTCTTGTGCCCATCTTTTAAAGTCAGCGGCTGTGTGGCTACTTGTATCTTGGCCTTGAAGGTTTCTGCCACCTGTCCCGTGTTTATAAAATGAGTTTCTCTGGCATGAGAATGAAGAGAATTCTGGCTTGGCAGCTTCAGCCTTTATAATTTGCACACATTTTATGTCACAAAGAAAGAAGACATACCTCTTCTACAGTTATGCCATAGTGCTTCAACAATGGAAATAATAAAAAAAAAAAAATGTTTTCCCTGAAAGATTCAGGATAGCCACAAGTCCAAATAAGTTGCTGTGTGTTGTATTTTTCTAAAGATAAATAGAATGTTATCATGCAGTTCTAGCAGAAATATTTCATTATCACCTTTTAGAGTCTAACAGATTACTGTAATTGTACAGTGATTTTCTTTTTGTGGGAGATTGGCTGATGACCTTGATTTCTTTTTTTGCTTTTTCTATACAATTTGTGGATGCCATGTACAGAGATTTATCTGGTTACTTGGCAGCATTTACTGGTTGATACAGTTTGCACCACATAGTAATACAATATCTGTTGGGAAAATGTTGCCTTTCAGTTGTGGGTTTAATAAATGAATTTCTAGAGGAGTGTTCGCACTACCAGGGCCACTTTTTTTTTTTTTTTTGTTCTGTCTAGAGATTTGAGATACATAAAAACAAATGCAGATTTACACCTGCTTCCATTCCTTTGCTTTTTTGGAAAATTGGATTTGTATCATAATTTTGTCATGTGGAATCCACAAAGCACGGGCTTCACAAATGCACCCACTTTCTGGATATGCATTGCAGTAAAGTGGTCCTGTGATTTGACATCTCCTTCCTACCAAAGACCTTCTCTGCATTTCATTTGGACCTCATTTTGCATTCTTTCTAGAGAGATTCTTGTACCCTTTGATTGTGATGTCCAACACATTGGATTGGATAGAGTAGGCACATTCCAGGTCCCTTCCCTTAATTTTTGTCAGATTGCATAGGCAAAAGCATGCCTTTTCTGTGGCAGCTCCTGCCCTATGAAACATCCTTCCCCTTGAGATCTGACAGGCCCCTATCCTTTTAACCTTCTGGAAAACAGTGAAGAGCTGGCCTTCCCCCCCAAGCATTGGGATAGGGTAAAGCTGGAGTTAGAAGAAAGTGTTGTGAGTTGCATCTAAGGAGCTTTGTTGTGGCACCAGGTTTTTCTGTTTCTGTTTTCATTGGTTGTGAGTTGCCCAGAGTTCTGATTTTAAGATGGTAGGCCTTACAAATATTTCAATAAATAAAATAAATAAATGTCTGCAGCATACCACCTTTTTATTTGTGCTGAAGTGCTGTGTTCAGGGAACAACAAGACTGGTTCTTGTCTTTTCAAAACGTCACTAATGGTTTTGGACTTCCACTTTAGTGGTTTTTCAGATAAGTTGTGACTATTATAAAATTCACTTCTGAGTTACCCAAATGATAGTACCTGTATTTGAACTTGTTCTATGAGAATAACAGCAACTTCTGGAGTTGTTCTTGATAGAATTTTTCTCTTAAGCTTCACCATCCACGCGTATCATCTCTCTGGCCACAGTGGGATGTTCTCTTTCATAGTCTAGTCCATCTTATTTTTGGTGGCAAGTGGCAACCACTTTCTTCTTAGAGAAGGGGACTCAGTGTGTCAGAAAATGGAGGGGCTTGGTGTTATCAGGTCATGTATAGTATGCTGAACAGAGGGGCTTGTGCCCAAATCTCTAAGTTCTGAAAAGGTCTCCGCATGGGATCAAATTTATGTATAAAAATGACTACTCAAAGAAGTACAATTATGGATGAATAACCTGTTCTTTTCAAGGTCCACCTGGACTACCAAAGCCAAAATTTAAGAAGTAAATTTAAGAAATATAAGTTAAGAAGTATGGTTTTGGGAGCATTGATAGCCACTATGGAAAAAGTTGTGGATTTTGAGGTCCTCCTAAGAAATATTTGGCTGAACAGTGTTACAACTGGGGGGGGGGAGAGGGATAATTTCAAACTTCACTGGCAAACCCTTCTGAGAGTTCCCCTATAAAAAGAATCTTTTGCCAACAGTCAGGCTGAACCCCCTGACATCCCCTAGTTTGTTCAGTTGGAAAGTGTTTAGTGTTTCTATGAATTATTTCTGTCTTAGTCCAACCCTAGAAAAAAACAGAAAAGAAGGCATGTTGGATCTTCCTGCCTAAATCCCAGAAATAACAGAAGAGCAAAACTTGTATCAGTCTTAAAACTGCATAACTATGCAGTCTTGGATCATAGGAAAGATTTAATGAAAAAAAATCCCTTATTAAGCCAGTGAATTCAAATCTGTGATATAAAAAGAGTTTGTTAGGAAAAGGAAAATATGGGAAAACAAGGAAATGTAACAGTTATATACACAGAGATTTCCAATTACAATCAATGTTGACCTAGCTAAACTAGTTACTTGTTTCCTCTTTGAGTAATTCTTGGAGTTCAGCTCATGTTCAGGGTTCATTACAGAAAGTATAGATGGAGAGAAATCATCTGGGCCTCCTGCTAGGGTGTTTGTAGGTGGGCTCTCTTTGTTCCTCCTTTTCCTCTCTCCTTGTGCATTTCTCACTTCATATAATGTGTAAGATAAGTGAAATACAGCTTTTTGGGGTAAACTGTTGCTTTGCCAAATGAAGAATAATTTTTCTGTTGTGATACTCAAAACGTGCACTTATTTTAAGCAAAGTTTATTGAAGTAAGTGAGATTTATTTCAAATCAAATGTATTGAGAATACTAAAGTGAAGCTTTACAAATCAGTTCCCTGGCAGTAAAAATGATGCTGCATGGGTCAAAGGGCATGATCTAATTTAAGACAGATGCTGTTTTAGATGTGTATCTAGGTAGCAGCACATGCACACACATATACACTCCACTCACAGTCAATACTTGCAGTTAGCTTTGAAAATTAGAAGTCCCATTAGCATTCTCTCTGATTGGTGTGGACATGGATTGCTTTCCTTTGCCCCATTGTGATTCAGGCAGGCTCTTTCCCATCTTTGCATGTGCCCTAAGTGATGCCCTGAGTGATTCAGTGTGCTCATTGGCAGCCAAAACTAGAGGGCAGGGAAATATAGTAGCACAGAAGGGCAGCTATCCCCTGGTCAGGTATGCAATAGGGACCAGGGATTTCTCTTGGCAATCTAGAAATTCACTTGCATCCACAGTTCATATTTAAGGAGGCATCAACTGCCCATCATGCCCCTGCCTGCCTGCAGACACCTGTGTGGGTCAAGCAAATAAAAAAGAAGCTAGCAGTTAAACCCATCTTCCCAATGAGCCTTATGGAATTATGAAGGCAGAGTCTAGTTTCTGCCATTTGTGCCATTGGCATAAATGGGATTTTGTGGGAGAGGCTCTTTGGGAAACAAAAGCTGAGCTCTGTCCATTCAGGCCTCTCAGCATTGGGTCAATTTAATCAGATGCTTTAGGGCAGCGTTTCTCAAACTTGGCAACTTTAAGATGGGTGGACTTCAACTCCCAGAATTCCCCAGCCAGCCTGGCTGGCTGGGGAATTCTGGGAGTTGAAGTCCAACCATCTTAAAATTGTCAAGTTTGAGAAACGCTGCTTTAGGGGGTACTGTGCCATACCAAAAGTTAAGAACTTGTCACATGTAGGCTTGGTGTTTTTATTTAGGCTTTCTCCCGACAGCATGTATTTGGCTAAACACAAGTGATCCAAACAGCACTTGCAGGCTGAGTTTTAGAAACATCTATGCTGTTCTGTAGAGGAAGCTGTGTTGATGGCAGAGGAATTTCCAGCTCTTGAGCAGCCTGCAAATTGTGCCACTAGCTAATAAATGTCCATGCCCCTGCTGTGACTTATGTGGGATCCTGTAGTATTTTTATTACAAGGGTGATCCCTCTTTTGGTAGCGTGTGGTGCTACAGCTGGGCCACCAAGGAGAATCTCGCTTTGTGAAGATGAACGGAGAATATGTTCCTCAGAACTACTATGCTTAATGAGGCTAAGGTTCTGGTATTAGGAGATGTTAATGAGCTGGAGCATATAAACTAACTGCAGGAGAAATCCTTTTAATAGTAGCAGCATTAAAAGAAAGAAAGAATATATTGGAAGTTGATTCACCACTTCCTGCATTTGAAACAGGGCAACTAGCCAAAGGAATTAGCATGATTCCATTTGTGACCCTGTTGATTTGAAAAAGAGCTTCCATCAGGGAGATGGACTTACGCTCTTGACAGGTAGGATAAGTGCCTGTGAATTCAGTGGTTAATTTTTGTACACATGCTCTTTTCCAATTACTTTCTTTTATCCGTTTACACTTTACTTGAAATCTACTAAAAACAAACAAAAACAAAAAACAAAACTGTAGCCTGAATTAAGCATAGTTGAATTTGAAAGGTTAAGTTTTTGCCCTGGTTTTCTTTGGGCAGGGAAGTTTAATTTCATTTTAAAGGGACTCCCCAACGTGACTCCCTTTCTCAGTCTGCCTATATTGATCATTCCTAACCATGGCTACATTCACACGCTTCCAAATCCTGCCTTTTTGTGAATGAAGAGAGTTCTAGTGCAAACTTCTTGATCTTATCTGCTGGTTTCCTCATCCAGAACCAGTGGCTAAGCAGTTAGGAAACGGCATCTGGTATGTGTTGCTAGGGAGTAGATACCCTAGCTCAGGTGCTGGTTCATAAACGTAGCTCAGAATATGGGTGATACAAAAATGTAGTTGCTCAATCAAGTTTAGGGAAAGATGTCTTTGTACAAGTTTAATCTTTGCTAAGAATGTGCAACTTGGCTTAAAAAGCTAGTAATATTCTGTATGGTTTTCCCCAGCTAGAGATAGCTGCGTGATAGAGCGACAGTGGTGTTTAAAAACCGCTCCTACAACAGCATATGTATCCCCTTTCATATTATGCTACATCTTCACTGGCTATGTTAAGAAAAGGCTTGTCGCAATGTTTAGCTAGGAGGAATAATGTGAAAATCTATCCAGAGAAGTTGCCGTAACTGTTATTTTTGTGATTTCTCTCGTCTTTATCAAAGGTTCCATTCGTGGAGAAAAATGCTACACTGTGAATAACCAGAAGACCAGTCTCCTTTGTTATTTCATTCCTAAATAACTAGTCCAAACAATTTAGTCTCTGTGTTTTTTCATGATAATACTGAGTGTAACTCCTCTAACTTCCAATAGATTCGAGTCAGTCGTTTTTAAGGATTCAGAGATTGCAAGGCAAAGATGCTTCAGCCTGGCAATTAATACTTAAGGTAGCTGTAACTCAGAATATAATTCTACATGGTATTAAATTAAACCACTTTGTGATGTGGTTGTATGGAAAGCAGTACAGGGTGGCCCTCGTTATCCATGGTCTTCTGATCAGCAGTTTTGCATATCTGCAGTAGTTAGAGACCAGACTTCAGTATATGTATAAAATTTCCCATGTATCTGTTATTTGGGCCTTAGTTTTGTTACTTTACAGATGTGGAGAAGAGTTAGTGTCCATATGTAAAGCGTATTTTTAATTATTAGGTATAGGTTGCCTGTGTCATATATTTGCTCCTCCTTGGTTGGTTGTAGCAGATCTTGCTGGGTGAGTCTAGTTGCAAGACTCCACCATGTTACTTCCTTGTAGCAGTTGCTCTCCTTTTTGGGGGTGACTCGATTGGCTGGTGATGGTGGGTCTCATGCTGGCTTCTCTATTATGCCAGTTTCAGTGGAGGGTCCTCTTGATCATGTTGCTGGACACTGGTGCTGCCTGCAGATCACTTGACTGTGATCTGATGACTGTGTGGTGTCTGTGGCTGAGGTAATTATCTTCCTTCTGAAGCCAGTGTTAACTGACATGTTTCTCCGGCATCTTTTATTTTTCAGCTTAGCAGTATAAACTAGGAATTCCTCTTAATGCTTTTAGATAGCATTGGAAGCTGTAGGCAAGTGAAGCAAAAGGGCTTTTTATCAGAATAGATTATTTGTTGTTCTCACAATTGGCCATCGTCTTAAGGGATTCAGGTCTAATAGGTCTTTTCCCCCTCATCAGCTATTGGATTCTGAATCTGGGGGACTTCTGTAAATCAAAGTTTATATAAACTGATACACAAAACAGATATTTGACATCTAAACTTTAATCCTTTCCACATTTCTAGTCTATGAAACTAGGACAGGTAAGAGTATAAGTACCCTTCCATTCTTCTGCGGAAGAGTGGAACATCAACTCTCGTAGTATTTAGCCAGGCTTGCCAGGGATTATGAAAGCTAGGCTTCAACACTTCTAGAGGGCATCAGGTAGGAGAAGACTGATACAGAAAATCAGTGAGAAGGAAAATGAGTTGAACTATTCAAACTTTGGCAGTTTGGAATAGAACATTCAGAACTCCAAAATGTTATGTTCTCCCTCTGGACCATACTGAAACTTCTCCTGACCCTGCTGATCCAGGGGTGTCTGAAATTAAATTCTCTGAACTGGAAGATATTTGAAGTGTCTTGGATGTGAAGCAGTTTATAGCAGTTTACAGTGCCTCATTTCTAGTTCAGGAAATGTACTTATTTACTTATGCAAACTTCTAGAATGGCATGGCTTGGAAGATCAAGCATGGTCTAGAGGGGGAACAGAAAGTCCTGATGTTCTCTAGAACACTCTATTCCAAATCATCTAATTTTGATTATCCCTTGTTTATAATATATTTAAACTTACAGACCCAAGTTTTATTTTGTAATATTTGCTACGTTCAGCTTCACTGATATAGAAGCACGTTTAGATACTTTAAAATGCTTGGAATCTGTATATGAATGCAAACATATATATTCTCTTTAGAAAGTTGACAATTTAAGATAAGAGAAGAGCTTGGATTTAAAAGTATTAAGCTAATCTTTTGTATGGCCCCAAGTTACCTCGGAGGGAACAAACTCTTATCTGTCACTGGAAACCAGTCTTTTACTTCCTTACATCATGTGGGTGGATAAGAAGCTGAGCTGGGATGGGTTGAATGCACTTTCTAAAGGATATTTTAGAAGTGTCATTCAGAATGAATAATTTAGGGATTTATAGAGATGACTCCATGTGCCAGTCATTCAAATTATTATGCAATGCAATAACTTTAAATACTGAATTTTTAAATTGTCCTTTAAGAATTTATAAGTTATCAGAATGGTATATACCGTCCGCCTTCCCTTAAGCTCTCAGAGCAGAGAGATACAGATGTTACATTATGTCACATCCCCATGTACAGAGTTGACATGCCTTCCACTTTAAGGTTCTAACTTATAGTCTTATATCTCTTTGTTTACTGGTGTTAGCAGCATCTTCAAAAAACCCAATTATTAGAAGTAGACTGAGCTCTCAGAACTTACTAGTTTGCAGGCAAAATAGTTGTTGAACAAAATAGTAAGTAGATGGCTAAGGATAATCTGGAACAAAAACATTTACGTTAGTTGGTTAATTCTAGAAAAAGCATTATCCATCATTGGAAGAGCAGTACTCCAGTTTTCATCATATTATGTGTTTCATAGATTTATTTTTTATAGCTTTCTCCCCCTTTTCCCTTCAAATATGAATGAACATATAATTGAAAGAAATTTGAGTACCTTGTGGACAAGTTGTGTCCGAAGGAATAATAGGATCAATTTGCTGAAACTAAGATTCAGGTGCCTCTGAAAAAACTGTTGAAGGAACTTATGAAATTGTTTTAATGACTGTCATACAGGAAAATTAAAAAATGTCAAAGGGACAGAATTTTTGAAAGAACCAGATCTCATAACATTTCTGTGTTGTTCCGTGAGATTTTGAGTAATTTTTAAAATGTTTGCATTCATTTAATCTGGCACATGCATCACATTGCTGGCCCCATCAAGAGAGTAAATTCCAATGCCTTAAGCATAAAATAAGACATTTTTTAAATACATGTATTAAATTAGCAATATAAATTTGATATTGCCAAGAACACCTTCCAGTAATGAATCTTCTAGGGAGATTCCTGGGAGGAGCTGAATGGAAATGCACAGGTGTTTGGTTATGGATGAAACTGAGAACCAGTTTGGGGTAGTGGTTCAGGAGCTGGACTAGAGCACGAGAATTTTAGGTCTCCCTTAGGGACAGATGCCGGCTGGGTGACTTTGGACCAGTCAGTCTCTCTCATCCCATCCCACCTTGCAGGGTTGTTGTGGGGGAAAATAGGAAGAGGGAACATTATACATGCTGCCTTGATTTAAGGTGGAATATAAATCTAATAAATACAAATGTATAAATAATGTGGTATAAGAAATCTTGCTATCTTCCTGATATCATTGGCTTTCCCTAGTCAAGTTGGCATTGTTTGCTAGTGCTGCCGATTGGTTGCAGAAGTGTTATTTGTGTTCAGTACATTGTTGGAAAAAATAAAGTGCTGAATTACTTTAGCCCTCATTGCAGATTGCAAATTTTATATCCCATTTAACAGAGTTTGCCGTTCTAGAAGTCACTAGAGCTTTGTAGGCTCTGCTTACAAGCATTTTAAATAGTCATTGGGTGGTGTAATGATTGAATCTCTCTTCTGTGCTATTAATATATCTAGAAAACTGAATTGAATATCCATTTTTGTACTAAATTACTGGCAGGCGGCCATATCATCTAAAATACAAGTGATAACCTGTGTAAAAGGCTTCTTTGACTATAATGGTAATTCCAACGGGTGCGGGATATTGTTCAGCAAAATCAGAATCCACTGACGCTAAAATGACTTCCAAAGTCATCTACTGAACAAGCTCTGTTTTAGTTCTTTCATTTTCAGATTTATTTTGTTCTTCATAGCATGTCTACAGTACTAATAAAGATTAGATCTGTTTAATTGGAGGGTGGTAAGCTTCAATTACCAGCTTGTCTGGTGATAACTCTGCTCTGGGTGGGTTGGGGGATGATGGTATATTTCTTTTCGAACTGAAATTGAAACTAAGAGCATAATATAATTAATTTCCTGTTCCACTTCTGCCTAAGGTAGATGGATAAAGAGCTGATTTTTGTAAAGGCTATATGGGTTCCTTTCCCCAGTTGCTCACAGTACTATTTAACACTTTTATTTCCTGTTTTTTTTCAGCCCCCCCCCCCAATTGCTCATAGGTCTCTGATTTAAAGCCTGTATCAGCATCCTTAGTTTTGTCAAAAGTAAAGATGCTGTCTTGAGCGTCCTAGCCACAGAAGCACTCTGCCGTCCAACCTTTCTCTGAGGTCCTCTGGTTCAAAGTTGCAGAGTTTCTTCATAGCCCTGTTTGAATTGCTCCAGAGATCCTTGTTGTTGCATCTCTTGCTGATTTTCCCCTTCTCAGGAGCAAGAGGAAGTGCAGCCACATCAGAGGAGACCACTTGGCAAAAGATTCTTTTGGTCTTGGCAGGGAAAGGGCGGGGGACCAAAGGGTAATCTTAAAATGATGAATTTTGAGAAAAAGCTGTTCATGTCATAGCTTTAACTGTGCAGGACAAGCACCCCCTTTCTGCCAGCCTTATGTTCTCTGCGCCTTACGGAGAATTAATGTACTTTGAAAAGGGCATGGGCTCTTGTTCAGAATGTCTTCATATGACAAATTTAGCCAACGTGGGAGAAAACATTTACAGATAGATTAGCCGAGGAACTAGCCTCAGTTGCTCCTCAATAGGAAAAATACTGAGAAAAAAGACAAATAAATAAAAAGAAAACAGGATGTGTAATTCTGAAACGTTCTTTTCCTGTACTCTTATATCATGCTAAACCAGGCTACTGAATTTATCCACTTTCTGAGTTCACACAATATAATGTAAACTAACCCAATGGATCGGATCTAAGCCAAAAAAACCCCCAACAACTCCCCAAACCAAGTTTGACATTAAACATGCTTAGCAGTTAGCAAATGCAGCCTCTAGGCATTGGTGTGGGGATGGGGAGGGAAGGGGGGAAACAGTGAAATGTGTGTTGCAACATCACAACATAAACTTCATTCCTTTTGCACAAAAGCTTGCATTGTGATATCGCAACACACGTTTTGTGATTTTGATCCAACTTTTGGTTGCTGCAGTGACCTGTGCCTCTAGGTCTTTAATTGATCTGGTTAAATGTGTTGTGTGAATTGCTGCCACGCTGTTTTAGTTCACAAGAAGCTTGGAGTGTAACTTGATGACCAAGGAGACAAAATAGATTTTGCATAAAAATGGTTCTGTACTCACTTTGCAAGCAATATGCTGAACTTTGAAGCAGGACAAAATAAAGTGGATAGCAAAACGTTCTTCAGTTGTGATCAAAAGAAATGGTCACTGAATACAATTCAGTACAGTCCACGATCTGCTCAGTTTCTTAATTATTGTTCTGTAGTGTGTATGGTTATACTATTTTTAATGATTTTGTGGTGCAGTATTGCAGTCACTTTATTTTATTTTATTACTGTGAACCGCCAGAAACTCTGGGAATGTGATGGATAAAATAATAATTTTTTAGATTATAATTATAATTTTATATATAGGCTTACACAATATAGTACTATATATAATGTAAATAAAGTACAGCAAAGTGGAAATTTTTTTAAAATTACAATTAATGCAAGCATACAGTAACCTTTCAACTACTGTAAGAAACGTATCCCAAGGAGGCCAACAGCAAAGAAAAAAATATGCAACATTTTAACTAAAACACATTATAAAGTAGAATTAATATCATAATTACAGATGCAAACGCACTATATATAAGAACCTCAGTCACTTTTAATAATTGTTGTACTGAATTATTCTGAACTGAAAATGATTATGTTTAAAATGTATTGAGATATTTAAAACAATTAAATTATGGTTTTATTTTATTTTAGGTTTTTTACATTTTCTAGCAAAATGTAAAATAGAACTATTCAGGTTGACTTCTCGTCCTTTGATTCTGCCTGGGAAAATGCTGAACTTCAGCAGTGTGTGTGTGTGTATGTATGTATGTAGTATACATATTTAAGAGCCACACTAGCCACTTGGACACCCCCGTGCACCCTCCCCGAGCCTCACTACACCTCCCTTGCACCCTTGGGTACCCTCCCTGCGCCTCCCTGCTACTTGTTCATCCCCACACACCCTCCCTGCGCCTTCTCCACCATTTGAGCACCCAAGCCTAGCCACACCTCCCCCACCACTCATGCACTCCCTTTCTCACTTCCCCACCCAACAGCAGCCACCCCAAGCCTCGCTGTGCTTGTGCCACACTGCTCCAGCCACCCGCGCACCCCCACACACCCTCCCCCACCCGGCAGCAGCCACTTACTTCCTGCCGGCCGACTTGCAACTTCCTGCTGGCTTCCCCACTGACTTTGGTTGTGAAAGCTAGCAGGAAGTTACGAGGAGGTCCTCGCCTAACAACTGCTGCAGTTCAGTTAACATAAGCAGTTGGGACTGCAGGAATTTCCGTTGCTAACCAGTGCGGTTGTGCTTTACGACCACATCGCTTAGTGACGGAAATTCCGGTCCCACTTGCCATTGTAACTTAAGACTATCTTTGCTTTATTTGCACATTGCTTTACTCAAACATACATTAGATATAACTAAATTTGAGAGCCAGTTTGGTGTAGTGGTTAAGGCCTCATTAAGGCTAGAAGCCAGGAGACTGTGAGTTCTAGTTCTGCATTGGGCACAAAGCCAGCTGGATGACCTTGGGCCAGTCATTCTCTCTCAGCCCTAGGAAGTAGGCAATGACAAGCCACTTCTGAAATCTTGCCAAGAGAACTGCAGAGACTAGTCCAGGCAGTCACCAGGAGACAACACTGACTTGAAGCCACCAGCCCCCCCAACCTAAATTTAAACTCGGATACTAACATATAACCTAATAATATATAGGAAAAAAAATTCAAATGAGTTCTTAACTTCTGTTCCCCAGGGGAAAGTCAATTCAACTCCCCCCATCCCCCAGCCAATTTTTAGGCTGAAAGGCATCACTTGTAGCACATTTTTCAGTTCAAAAGGTATCATTTGCAGGTACAAACTAGAAACAAACTTTTCTTTTAAAAGTAAACAGGAGAATCTAGATTAGGATTCTGGTCATGGGGGGATAGGTGATTTTAATCTTTTGCTTTCCACTTCAAATAGGATCCAGATTGAGAGGGTCTATTTCTGCTATTGATTATTTTTTAAAATGCGTAATACAATTGCTGATTGTAAGAATGTTTCCTTGTTCAGTTTGTTTCCTAGGCAAGCTGAAAATATGACCCTTCTTAATTTAGAAATTCAGAATTGAGCCTCCAGTTATGCAAAAGATAAACATTTCCCTATCAGTTGTGGGACTTGTAGGTGATAGCTTTTATCCAGTTCGACCCTACTAAGATTGACGTAATAATACTGTAGGAAAATAATACTGAGCAGAAGCTGAGCCGTGGGGAGAGGAAAATGTATTTGGCAAAGATGGTCAGGATTCCTGTTCTAAAATAATGTGGCAGATGGTACTCAGTTGAAAACTCCAGGGTGATTCCTGCTTGGGGCTGTGTATGTTGCAGGGGACAGCTCTGAGTGAAATACTTCATTTGGATATTAGCTGTTTTGTTTTATCATTTATTATACAGTGATGTGTAGGCCAATTAACATGTTATATTTT